>NC_045440.1:136274700-136472102 GCF_002776525.5 Piliocolobus tephrosceles | reverse complement strand
ATACCACACACACCACCCACATATGCACCATACACACAACCACACACATACACACCACACACAGTACACACCACACCGTACACACACATGCACACCACACACACCACACACAGACACACCACACACATACATATACACACACACCACACTCATATACACACATACACATACCACACATACCCACACACCACACACATCACACATGCACATACCACACACAAAAACTCACACACCATAACCCATATAGAAACACACACACCCCATAAACACACACAACACACACATACATAAACATATACCCACCACACCACACACATACACACACTACACAATACACACCCACACGTGCGTGCATTTTTGCCTCAGCTGTTTCCTTCTCAGCAGCTCTTTCCACAACCTGGAATATTCCTTGTTTTGCCTCCACACACTCATTCAGTCACCATTTGTGGAGGGCCCACAGCATAAGATGAGTAATAGCTCATATTTGCTCCATGCTGGGCATCATTCTGAGCACATCTACACAGACAATCTAATCGATGCAACAGCCTAATAAAATATTTTTATTCTCATGCTACAGATGAGAAACTGAGGCATATAATGGAGAAGTCATATAATTTAAACGAGTTCCCAGCTAGCAAGTAGCTGATTCAGAATTTCAATCTAGACAGTCTCACTGTGGGAATAGTGATCTTGACTAGCTCTCTCTAACGAAGGATAGACAGATGATGGATGGATGGATGCATGGATGGATGGATCGATGGATATCAGAAGTTGAAGAGAGGCACTGTAAGTTAGTAGAGAGTTATTCCTGTGAAGCGGAAAGAGCGTGGCACTCAAAGACCTTTGGGTTCAATTTTTGGGTCATTTATTAGTTGTGCAACCATGGATAATGCACTTAACTTCTCTGAGTTTCAGCCTCCTGATCTGTGCAATGGGAACTATTGGGGCCTCTAGTCCATGGGGTTTTGTAATGAGCCTTTGAAGTGTTGCAGCTGAAGTGCTTGGCACAGCATCTGGCACATGCTGTCCTTGGCATTGTCACTTAGCAAAATCCACCCTCGCCATATTTACTTAAAACATCACATTGTGAATTCAACAGTGGGGGTGTCACCGGATTCTTTTGAGAGTGTGGGATCAACAGAAAACTTTGACTTCCAGAATTTGAAGTTATTGTTTTCTTGTTCAAAAGAATATTATCAAATAATTCATTCTATTAATCCCAGGGATTTTGAATCTCTGAAGCAAAAACTCACACTTAAAAACCTTGGCTTGCTCTCCATTTCTTCCAGGATAAAGTGAAAATCTACAACTGGGCACATAAGATCTTTTAAAATCTGTCCCCAGCTGTATGCAGTGGTTCATGCCTGTAATCCTAGCACTTTGGGAGGCCGAGGCAGACAGATCACTTGAGCCCAGGAGTTCAAGACCAGCCTGGGCAACATGGTAAAACCCCGTCTCTTCAAGAAATGCAAAAATTAGCTGGGCATGATGGCACATGCTTGTAGTACCAGCTACTTGAGAGACTGAGGTGGGAGGATTGCTTGAGCCTGCTGCAGTGAACTGAGATCATGCCACTACAATCCAACATAGGCAGCAGAGCAAGACTCTGTCTCAAAAAAATTATAATCTGTTCCCGATTTACTATCCACCTCTTCTTTCATTCCCTCCTGCATCCCCTCCCCTCCTACGTCTATAACCTTTTCTCCACCTCACTCACAGCTTCATTGACTCAGTGCATCCTATTTCCTCTGTCGCAAAGGGCCTGCCACATCTGTGACTGGACAAACCCCTCTTAAGATTCATCCCAGTAGTTGGGGTCAAGCTAATCCTTACCCCAATCTTCAAGGAGTTAGTAGCCCCTTTCTCTGAGCACCCTCCACTGCATTTTCCATGTATATACCTCTGCTCCACCATTGCCGTTTATTACTTTCCTGATAACATCCTTGGTTTCCCCCATTGGTCTCTGAGCGTCTCAGGGCAGACACCATCCTTTACACGACTGTCTCCCCATCGTACAGTACAGTGCACATAGTAGGCAGTTCATAAACGCATATTAAATGAAGAAAGCAAAATTTCAACCAGGCCAGAGATAGCAATGCAGACTCAAATTCCTAGAGGCCAGAGCCATCACCCACACATGCATGAAGGAAGTTATTGGTCCCTTCATTACTCACTGTCAATTGTATTAATCCAGCCATCACTTATTAAGTACTTCCTATGTGCCAAGTCCAGCACTTTATATCTACTACTTTTTGTAATTCTTCCAACAAGCCTTTGAGGCAGTTATGTGTTGTAACTCAGATTTCACAGATGACACTAAGACTCAAAAGAGTTAGCCTCTCTCAGGTCACAGAGCAGTAGATGGTAGAACCATGGTACAAGACAGCTACTGTTCTGTCCTCCAGGCCAGTCCTCCTCAAGCTTTTGGCTGTACTGAATTCCCCTGGGAATACTGTAGAAAGGCAAGTTTTGATTCAATAGGTGGGGCCTGAATCTTTAACTAGTTCCCAAGGTGAATGCCAATGCCACTGGACCACACTTTGAGTATCAAACCCTTTCAATCGTATACCCTTATCAACAAAAGAATTTGAATATGCACCCCCCCCCAAAATGGGTATTTTTTTATAAGGCATATACACATACTACTAAAATAATACACTACATGCAGATTTTTAGCTGTTTCAGCTGTTAAACATTTAATTGCAAAAATGAAAATATTAATAGAAATGTGAAAGGAAGATAGAAAATACTGAATAGAGATGGAAGTTCTAACATTTTCTCCCTAATGGATGGTCTTGTATCCAGTCTCTTGTTACTCAATAAAAAAAAAAAAAAAAGCCAATTACTCTAAGTCTAGTTCTAACACTCTCTCCAGCATTCCGACGAAGGTAAGACTAGTCAATAAAGTAATCGCAGCACTCTGGGAGGCTGAGGCGGGTGGATCACCTTAGGTCAGGAGTTCAAGACCAACCTGGCCAACACGCTGAAATCCCGTCTCTACTAAAAATACAAAAAAAATTAGCTGGGTATGGTGGCAGGCACCTGTAATCCCAGTTACTTAGGATCTGAGGCAGGAGAATTGCTTGAACCTGGGAGGCGGAGGTTGCAGTGAGCTGAGATCGCTCCATTGCACTCCAGCCTGGGCAACAAGAGTGAAACTCAGTCTCAGAATAAAATAAAATAAAGTTACCAGGTACTTTTCGTATCAACAGCTCACGCTCCTAAAATTGCATACAAATAGGACCAAATTTAGTCTTAGATAATTTAAAATTATAGGAATGTCCCCATGTAAGAGAACTGACCACTGGTATAGAGAATGATTCTACCACAAATACCACAAAAATAAATAAGACTTCTTATCTAACAGTCAGACCAAAATCAATGTGTTAACCTTGAGGGTTCTATTGCTAGAACTTGACATTTGAATGGAGGATCTTTGCATTGTCATCTCTGGGTTGTTCAAAATACCAAGGGTATTACTGTTCTTATCACGTGGTACTTTCACCCAACATTTTAAAAACCCAGTTGCTGCTAAAGCCTAAAATTTAGCTAGTATAAAAATAGTCTAATGGATTTTAACATTACTCAGAAAGGTCCAGACAATGTTAAACTTGCAAAGAATGAATTGAGAGATTTCACTGAATGGCTGTCATATCACCTATAATATTAGCAATGGCTGGTTAGAGAGATTTGGATTTGGTGATAACAGTGTTGAACATATCTGGTTGTTCTTTCAAACTGCTGGCACAGCTAAGGGGGATAAGGCATTTTAACTGAAACTCAGTGTCAGCTTCCTTCTATTTATGGCTCATATATCATAACTTTACCATAAGTCTACCTGCCACAAAGCTGAATGTATAGACCTCAATTAGTGGCTCTCCAATCAGTCCCTTAGTTAAATCCTTCCAAATCAATTAAAGCCACTTCAGGTGGCACTCTCCTGAAGTCTGCACATCTAGCAGCATTCTGTGCAAATAGCAGGTTCACTGTAATACTCATTGGTCCATTAAAAGGTGCACCTAACATAGGAGCAATTACTAAACATTAACCATAGGAGGACAAGGGCCAGGTCATCTCCACTTTTATAGCCTTCATCAGCTCTAAGATGAAGATGCTTTGCACACAGAAGACATCCAGTAAAAATCTAAGACACCAATTGAAGTAATCAATTATATGAAAGTTTTAAAATATACTGTATCAATCTTGCCAACACCTGACTATGTTGATGCAGGGAAGTCCCTTCACCTCTGTGAGCCTTGGTTTTCTCAGCCATCTCTAAACTCCATTCCAGCTTTGACACTCAATCCCCTCCCACTAGACATCCTTTTTATATATATATATTAAACACATAGACACACACACACACTTAGCTCTTCATATGCATTAGCTCACATGTTGGGAGCCTGCTTGGCTCAGCCCGCGTTCCTTCCAGCTCTTGACCAGCCTCATCCACACACCAGCAGTTCCGAAGGTCGAAATGTGCCAAAGGAGTGCTGAAGTCTGAGTAGGGCCCTGGGTATCGGCTGAGTTGGCCGTTTAGGATCTGCCAGAAGAGGTAGGGATCCAGGAGGACATTCTCCCTGGACTGGGACCGGTTCCCTTCCAGTGCTGCTAGTGGGACATCTTGCAGAGAAGGGTATTGGGACAGCACCGGGAAGACACCTTGCTGGCCAGCCTCATACAGACTCTGAATAAAGAGACCAAAGTTTCCGGAAGCTGCTTCTCTGTAGCTCATGATCTTCACTAGCAGCTCGGCAGGCATCAGCTCCTGGCCCTTGTTCTGAGCCTCCCATCGTTGGTACCACTCTAAGACCTGCTCGGGGGGCCCATCGCATTGTACTTGTCTCCACTGTCCATCGGCACTGCACTGTGGGATGTAGGCATCGGAAAGGGTGGGTAGCATGCTGGAGTTAGAGAGCAGGGCCTGCACCATCCTGAGGAAAGCTTGCTCAGCCTGTAATTGACAGGGTGTGGGGCCTGGGGAGGAACAATGAGCAGGTGTTTCAGTTTAAGAAATTTAATAAACTGGAAAGACCAAGATAAAACCACTTAACTGTCCAAACCCCATCTGAAACCTCATATAGCCATAGAAATACCATGAAGCTTAAATTTGTAAATAATATCTAGATAGGCATTGCCCCATGACTAAATCAGCACCATTGAAATCAGTTGGTGATCAGCACTGCAGAAATGTGGCAGTTCTTTAAGGCCAAACAAATCTCCTTATTTACTCCTAGGTCTGATTAATATTATCTAGGCGTTCCAGGATCATTTTTAATATAAGCAGTCCATTTCATCTTTAACTGAAGTGTAAGCATTGGCCAGGAGTGGATTTCTATTGCTGTACTGCATTAGGTCAGGGCCTAAAGAGAGACTCAGGGAACCTGCAGATTGAATACCCACAGACTTACATTTCTTGGGCTTCCCCATTGCACTTCGAGTTCCAGGAATGGCCTGACCCTCAGCATCAACACAGTAACACTCTGAGTTGAAGCACTGGACAGGCAGGAAATATCCCTCACTAGTACAAGCAGGGACAAACAAGCTGGAGCCAGCAGGCTGGCTGCCCATGAGGCTTTGCATGTGAGCCCTTTGCTTTTCACAGTCTGTGGGGCACCTCGGCTGTCCACCTCTCACTCTTGAGCCGGGAAGCTCTTTGCCCCAGGAATCCACACACCAGCACTCTCCGGCAAAGCATTGGACATCTTCATAGCTTCCTTCTGTCGTGCATGATGGGACAAAGAGCCTTTCAGGTGTCTGCTCACAGGTCTGGGACCTGAGCACCGTTTCCATCACATCACCTAAATCTCTTGCCACATCTTCTGGCACAGAGATAGCATGTTGCAAGAAGAGAAGGAATTCTGGAAGCTCCAGGAGAGAAGCAAGGAATTTGAGGGCATTTTGGTTCTCTTGTAGGTTAATTTCAAAGCCAAAGCTGCCCACAGTTGGCTTATTCATAGCAACATCCTTCTTAGCGGCTTCAGGGGTTCCTGTAGAAGAATTTGAATCTAATCCCACCGAGAGTGGCTTGGCC
This sequence comes from Piliocolobus tephrosceles, assembly GCF_002776525.5. Classification (NCBI taxonomy): domain Eukaryota; kingdom Metazoa; phylum Chordata; class Mammalia; order Primates; family Cercopithecidae; genus Piliocolobus; species Piliocolobus tephrosceles. The sequence continues at coordinate 136,466,068 of NC_045440.1, read as the reverse complement.
AAATCTTCCAGTCTCCCTCCATTCGAGAAGCTTGCAAGACCAAGTTGCTGGAAAAATTGACTGAAGTTAAACGTGCCTCTTGTGCCAAGGGCTCCAGACAAGTTAAACTGGCCAAGATTCACCAAAAATTTCCCTCCAAAAAGGTTTTGCTGGAGTCTCTTTGGGTTGGTGGTAAACTGAAGGGCAAGACGAGCCAGCCCTCGGGAGGGAAAAATCGCTCGGATGGCTTCTTTGAGAAGACTTTCTGAGACAGAAAACTGTTGGCTCTGTCCTTCCACCATTGGGCGGAGGAGCCCAGAGTCCACAAAGAGCTCTTTGATTGTGGGTGGGCAGGATGTGGCAAATCTGGCTACTCTCGGAGAGGCCCATCTTTTCTCCAGGGAAGAGAACAGGTCATGCTGGCTGAAGTAGCCTGAGGTCCCAAAGTAGAGTCTGGACAAGGCCTGCTGCCTTTTGGAGGCACAAGATCTGCCTTCAGCTGCATGAGACAAAGTGAAATGGGAGAAAAAGTTTTAATCTCACGAGAAATCCTGAGACAGCTCCTCAGATCTTTCAGGTGGTAAGATGCCAGAACATTCAATAAGGACAGCTACGTTTGAAACCACTTTCTTCTCTGTGTCGTTTTATTTTTTCCTTTCCCCTGAGCTACCTCTGTGGGGTCATTTTGGAGGAGTGACTATTCCAGTTGGCATGACCACTTCCCTAGCTCTCACTAGAGGTTGATCCCTTTTAAGGCAAGTCTCGTAAATACTGGCTCACTTTCTGAAAATCTGACCTCACTTGCCAACTGTACTGGGGTGAATAGTGTCCCCTCCATGCACAGACATGATGTTCATGTCTACAGGGAACCTCAGAATGTGATTTAGAAATAGGGTCTTTGCAGATGTCACCAAGTTAAGATGATGTCATACTGGATTAGGGTGGACTCTAAAACCAATGACTGGGGTCCTTATAAGAAGGTCATGTGAAGACACAAAGATACACACAGGGAAGAAAGTTGTGTGAAGACAGAGGCACAGATTGGAGGGAGGCAGTCACAAGCCAAAGACACCAGGGATTGCCAGTAACCACCAGAAACCAGGAAGGGGCAAGGAAGAATTCTGCCACAGAACCTTCAGGGAGAACATGGCCCTACCCACACCTTGATTTCAGACTTCTGGCCTCCAGAACTAGGAGGGAATAAATTTCTGTTGTTTTAAGCCACCTGGTTTGTGGTGATTTGTTATGGCAGCCCTAGGAAACTAGTACACCAACACATTCCTATGTGTATTTAATGAAACGATGTCTTCCAGCATGCATTCTCTCGTTGGAATTCTCAATGGACTTTAATGCCTCACTATGTGCTTTTAGTGTGGCTAACTCCACCTTGGGGGTAGTCTTGTCTAGGCTAGCTATGGTCTCCTTGAGGGCAAGAATCATATCTGAAATGCTGTTAGTGGTTCCTATAAGAAGAAATATTTTCCTATATTGTAATATATATTATAATATAGGAAAGATAATACTTCCTATAATAGAAAACAATAATGCCCACCCAGTGTACACACTTAGAACATTCTTCTGGGCTTCTTGACCTTTCCTAGAAATTATTAATTTAACAGTGATCAACTCAGCCAACTCTTTGCATGGTCAAGTCATTCTATCTGATACATCCTAGGCTGACTCTAGCCACAATAAGAGAAAAAACATGTAAAATTCAAACACCAAGGGGCTGTCTCAGTTACATAGGTGGATGTAAGTAAGCTCCATTTTTTTTCCATAAAATCATAACTCTTACCTTTTAACTACCCCGCCCTCAACTTTTAAAATATGTTTTTCCTCTTGATTCACACAAAAGCCAAAAAGAAAGTCAGCCAATTTCCTTCTGTAACCAGGCAACAGAGAAAGAAGTGGAAAATGTGGTGGGAGGGGAGAGACTGGCAGCATCAGAGCACGTAACATCCCTCAACAAGGCCATGTCCTCTTTTAATGGATATTACAGGAAGGTATGGCAGAAATAAAGTTTACTGCTTTGCTTAGTCTTCTGCCAAATTAAGAGCTTACCCTTTCCATCCATTTGTTATGTAGTGTTACCAAAGCAAGGAAATTCAATTACTGTTTCCATGTGGCATTTGTTTCCACAGAAATAGGACCTGATATACTAGAAGGAAAAAGTGAAAATATATGATCCATCTATGCACTTGATAGAGCCATTTATGGTCTTTAATTTAGAAAACCATAGTTCTTCATTTCCACCTGGAAGTTGGACGGCACCACATTCTCTAGATTTTAGTAGAAATGAAATGTGATTGCAAATGCCTTCAAAAAAGTGTCTCCAAATTTTCTTTTTCGACATTCTCACATTTAGCGGATAGAATATAACCACATATGATGAAGAATATTCAAAAGTTTAAGTTGGACAAATGGAATGATTTAACAGGAATTATTGAATGAATGTTAATATATATATATATTGAAGCTATAAAAAAACCCTTCATTGGCGTATCACTATTCTAATCTTTTAAAATCTACCCAGCTTCCCCAAGTTGGAAGCCTAGGAATGCTGGGTTCTTCCCTTCCTCATCATAACATCCTTCAAAATTTCACCAGGAAGAGAAAATGGGGTCTGCCTGGAATGCCTACTAAGAGTTCTCACCGTCTCCCACTGCTTCTGCTGTAATGATGGCTCCATACTGGGTTGAATAGTGTACCTCAAAATTCATGCTCTTACCAGAACCACAGAATGTGACCTTATTTGGCAGAAGGGTCATTGTCGATGGGATTAGTTAAGATGATGCCCGACTGGATCAGGTGGAGCCTTAACCCAACACGATTGGTCCCCTTGTAAGAAGAGGAGAAGACTCACAGACAGACACAGAGGGAAGATAGCCACGTGGCAATGGAAGCCAAGACTACAGTCATGCTGCCCTAAACCAAAGAATGCACAGATTGCTGGTACCACTACGAGCTAGGAAGAGGAAAGAAAGGATCCTCCCCCAGAGCTTTCAGAAGGAGCACGGCCCCGCTGACACCCTGATTTTGGACTTCCAACCCCCAGAATAGACACAATACATTTCAGTTGCTCTCACATGCCCACTTTGTGGTGATTTATTACCATAGCCCTAGAAAATTAATACAGACCCCATCATCTCTGGAACATGGCAATGACCTTCTAATTGGCCTGGTTGCCTCCAGACTACTGCTTCTTTGAGTCTCTCCTCCAGAATTTCTATGCCTTACATGCAAAACCCACCATGATACTGTCCAACTTAAAACGTTTCACTGTCTTCACCTGACCTCCAGGATGAAGCCCCCAGGCCTCTGTTAGGATAACAAAGACCTCATTGTCTTACCCCTGCCTTTCTTCAGAGTCTGGAGCACCACCCTATTCATACTCCAGCAATTTTTTTCTCTATCCTTCTTGCAGATTAGATGATCATTAGCGTATCAATGCCTATTATTCTGTCCTTCTAATTTTGCTTCTCCTGCTATCCATTATAGAGAACACCTTTCCTTACTCCTCTCCTTCAAGAAACATCTTCTTAGAAGATTCTGATCAAGTGTGGCCTCTTCCATGTATCTTTCCTAAATGCCTCCTTCCCATAGCTGCTGCAAGATCGAATGCCCGTCTCACCATGCTCCTTTAGTTACGTGCATGCTCCTGTCTCATGGCACATGGGAACTCAATTTTCTTTTATTTTTCTTCACCTATGAGCCCCCTAATATTCCCTGAGCTCCCTGAAAAAGCAACGAGGTCTGACACAAGATGAGAAACATGTTGGAAGTTAATGATGATAAACTGGTTTTCAGACAGGTTGAGCTTGAAAGGCGAGTGGGGCACACCAGAAGGCAGTTGAATTAATGGGCTCCAGAGAAGTTGGTCTGGAGGACCGCTAAAGTAATACGATCCGAGGCCAAAAGAGGAAGCCCCCAGAGAAAACCCACCACAAGATGGCGGCTCCCCTTGCTGCCGGGTTCCATGGATTTCCTTCCCCTGGACATCCACACACCAACAGGGCCCTTGCATCTGGCACTGTACCGCCTGATAGTCTCCATTTCGGCGGCAGCTTGGAACATAGGGGTGACCAAAGCTGGTTGCTGTAAACCGCTCCACTTCACATTTTGTGGGGCCTAGAGGAAATCCACACAGTAAAGGAGAAGATAGTGTCAACAATGCTTGGTGTCTTCACAGCATGTACTGCTGCTTACTCTTAATGATTCTTTTCATCTCTGCCCTCACTTTGCTGGAGCAGCCACGCAGACCATAGCAACTTTGAAACCCAAGAGGCGTCCCCCTAATGGAAACACGCACACTGTTGGCAGCTTATTACTTACATCGGAATCTGCCAGAGATGACTGATTGAACTGCGAGGAACCGTCTCTGCAGTATCCGGTACAGGGTGGTTTCGGTGAAGGTGGAAGGAAGGTCCAGACCAGCGAAAATGGTGTCATAAATTTCATCCAGTAACAACTCCAAACCTGAGCAAATACAGCAAGACTTTCAGGGATGGTCTCATTCAGAAAGGAAGCCCTGACCTTGTTGTGCAAACAGATACTGAGAGAAAGCCTTCACCAGCATCATTAGGCGATAAGTCTGAACAACACTTTTTAACAGTTTCCAAAGTCGGGGCTGCTGTGGATGGTTGTGCAAGTTGTTCATAGAACAAAGGAGCAGTGCTTATAGAATAAGAGATTAAATCCATCCTGTGCTCCACTCGCCAGTTTTGGGGCTGCATCTGCCCAGAGCAGGGCATGTCTTTCCAGTGTGCACAAAGGCACTATGTAGGCCAGCAGCAGCTGCATTCACCATACTGCAAGATGACAGTTTGCTAAGGTTGTGTCCTCCTCCATGCCACAGCAGCCTGGCAGGGGGAAGGGCAGTCACTCTAGCTGCGCTTTACAAGCAATGCTAGGCAGGGTCTCAGACCTGAGGAATCACACTCTCTCCCTTCAGATCACCTGAGGGGTGTCACTCACCTGTCTCAGCCAGTTCCCGCCCTTGGCTGTCAGCACAGTGGCAATACCCAGACACCTCAGGGAACCTCCTCTGGAAGGAACTGAAGGTCACAAATGCATCTGGAAACCTTGGAGAGGATAAGATTTATGGTCACCATTCATAAAGGCAAGTCATCACAATCTCTTCCTGTAGAAATAAATGTGGCCAAGTCCACGCCTAGTGAAAAGGAATGTCTGCTTTCTTATGGCATGACAGTTGCTTCATGTCTCCTGCAGCAAATGCATTTCCTTTACAAATTAGTTTAACCTGGCTGGAACCAGGCTGGACCTTGTAAAATAAAGCTGTGCATAGCTGTCATCTACTAATTAGCCATTTTCCTCACCTATGGCATTTGACCAATTTATGCCCATGCGTTTGTCTCATAGGGCCAGGCAGAAAGCAGTCAAGGAAGATCGCATTAACTGGTTCCTTTCCTGGAATACAGCTGTCGAGACTAAAGGCCAAGTCTGCTTTACAAACATATGGTACATTGGAGATGATCTCATTTTGGGAGATCAAATGACTTCAGGCCCCTTTACAACTTTTCAAAAGCTTGAAAAGAAGCCAGCTGCCACCACAGGAAATCCTTAAGAAGGAAATGTATCCAGTCCCACAGTTGAAAAAAGCACAAATCAATACAGCATCACTAACAAGGGCTATTCATCTCTTTCCATAAAGTGAGGAAAGAGATTCCCTAATCACATCTGGCCTGGCAATTGTTATAACGAGCTCATCAGCTGGATTCCCTGTCTTAGAAGTAATAGAAAGGTAAGGTATAAAAAGCCGTATTGAGGAGTTCTAACCCTGTGCAATGATTTAGCAACCAAAGAGGAACTGTTCATCTTTTATAACATTCAGAGATTTGTTTTCAAGCCCTATATAACTACAAAACTTATATATGCAGTCCAAGCGTAATGTGTTTCCACCTGTGTCTGAAATATATCTCCCAACAATAAGTTAACAGAAGCAGCAGCTCTGTACATTGATAGGCCAATTGCTGTGCAATCTATTCTAGCAAAATATTGCAAAGAATCTTAATGTCCAATAGTAGAAAATTAAGAAGTAAATTATAGTAAATGCCCTAAATGTAATAAAATGCTATGATTGAGGACAATGCTTATAAACTCTAGCCAAAAGGGAGTGTGTATAACATTATGTAAAAAGGTTAGATTATAAAATGCCATATACATGTACTGCAATTACAAGTGTACAACTGAACCAGTATTAGAAGGCAATGTATGGTGTAGTAATTGCTCAGAGACTGACTTTTAATTTCCATTCAAGTTAATAACTATTACTTAATTTGAATGGAAATGGATATGCAAAACAAAAGCTATAAATGCACCATAGGATTATGGATGAGTTTTTTTCCATGCTATTAATCTATTATTCTGTGTATGCATGTTAAACAGAATGTTACAGTAAGTGTGTTGCATAACAAAAATTAAAAACTCACTTTGCTTAGTTGCCACTGATAGGGAGGTAGGGTGTATATAATAAAAGTTCATTCTTTAGAGCCTAGGATAATTCAATTTTAAACATACTAATAACAGTATAATAACAACTTCCATTTATTGAGCACAACTTGGTAAAAGACTACCCACAAAATGTTTTAATACACATTGATTCATTTAATCCACCTAACATTCCTAAAAGGAAGGTGGTACATTTTAATCCCCCTTTTAGAGATTAAGAAGATGAGGTGTATGGGCCACTGTCTTGAACTAGCAGTGGAAACTGAGGTTTAAATCCTGCTCTTACCCACTACATGCTGCCTATCTCTGCCAGTGGTGTTATTCAGTGTGTTTTTGGCTGCACCTGGCTTTTGTCCTACACCCTACCCTGCAAGGCATGTGACTCTGTCTGACACTGCTCCATATGCCCAGCACCTCGCTCTTCCTGGCATCTCATAGATGTTGATGACACAAGTGCTGGCCCGAGGTGGGTTCTGAAACACATTCCAGTGTGAGGCCCAAGTTTAAATCACTCTAGTTCCATGCTTGGCTAATTCAACCCAGAGATCCACCTCAACGTCCTGGTTCATGGCAGACATGACCTCCAGGGTCTTTGAGTCATCTTCATCCTACGACTTTATGGTCAGAGCCCCTCTCTGGGGGTTTCTGGTCTTATAAACTGCCCAGTACCTGGACCTACCAGTGTTTTTTCATGGACGTCACTCTTGATATTCCTGTTCTCGCATATTGGAGATCACCCTGTCTTCAGCTCTGGAGAGGGTCCTCCCACCCTCCCTGTAAGACCATCCTAAGGCCAGCTACTGCCATCTGCGCTCTCTAGGACTGTTCTTTGCTGACCTCTAGGACAGACACCCTGTGCTGCCATCTTTAATCCCTTCTTCCTAATTCTGTATGTAGTGAGAAGTGCTAATATGATTGTTGCTATTAACTACTATTCATAAAATAATCACAGGTTATATGTATGAACAATCAGAGTGAACACTCTCCATATTTGTCTCATTTAATCTCACAACCCTTTAAAAATCTTCATTTCCCAAATGAGAAAACTGGGATTCTGTGTGGTGATGTGACTGGGTCAAGATCATCCAGCCAAGACCAGGGACCAAGAATCCCAAGTCCATTTCCAATGGCCTTCCAATGACAGCAGGTGGCCAAAGGGTGAGACTACCTCTCCAATAGAGCATAGTCCTTTGGGGGCCCTGTCCTGCGATCAGCAGTGATTTCAAGTTCTGAATCTTCCCAATTTCCTGTGTGCCCACAATTTCATTTGATACAATTTGATTCTGTGGCTAATTTCTGAAATGATATCATCATCTATGCATTTTGGACTCCTTCTCCAAAATAATAATTAGCACCATGAAGATTGTTTAACTACTATTCTGCTACTGTCATTAGTGATTTACTGTCATCAGGGAACAGGGACTCTGTCATACTTTTAGCCTCCTCCTTGTTAGATCTCTTGCCCCACATCAACCAAAAGAAGCCAAAACTACTGAGACCGAACCCAAAGCCCAGATGAAAGCTGGACAGTCTGGCTCCATCGCTAGCCTTTGGCCACCTGGACCAAAGAATGCCCCCAAAGGAGGTGAGTTTGAATGGGATTCTAAAGCCATGAATGGTGATTTGACCAGGAGACAACAGAGGAGTGAAGAACATATCTAGAAGGGTCGTTTACATGCCTCCAACTTCAAGGTGGGAGACAGAACCACATGTGTGGGCAGCAAGGAAAACTGTGATATTGGTAGTCAGCGAGGGAGGTACAAGTCTGGTAGAGAAAGCCAGGACCCAAGATTCGCAGTCTCTGAAATACAGCTCCTGAAGATGCTTTTTTTTTTTTTTTTGAGACAGTCTGGCTCTGTCACCAGGCTGGAGTGCAGTGGCGTGATCTCAGCTCACTGCAACCTCTGCCTCCCGGGTTCAAGCGATTCTCCTCCCTCAGCCTCCCAAGTAGCTGGGACTACAGGCACCTGCCACCACACCCAGCTAATTTTTTATATTTTTGGTAGAGACAGGGTTTCACCATGTTAGCCAGGATAGCGTTGATCTCCTGACCTCGTGATCTGCCCACCCTGGCCTCCCAAAGTGCTGGGATTACAGGCGTGAGCCAGCACTTTGGGAGGCCCTGCTGGCCCTGAAGATGCTTTTTATAGGCACTGGACTTTGGAAACCACTGGTCCTTCAGTAGCAGGACATTGTCAAGTCTGATGGTCCCCTGTGGCATACGGTGTTCTCCCCTTCATGAGGACCTGAGGAACCAAGCTCCCTCCATCATTAATAGAAGAAAACATTGTGATCCCTGCGAAATTCTTATTTTTATCTGGTAGAAACCAAGTAACTTAGGCTATTTTTTCTTTTCTTTGGTTACAGGGAGCTCAGAGTCAAATATGCAGCCCCTCACGTTTGTTATGACTTTGTAGAATGAGTGATGTGGGCCAATCTTTGCCTTGCCTTGTTCTGATTTTCTACTTTAATTTTGCCTTCCTCATGATTCCCTCTAATTTCCATTTTTATCCTGTTTTGAGCATATCAGAAGAAAGGAGGAAGATAAAATCTACACAATATTTAAAGCTTAAAAAATAATATATAGTTTGGACTACCACTCCAACAAAGCACAGTCTTTCAGAAGCCCTGCCCTGCAACCACCAATGAGTTCAAGCTCAGGATCTTCCGAATTTTCTCTGTGCCCATGATCTAGTGGAAAAGGATGTTTGCCTTTCGTTGAATAAAAAGCAAAATCTCAGGTAGCCATAGAAGAATCCTCAAGAAAGCAAATGCTAGCGGAGAGGCAAGGGGTGGCATTTCTGAGTTTATGCTCAGATTATGGCCAGCCTAGACAGAGAAATTACAACCAAGGCTCAGAGGAATGCGAAATTCTGGTCTCCACTGGGCATCTGGTCTTGTTCATTTTCAGAGTATGATTCCTGCCTCTGGGCTCAGTCAGATTCTCTAACGTCTCCCACAGGCAGTTATTTAGAAATCTAAACACTGACTCACAAATGAGCCGTGCATTTCATTCTCTCCTGCACTAGGGAGGGTGCTCCTTAAAAGAAGAGGCCGTACCGGGTGCGGTGGCTCATGCCTGTAATCCCAGCACTTTGGGAGGCTGAGATGGGTGGATCACTTGAGGTCAGGAGTTCAAGACCAGCCTGACCAACATAGTGAACCCCATCTCTACTAAAAACCACTACAGTCCAGCCTGGGTGACAAAGTGAGACTGTCTTAAAAAAATAAATAAATAAAATAAAATAAGAGGGGACCGTAGCCTAGCAGAGCACCTGATGCATAGCCAACCACCGCAGGTGTCTGTAGTGAGGGTGATCTGGTGGTTCCATAGAGAAGATTTCTCCATACAGTACCTTCCACGTTCTGGTTACAATGCCCCTTTACTATATATTAAGACATATCTGGTCCTATCTTCCCACTGGGCAATCTGGGTAGCATGGGTGGCTAAGGCATTTGAAGTTAGACTGGTTGCTAAGAAGTTTGAGTGTGTTTAGTCATTAAGGACAGGGTTAATAAAGAAGCCAATTAACTCAGATCATTAAGGCTTTGATAACGGCATTAGCCGTGCTTAAAGGCTCTTAAGGCCTTTACTTATAATCTGCTTGGTCAGAATGTGTGTCCACAGTTAATGGTTGGACTAGTGCAATATGAAAGATGGGGCATGAGTCAGAAGGACCAGTGAAGCTTGCTCCCCATTACAACATGGTTATTTAAAATTTTCCAGCCAAACAGATATTGTAAGCAGTGCCCTTCTTGAAGGGCAAAAGGACCTACTTCAGATGGGCAAACACCATTGACAAATTCAAGTGCAAACCATCACCCAGCACAAAAATAACTCACAGCAACAGGTCAGTGAACGAGCTGCCCACAGGATTCCAGCCTTCTGGTAGCCCCAGGGAAGTGATTGCCTTCTGTCACTTCTCCATTTGAATTTTCCCAAAAAATCCCCTTAGATTCAATATCCCAAAACAAAGCTTGTGGCTTTTCCTTTTCAAATTTATCCTCAAGAATCCATCCAGAAACCAGACTTAGGAGTCATTCTTTACTCCCCCCGACCCTCACCTCCATATCAATTCCTTCATCAAATTCTGTGGATTCCATCTGGTAAATATTCCTCCAGTCTCACCCCATCTCTCGGCTGTCCTCTCCGACACTTGCTCCATGTCAACATTGTTTCTTGCCTGGACTAGTGCAGTAGCCTCCAAACTCGGAGGATTGCCTCCTTGGACGCACTCTGCTCTCCCCTCACCATTCCATTCTTTCAGAAATCCAAGTCCGATGGTGATTATGATATACCCTTCCCCAATCCTAGGCTTCAAATGCTTGCTGCAATATTGAAACATACTTACATTGAAAAAAAAAAACTACTCTGCTGTCTGAAATTCAAACATAACTTGCCATCTCGTATTTTACCTGGAAACCTGAGTTGCTAAGCTTAGGCCCTCTATATGGCCTCCGAGGCTCCTTCCACTGTGCCCAGAGGAGTCACTGGGCCAGCGACTGCCCAGGTCTACTTAAGTGTCGGAAAATCCCTGATTACAGCTAGGCTTCCAGTAACCAACCACCCAACCCTTCCCATGACCTTTCAATACCAGAATTTGCTCAGAGACATGCTTGCTTACAAAATGAAAAAGATCCCATTTCAGGAGTAAATTTTTGTGTTTCTTTTAAACAAAGGCTGCTTAGTTCTGAACTTTTGCATTTAACTCGACTGCCCTCTTGTGGAAATAGCTGTGAATTGTGCCTCAACTACAATGTGGCACCCACCAGGGTCTCGGATCATTCACCAATTCCTTAAGCACAGATTCCAGACCTGCTGCATGCAAGGCTCTATGCCATGTACTGGGGGAACAGAGATGAGTTACATTATGTGGGATACTAAAAGGAGCCAGACAGTTCTAGCACCTAAGCTTATTAGCGTGAGTTCCTTTACCTCTGTGTTTCAATAATCATTTGTATAGTAGGGACTATAATTATCTAATTATTTCTGTAAGTATTAAGGTAGGTTAAAGGATATAAAATTCCCTATATGTAGTAAGCAGTCAGATGATCTTGAACTGAGAATACGTTGGTTTGCAGCAATGAGCATTCAGTAAAACTGACTGTTTGAGATTTATACATGCTTGCAGGCAGGCCAGGTCTGGAGGGGAAAAATCTAACCTATGTTTGCTGAAGCTGGCTGATGCATGAGAATTCCCTACGGAAGTAAAAAAAAATTACAACTTTGTAAATTCGCACCCATGGTTTCATAGGTAAGACCTCATCAAATCTTCACTATGATGTAATGAGCAGGGCGTTGTCCTCCATTTGATGGATGGGAACACTGAGGCTCTAAGAGAGTAAGCGGCCAGGTCACTGTGCTAAGCAGTGACAAAGGCAGAAGACAGGACCAGGCAGGTCATATAAATGGATGAGGTAGGCAGGGGTGTAGCAACAGAGCACAGAGGGACCTGGAGCACAGAAGGGCATGTCCTTGGTGTAAAAAGAGCAGCAAAGCCAGTGTCTTGATGCCATCAGCGAGTGCGTGCATGCAGCTTCCACCCTTGTTCTTTAAAATCAGGAATTTAGAATTGTGTGTTTTAGGTTGAACATATGAAACTGCTCATGTTCAACTACTTTTTAACCTACAAAAATGGAAATTTCATGTGGTGAAACCTAATAAAAGTTTCCAGTTTTTAAGATATGATGCAGTTCAAACAAAGTCTGCCTAAGGGACAGTTCGGCACACAGGCTGCTAGTCTGAGATTCCTCCTGGCACAGCCCATGAGAATTTCCTCCTTCACACAGGGAAAGAAACTGGTTGTTTTGGAAGCCAGCCACAGAGAGGCTCAAGTTCTCCAAGAGAATTCATATCAGTCTTTGCAGACTAGTATTCATTTTTCTTTTTACTCCAAATGGTTCAATTACATCTGAAGTCTGCATGAACCCTTTACAATAAACAAGTGGCCACCGTGGATGACCAGAAGCTACCCTGGCTATTTGGATCAAGATCCATAATCCTCTCTCTGTTTATATCATTATTTACATTTTTAAAGTTATTCATAAGTGCACATACACACACAGTTTACAAAAATTCACAAATATAATGATATCCATGCTTTTGGGAATGTTGCCTTTTTTCCTTTTCTGCAGATCCCCTTTCTGCCTCCTCTTTATTTATTTATGTTTTATTTTATTTTATTTTTTTCTTTTGAGACAGAGTCTTATTCTGTCACCCAAGCTAGAGTGCAGTGGCACAATCTTGACTCACTGCAACCTCTGCCTCCCGGGTTCAAGTGATTCTCCTGCCTCAGCCTCCCGAGTAGCTGGGACTATAGGTGCACACCACCACATCCGGCTAATTTTTGCATTCGTTTTAGTAGAGATGGTGTTTCACCATATCGGCCAGGCTGGTCTTGAACCCCTGACCTCATGATCCGCCCACCTCGGCCTCCCAAAGTTCTGGATTTACAGATGTGAGCCACTGCGCCAGCCTTCTGCCTACTCTTCTACAGAGCAGCCCTGGCCCTAAAGCAGCCCGGGATGACCACGTACTGTATGCTCCTTCCTCGTACTCTGTACTCACATAGTCTTGTGCAGAGACCTGCATAGTAATACAGTCATATAAGCATGTATAAAGAATCTTTTTGCTTATTTGTCCTTTAAAAATTAAAGCATATTATATTTTCTGTGCTTTGTATCTTGTATTGTATTATCATAATATACTGTGGCCTCCTCTCCAGGTCAAATGTTCTAGCAGCTCTAATGCAGTCTTTTTAATGGCTACATATATATTTATGGCAGATTCACATTTATTCAGCCAGCCACCTTTTGATGATCACTTTATTCCCAGTTTCCTGCCACAATGAAAAATGATGCAGTAGGCACCCTAGCCCATATGTCTTCACATTCTGATGTTTTACATTTCATTGGCCAGAAGCCACATCTATTTTTCATTAAATACCAATTGCCAGTTTGCCTTGTTAAAAAACACCGTGGCACTTTACATGCCCAGCACAGCTCATGAGAATGAGGTGGCTCTTAATTCCTTATCATGCTGCACGTATGACACATGGAGGCCCCCAGCTCAAGGTGTGGGCTTCGGCAGGTGATGGCCCAGTGACAGGCACACCCCGGCTCCCCTTACCTGTTGTAGCTGTGGACCAGATCAAAAACCATCATGTCTGTGGTGTTGACAAATTTGCACTGGACAGGCATAAACTCTCCTTCTGCCGAACACTGGGGTGGTGACTTGTCTCCCACCCCGTGGAGAAGACGACGATTTCTTATTTCACAGCTCCTTGGACCTAAACATTTCATAAAAAAAAAAAAAAAAAATCTTATGTATGAGTAGACACATGTTTCTGCAGTTGAGCAGCATATACAGTCATGTGTCCCTTAGCAATGGGGACGAGCTCTGAGAAATGCATCGTTCGGCAGTTTCATCATTGTGTAAACATCATAGAGTGTACTTCTGCAGACCTGGATGGCTTGCCTACGGCACACCTGGGCTGTATGGTCTAGCCTAGTGCTCCTAGGCTACAAACCTGTACAGCATGTTATTGTAATGAATACTGTAGGCAATTGTAAGACAATGGTATTTGTGTATCTAGACATCCCTAAGCACAGAAACGGTACAGTACAAATACAGTATAAAAGATAAAGAATAGTACACCTGTATGGGGTACTTAGCATGAACGGAGCTTGCAGGACTGGCAGTTGCTCTGGGTGAGTCAGTGAGTGAATGTGAAAGCTGAGGACATTCCTGTTCACTACTGTAGACTTTATCAACCCTGTGCACTCAGGCTACACTAAGTTCATAATTTTTCTCTCTCTTCAATAATAAGTTAACCTTAGCGTACTGCAACATTTTTGCTTTATAAATTTTTTAATTTTTTAAAGCTTTTGACTCCTTTATAACACTTAGTTTAAAACAGGAACACAAGGTACAGCTGTACAAAAATATTTTCTTTCCTTATATCCTTCTTCTATAAATTTTTTCCTATTTTAAATTTTTGTTTTACTTTTAAACTTTTTTTGTTAAAAACTAACAGATACACACACACATTAGCCTAAGCTTGCTCAGGGTCAATATCGTCATTACATCACTAGGCAATAGGAATTTTTCAGCTCTATTATAATCTTATGGGGCCACCGTCATGTATGTGGTCCACTGGTGACCAGAACACCCGTATGCAGTACATGGCTGTGCTTGCACTATACACGTGACAGTTAGAGACCCACGTAGTGACTCGGGTCTGCAACAGGAGACTCACAACGTTCAGTGAAATCTTGTTTATGTTTCTAATGATCAGCCAGCAAATATGGCTTGTCTACCATATGGATATATGAGAATAATAAAATCTTCCCTTTGAAGCTTTTATTTTCCCTACTGAGGACCTGGTTCTCTGCCCATTTCGGCAGGAAACCCTAAACACTTTGGATCTCAGTGAGGAAAGCTTCAGCCCCTCCCCAGCTCTAGGGGTGCAGGCGCTCAGTGAAACTCACATCGCTTTGGCCTCCCCAGCTGGCGGGTCCCGTACACCTCCATCCCCTCTGCATCCACACACCAGCACTGGACCTGCTGCACGTCACACTGGACAGGCATGTAGTCCCCTGAATCCTGACACTGAGGGAGGTAGGAGGTGTCTGTGCTGTTAACGTAGCCACTCAGCAAGATCTGCTGTTTCTGTAGCTGACAAAATGACAGACCTGTGGGTACAAGGAGCGGTGTTAGATAGGACTGTGGGGAAATTTCCAGGGGACTGAGCCCAGGAAAACTCATGCTTCCTCCCCAGAGCAACACAGCTGAGAGGGTAATGACACATCCAAGGACACCCAGTGATGGGGTGGCAGCCACAGAACAGGCCTAGCCAGTATCCTGTGGACTGAGTTAGGGAAGGGCAGATCTCGCTGGTGCCACATCAATCAGTCAGGTATCCCAGAGCACAGTACTGTGGAGGGGAGATGGGATCAAGTGCAGGCCTCGTATTAGCAGAGCTTTTCTGAGTCCACTTTTCTCCCCGGGCTCGCTGTGTAACCCTGGGGAAGCTGCTTTACCACTCTGAGTGAAGGTTAGTGACATTAACTGCTATGGTTTCAGCATTTGTCCCCTCCAAATCTCATATTGAAATCTGATCACCAATGTGGTAGGTGTTTGAGTGCTGGAGGTGGATCCCTTACGAATAGATGAATGCCTCCCCTTGGAGTGAGTGCGTTCCAGCTCTATTAGTGTCCATAAGAGCTGAATGTTAAAAAGAGCCTGGCACCTCCACCCTCTGTCTCTCTAGCTTTCTCTCATCACGTGCTCTCTGCACAGATGGTTCCTCTTCCCCTTCCACCATGAGTGGAAGCAGCCTGAGGTCCTCACCAGCAGCAGAGGCTAGTGGCATGCTTCTGCACAGCCTGCAGAGCTGTGAGCCAAACACACCTCTTTTCTTTATAAATTATCTAGCCTTAGGCATTTCTTTATAGCAACACAAATGGACTAAGACATTAGCAATGATCACCCCCCATTGAATACCTACTATGTGCCTAGTGTTTACATGTGTTCTAAATCCTCACAACATCATACAAGGCAGATGCTATATTCATGTTACAGGTGAGGACCCATAGCTCAGTGAGGATGCCTGACTCAGCCAAGCTCACACAGCAGGAGAGTATGGGGTCAGCATGCTCCCATGACAGCCACACTAGATGCATAAAACCAGTGCCCCAAACAGAGCTTTTAATCCATCAAAGGATAGTTTTGGTTTTAGGTTCAATTTCCTCATTTTGAGGTGGCTGCCTTAAGTTAGCTGTTGTTTTAGGGTTATGACATTCTTTAAATGGGGTCTGTGTTTCTTTGATTACTCACTACAATAGTTATCTTAACTGGATAGCTTTGACCCAAGTCTTAAATTTTAGAAACACTTCACACTACAGGTGAGAAGGCACTTCGTATTTTTCTGGTGACTTTCTGATTTCAGGAGACGTTGATATCTGTTCACCATTGTTTTCTCAGCACCAGGCACAGTGCCTGGCTCATGGGAGGAAATGGGTAGATACTTGTTGAACAAATGACTGGACTTTCACAGTGGCCCTGCAGGAAAGAGGGCCCTCCATGGCTTGCAAGGAATGATTCTTATTCACAGAGGAGAAGCCAGCAGCCCAGAGGGAGGACCTGCTCAGTCACCCGCCCAAACCCAGTGCTCATTCCTGGAAGTGAGTTGTCCTAGCAGGGTCCCTCCAAGGGACGTCCCCCATTCCCACTTACAAGCCACAGGCCGGCCTGGCTGCCTGCTGCCCAGCACTTCGCTGCCATCGGCACCCACACACCAGCAGGAGCGGCCGTCGTTCTGGCACTGGACAGTCCTGAGGAGGAGACACAGACCAGGTGACTCTGGGATGGGCCCTCAAAGCCACACGCCGGCTCCCACCGAGGCTACTTTTCTTCTTCGTTTCAATTCTTCCAAGTTTTGGTTCGTATAAATTAGGGAGAGAGTGGAGTGGAGAAGGGTGGCTGACCTGGGAATGGAAAAGCCCCACTTTTCCTGCCTGGCTAACACCTGCTCTGGCTCCTGCCCCAGCCATTCATTCACCACCTGTCCAGCCTGCCAGCCCGGAAGCAAGTGATCCACTCTGGAGCGCAGGGCTTCAGCCACATCCACCAAGTGTCCTCAGTCATTATGAGGCTGCAGAGGGTAAAGGCAGTGCCCACACTGTATGGATAGGGAGTGGGGACTTGGGGGTGGGATGTTAGTGGGGTCAGGGGCCGGCAGGGTATAGTGGGAAGCACATGAGTGGGGTCAGGCCAGGTCATAGAGTTGACTCCTCAGAAATCATGACTGAACTGAGACCTGCAGGATGGTCAGAGGTATAAGAAGGTATAAGAAGGTAAAAGATATTCCAGGTAAAGGGAACAGCGTATGCAAAGCCTCCTGAAGAGAGGCAGGTTTGAAACTGCAAGAGCCTGGAACAAGAGACTTAGGAATGGGAACATAAATAAGGCTGGGGAAAGTGAGACTTCCTCCTTAACTCCTTCCTTGCTGTTCTAGAATTCCCAGAGATCTAAGCGTCTCTGTACACTGGTGGGAGGTTAGGCACATTAAGAGTGTACATAAGATAGCGACAGGGAGGGATGTTTCACAGATGTTTCCCAGAATGCAGTCATATAGATGGAGTTCCCCTGATTCAACATGACTGGAATAGCACAGGGAAATTTCAATTGCCTGCACAGTGCAAAGGATTCCTGTCTATTCCACAGGGAAGAATTGTCTAGATTATTACCACACTCACCACAGAGAGGGTCTCAGGCCCCAAGTCTGCATTAGGACAGCTGGAGAAACCCCTTTCAGAGAGCAGCTCAATGAGGAGACAGCGGCCCAGAAGCCCAGAGGCAGCCTAGAGAGCTGGCCCAGGCAGTGTCGGCGGCAGCTAAGGACTGGGAAATCAAGGCCGCCTCTGCTTCCACCACCTCAGCTTCTCAAGAGGATACTTGGAGGAGGGAGAGGTCCCAAAGCACAGATCATTTGACAACCCCCTCAACTCTGCCCCACCCCCACACACGTCGTTTATTCAAGCCATCACAGAAAAAGTGATGTTAGGAAGAGAAGGGAGGGCAGTGGGAGGATGAAGCATGGATTGGGGTTCACGTAGTCAGATTGTCCAGTGTCGATCAGCTTGGGGAACTGAAAGGCGGGCACCTCCAAATGACAGTGACCAAGCCTCACAAGCACAAAGGAGTTGTAGGGCAGAGCTTGGGAAGACAGGGGAAGGCACGAGATGCTGTTTATGGCATCTTGGACCTTGAGAGGTCCAAGCCTTACTGACATAAGCTGCTGCTGACAAAAGCCTTACTGGAAGCTGCCATCCTCTGCGCACTGGGGCACGTAGTCTGCTTGCTTCAGAAAGGCCCTTTCCCTCTGCAGCTCACAGGGACGAAGGGGCTGGGCATCCACCTGGTACTCTAGGAAAAGAAAAGTGGTTCATCAGAGAAGAGTGTGGACTGGGCTGCCAGGAGAGATGGGCTCTCGTAAGCACAGATGCTTTTCCAGGATTATCATCATTACCTATGACAGCCTATCTTAAAATTTGGCAGCTAAGCACACTTTTTTCCAGTATGACATTAACTCATTTAATGTGCAACATTCCCCTAAGAGGTGACAGGCAATATATCCTTGTCACTCATGAGGCACCAACTCTCAGGCAGTGTAAGTCGTCTGCCCAAAGTCACGTAGCTGGCAAGTGAAGGATTCCAAAATCAACGCTGGGACTACACATTCCCCGCCCACCCCCACTCCGCCACAATTCCCGTGAGGCTATTTGGAGTAAGTTAGAGAGCCATAAGGAAGTTCTTGAATCTATCAAGCCATGCCCTGCAGATGTAGCACCTTCCAGATACACATTGAAATACAAATTAATTAATAACGTACATGACGTATTCTCCATTGAGAACTCTTGTAACACATAGGATTCTACCCAGAAATCACAACCACATCATGAGGTATGTGTTATTTGTTTACTTTTTAAATAAAAAAAAAAAAAAACAGAAGCTTGGCACTTTGCCCCAAGTCACACGGGTCTGAGCCAAGGACAGAACTTAGGGCTATTTCACTCCACAAGTAGATTTCTTTTTCTATGGCTTCTTAAATATCTCTTATGGATGACATAGACTTTGGAATAGCTAAGGGGATAAAAACCCAAGGTCAATGCCAAAAGTTTGCCAAAATGGTGGGGCGACGGTGACCTAGAATTGAATTAGGAAGATCAACCACATTTCCCATCTCTGCTCCATCAATCACTAGCTCTGTGACCTCAAGTAATTCAGTTTGCCTCTCTCTAGATCTGCCTCCTTATCTGAAAAAAAAAAAAAAAAAAAAAACAAATTACTGACATGTGGGCATCTGTGAAGATTAAATTCGACTGCATCTGTTCAAAGGCCCAAGGCAGAGCCTGGCTGACACTGGAGCTCCCTCCCCATGTCAGGCTCCATGGCCTCAGAACTTACCAAAGATATTGGCTGACACCCAGCACACAGAGGCCAGCAGGCTGAAGATCTCCAGGACCAGGGCCATTTTCCTGGCCCTTCCCAGGGGGAAGGAGGAGAAACCACTGCTTGCCCTAGGTCCCCTGGCCAGGGAGCTTTTATAGAGCTGCCGTTGGCACTTTCCTTCCCACCCACAGGTCCTCAGTGAGGCAGTGCCCCATCCTGTTTTCTCTGCTGGTCACAAGGAGCTCCCTCCACCTGTGTCTGATCCTTCTGAGGGCACTCGTGTGGCCAGTGGAGCATGAGGATCTTGTCTAAACTGTGGGGGAACAGAACTGGGTGGGGTAACTTCAAAATCCTTCTTTATGGGTAAAGACCAAAGCTCTGTATCCTTGGAGGCAACAGGCTCAAGCCCATAGTAAGGGAAAAGCAATCCTTTGTTCTTTCCTCCCCACCCCCAACCCTTTCTCCTTCTCTTTCCTTCCTTTGTTGCCTTTCTTTCTTCCTTCCTTCCTTCCTTCTTTCCTTCCTTCCTTCTTTCCTTCCCTTCTCCCTTCTATCCTTCTTTCCTTTCTTTCTTCCTTCCTTCCTTCTTTCCTTCCTTCCTCCTTTCTTTTCTTTCTTCCTTCTTTTCTTTCTTCTATTCTTTCTCTAACAACATTTTAGAGCTCCACAGTAGCAGGCACCTAATCTAGACAATGAGGATATGGCAGAGAACAAAACAGGTAAAATCATGCCCTCATGAATATAGACTGAAAACTTTAGTGAGGGAAGCAAACTACACGCACGCACTCATATTGGTATTTCTATTCTTCTCCTCTCTTTCCTAGGACCTCAGACTTTGTCAACAAAAAGAAAGCAGGAACTGTGTATTCCACAGAAACCCTGTATGTAAGTTCGGTTTCTCCTGGCAAACAAGGCTTCCTTCCTTCAGTCCTGTTCCTGTGAGACCTGGGAAAACTCACCTTATCTCCCTGAGCCCCAGCCTCCTTCTCTAGAAAGCAAAGTTAAAAGGAGAATAATAATAATATGTCCCTGTTTGTTAAGGTATTTGTAAGAGAATAAATAGATATGAAGAGCACATGCTCACTAGACGCAAGTAGTTATTATTATTATTATTGATTTTCTTATTTTGCAAAAGCATCATGCCAGGGAACAGCAAGTATTCAGAAGAATACTTACCCAGCCGGGTAAGGAGCTAGTGACAGATAGGATCAGGAACTGGCAGGTAATGAGGGCAGGTTGCTGAGCCTGGCACCTGAGGAGAGATGGAGGGACCTGGGAGAATCTGGAGGACATGGTCCCGGGAAGAGTGAAGGGCAGGATGACAAGCTGGAGAGTGGAAGAGACTCCAAACCTTGGGGGAAATAAAGGGGCTGATATAGCTGCCGTGCCGTAGATGGTACTACCTTCCACAAATAGGGTTATGAATATTAAATGTGTTAAGATATGCAAAGTGCTTAAAACAGCATTTGACACATATTAAGTATCCAGTGTTAGCTACTGTACTAGTCTGCTATGGGTGTCATCACAAAGTATCAAAGACTGGGTGGCTTAAGTAACAGAAATGTATTTTCTCATAGTTCTGAAGGCTGGAAGTCCAAGATCAAGGTGTCAGCAGTGTTGGTTTCTTTGAAGGCTCCTCTCCTGGGCTTGCAGATGGCCATCTCCTCCCTGTGTCCTCACTTTGTCTTCCCTGTGTGTCTGTTGGTGTCCTAATATTTATTTCCTTTAAGGACACCAGTCATATTGGATTAGAGCCCACCCTTGCGACCTCATTATGCATTTAATTACCTCTTTAAAGATCCTACCTCTAAATGCAGTCACATTCTGAGATCCTGGTTTTAGGACTTCAGAATATGGATTTGCAGGAGGACACAATTCACTCCATAACAGCTACTGTCATCATTGTTGGGTTCATGATACAAACTAGAGAAAGTAAAACAAAACAGTTATTTTAAGTGTCAGGGTGTGGGATTAAAAACAGGTGAGAACCGGTGCTCTGCCCATCCTTCCTAGGGACCATACGTGCCTGGAGCTCCCGTATCTCTCTCTAGCTCAGTCTCCAGCCAGACTTTTTTGAGCTTAGGTCCACTCTGCCTGGACACCCTACAGATATTTCAAATTCAACACATCCCAATCTGAACTCCTCAACCTTTCTCCTGACATCACACCATTGGCTGTCTCTGTGATAGCAAATCCAAGCCCCATCCTAAGCCTCTCCCCTCAAGTCTTATCAGCCTCTAGGTCCTACCAGGCTGCTGCTCATTTCTACTTCTTGGGTCCTCCCCTCCTCTGCATCCTCACTCTTCCTGCCTCCATCACATCCCCTCAGCTCAGAATCAGCCAGCCAGAATAGCCTGCTGTACTGCCCCTCACCAGGGTTTCCCCACCAGCTGCAGGGACAGTCCTCTAAAACATGACCATCCATGTCACTTTGTAGATTCTACAAAAAGAGTGTTTGGATCCTGGTGAATCAAAACAGTTTCCATTCTGTGATATGAAACAGCACATCACAAGGTGTGATGTGTTGATGGAGATGGAGACTCAGCCAACAGATGCTCAGGAGGTGCCATGGCAGGGAGATTAATTCACCTTGGGGAGTGGGAGGACAACTTGGATTAAGACCTAGATGTTAGGCAAAGGTGAGCTGGGGAGTGTATTGACATTTACTGGAAAAGGCGATACAAGAGGAAGAACTTACCTGCCTGAGGCCCTGCTGCCCCATTACATAGGCCAAGTTCACCCCAGGCTATGGAGAGCCGGCAGCATCCTTCTCTCTACAGCAATATAATAAGCACAGCATTGTGCAGTCCATGGTCATTTCTCCATTTCTACATGCTCTAAAGCAGATAAATCTTAGAAAAAATAGAATGCGGTTAAAGATTTACCACAAACCTCACTCACCACGCTTCCAATTGCCCTAAAATGCATGCATAAAGCTTGCACAGGTTGGCCTCTGTGCTGAATCATTCTTGCTGGCCTCGTCCCTGAGAAGCAACCCACAGAACCGTGCCAGAGGTGTCTCTGCTTCACTGGGTTTGGTGCTTTAGGAACTCTGGTCTCAGGGTTCATGAAGCAGGCCAAGATATCACTGGAATGAAGAGTACTACGAGAGAGGAATGGCAGGCCTGTGAGCTGACTCCATATCAGACCCCACCTGGAGAAGCAGCAAGGCGTTAGGAGCCTGTGGGGGAGCACTCAGTACTCCGAAATGCACAGGCTGCCTTCAAAATCCATGCAAAGAGCTTCCCTCCATACGCAAAAGCAGAGGTGCTTCTCTCCACTCAAGCAACAAAGCAGCAAGCTTCAAGAGAATCGAGCCAATGTGTCATTTCCACCACCCTGAAACCTCTTTCTCATAATGACTCAGCTACTGGTCCCTGCTTTTACCTCTTCTCCACTGAGCTCTGAGAACATACAGGCTTCCACAACGACTCTACATGGCAATGTCCTAATCTTTCTTCACCAGCTTGCTCCTTGCTCAGACCTCCATCACTCTGGCAGACTCTTCATTGCTGGCCCTGCCAACTCTCCCAGTCTCCTTGGCCCAAAATACAACTGCATAACCTCTTTCATCTCCATCATTCTTTAATACTAAGGTGCTTCATTTAATAGGTGCTTACTGAAGATTTAGGGGGAGATGGAGAGTAAGAGGAATATAGGGGAGGAAATGGCTTCAAATGTATCATCAGGCACCACTGTTTTTGACATCCATCTATCAGCTGTCATGCACCACAGGGAATTGCTTCCCAGTCATCTCTCCTTTAGTCCAGCCTGCCACTATATTGCTGGATCCCTGCTACCACTTACGGATGGCTTCTCCCCATCCCCCACATACCCAGGGACACAAAACCACAACCCTTCTTCTCCTAGGTTTCTATGGCAATAATAAACATTTCTGGTTCTTGGTTTCTCACCCCAGAAAGACGGAGTGAAAAATACACTTTTCCCTATACCTCGTACTAAGTATAGCTACAACCATGAATATTATATATAAAATAAACATAAGAAGGCACTGAAAGGTAGAGAGAAGAAAGGCTGGCTATCAACTTCAGGACCAGAGGGACGAGATATATGGTAGGAGTTTCCTGGACTTTTTTTGGCCTCCTGTGTCTCAGATGAGATGTTGGAGAAGCTGGACATTCAGAAATGCCAGTGAGCACAGACAAAACAAGCCCCCAGAAAAGCCTCTTGAGCCAAAGTTCCAGGAAAGGGTGACAGACTGGTAAGACAGAAAACTTTCAGATAACAACCTCTTTACTATATCAAATATCTCAGAAAATTTGTCTCTAACCCCACCAAGCCAGCCAAGGTCAAGTGAGGAGCCCAGATTTCCACCCGTGTCAATCTGTAAGGAGGTTCCCCAATCCCCCTAACTGGGTTTGTCAGAGGAGGCAGAGTGTGGAGCTGTGACTTTTACCCTGCTGGGCAGGAATGAGCCTCCTCTTTCTGCTGTATCAGTGGAGACCTTGTAGGGAGCCTGAACTTCTGCTCTCATCCAGTGGTAATAAGGTGTCACTCTCCCCCTTGCCACTTAGGTGGTGTCAGAAGAGACCTAGTGAAGAATCGGGACCTTCATAATTGTCCAGCAGTAACAAGGCCATCTCCAAGTGGTGTCCATGAAAGGCCACGTGATGAGCAGTAATGAGGCAACCCTGACCCTCCCAGGCGGGGTGACATCAGCAGAGAGAAGAGACTGAATTGCCATCCCTGCCCAGCAGTACAGAAAAGCACAACAGCTTCCAGGTGTCAATGGAGTAACAACTTGGACTTCCAGCCCCACCTGGCAGTAATGAAGTGGCATCTCCTGTTTCCCAATGCAGTGATGTCATAAGAGTTCTTCTAAAATGAGATCCAGAGTTCCTTAACACCCAAATTGTTCAAGTTTTGATCAAAAATCATTAATTGTACCAAGAACTAGGAAAATCTCAACTTCAGTGAGAAAAGACTATCAATATATGCCAGCATCTGGTGACACAGATATCAGAATTATTTGATACGGATTTTAAAACAATCATAAAAATGCTTTAGTGAGCAATTATAAATGTATTCGAAGCAGGTGAAAAAAATAGAATTTCTTGGTAAAGAAATAGAAGATATAAAGAATAACCATATGGAAATTTTAGAACTAAAAAAGAAAATAACCAAAACAAAACACTCGATATACGTGGCCTAACAACAAAATGGAACAAACAGAGAAAAAAACCCAGGAACTTGACAGAACAATAAAAATAACCCAATTTGAAAAACAGAGAGAAGAGAATATAAAAAGAACCTCAGTGACCTACAGAACTATAACAAAAGATCTAACATTCATGTTATCAGAATGCAAGAAAGAAAAAAAAAAGGTGGAACTGAAAATTTGAAAAAAATAATGGCTGAAAATTTTTCCAAATTTGGCAAAAGCCATAAAACTACAGATTTAGGAAACTGAGTAAACACCAGAGTATGAACTCAAAGAAACCAATACCAAAACATATCAAAGTCAAATATCTGAAAATTAAAGACAAAAATAACTTGTGAGAGTAGCAAGATAGAAACATCTTTCCTACAGAGGAAAAACAATTTGAATAATAGCAGATTTCTCATGAAAAATAATGGAGGGCAGAAGGTTATGGTACGACACTTTTCAAGTGCTGAAAGAAAGGAATTGTCAGTCCAGAATTCCATATCCAGTGAAACTATATTTTTTTTAAGAATGAGGACAAGAATCAAGAGATTCTCAGGTGAAGGAAAACTATTTGTCACCAAAAGATCTTCCCTAAAAGAATGGCTAAAGCAAGTTTCAAAACAGAATGAAAATGACAAAAAAAGAAATCTTGAAACATTAGTAAAGAAAAAGGAACAATAAAATGGAAAAGAAATGGGTAGATGTGATAGTTCTTTCTTCTCTTCCTGAGTTTTCTAACTTATCTTTGATGATTGAAACAAAAATAACAACACTGTCTGATGTGGTTTTAACTAAACAGAGAGGTAATATTTAAGATAATTATATTATAAATGATGGCGGGTAAAAATATGAAAAAGGGGGTAAGCTTTCTATACTTCACTCAAACTGGGAAAGATGCCAATATCAGTACATTATATGTTATATACGTATAATGTAATGCTTAGAGCAGTCACTGAAAAAGCTGTACAAAGAGATACACTCAAAAAATGTCAAAGATAAATCAAAATAGAATTCTAAAAAAAAAAAAAAATGTTAAGTAACTCACAGAAAGGGAGAAAAAAGAAAATAGAGAAATGGAAAACAGAGAGAACCAGCATGGCTCATGCCTGTAATCCCAGCACTTTGGGAGGCCGAGGCAGGCAGATCTCCTGAGGTCAGGAGTTTAAGACCAGCCCGGCTAACATGGTGAAACACCATCTCTACTAAAAATACAAAAATGGGCAGGGTGGTGCATACCTGAAGTCCCAGCTACTTGGGCGGCTGAACCAGAAGAATCACTTGAACCTAGGAGGTAGAGGTTGCAGTGAGCTGAGATCACGCCATTGCACTCCAGCCTGGGTGACAGAGCGAGATTCTGTCTCAAAAATAAAATTAAATTTAAATTTAAATGGCAGATTTAAGCCCCAAAATATCAATTATTACAATATGGTTAAAATTAGTACAATATTAAAAGACAGAGGTTGGCAGAGTGTTTAATAAAATATGACTTACCAATGTACTGTCTACAAAAAGTTCACTTCAACTATAATAACATAGGTGGTTGAAAGTAAGGAATGAAAAATGATGTACCATGCAAATATTAATCAAAAGAAAGGAGTGGCTTTACTAATATCAGACAAATAAAAAATTAGCAAATAAGGAATATTATGTAATGACCTAAGGATTAATCCTCCAAGAAAAGATAGCAATCCTAATGTGTATGCATTAAACAACAGAGCTGCAAAATAGGTGAGGCAAAAACTGATAGAACTGAAAGGAGAAATAGACAAATCAATTGTAACTGGAGACTTTAACACCTCTCCCTCAACAACTGATAGAACAACTAGACTGAAAATCAGCAAGGATACAAAAGAACTCAACACCATCAACCAGTAGCATCTAATCAACATTTATAGAATACACCATCCAACAGAGAAGAATACATGTTCTTTTCAAGCATCCATGGAACATAAACCAAGATAGACCATATCCTGAGCCATAAAATAAATGTTGACAAAATTAAAAGAATTGAAATCATACAGAATGTGTTCTGTTAACAAACGGAATCAAAGTAGAAATAAATAAGGGAAAGACAACAGGAAATTTTCCAATCTCAGAAACTTAGCATACTTTAAGTATCCCCTGGGTGCTTAAATGGAAAACAGAGAGGACCAGCATGCCTCATGCCTGTAATCCCAGCACTTTGGGAGGCCATGGATCAAAGAGGAAGCCTCAAAGGATATTTTAAAATACACTGAACTGCATTAAAATGTAAATACAACATAACAAAATTTGTTGAACACAGCTAAAGCAGTACTGAAAGAGAAATTCATAGCAAAAGTTTATAGTAAAAATGTTTACATTAGGAAAAGGAAAAGTTACTCATTAACCAGGTAACTATCAACATCTATGGAAAAGGGATGAAACAAGAAGCCAAGAGCATTTAGGGAAGAATTATTCTCATAGACTGAAAATCAGGAAAGAGGCAGAAGCACTCCCGAGTTTCCCAAAATGCCTCCCTCCATACTCTGCCTAAGTCCAGGGGTCTCTACCATTAAAGAAAGAATGGTTAACACTTGGAGAGGAAAAGACCATCCATCAGAGTCGCCCTGCATTCATCAGAGTGGTTCTGGTCTCCATGACACTCTACCAAGAGGACTAACTATATGACCTTGGACAAACTATTTAATCTCTCTGTGCCCCAATTTCCTCATCCATAAAGTTGTAATGCTATTAGTGCCCAACTTCATAGGATAATGTAATTATAAATGAAGTAATAAATATAAAATGCTATTCGTGCCCAACTTCATAGGATGATGTAATTATAAATGAAGTAATAAATATAAGATGCATAGTAGTACCTGGCATACAATAAACACTTGATATCATTTTTCTTGAAAAAATGAGAATGTTTCAATGGTGGTAGCCCCAGATGCTAGTCTTATTTAAGATGCATCGCCTTATATTGAACATACTTGAAACCTCTCAGTTTTTATTTCTCCTTTGAGCCTAATGTGCAGCATTGAAGGTGGATGTATCTGGCCACACTTCTTCTACTGGCTCTTGTGAGCAGCCATGCACAACACTGTCTCACACTGGCTGATGCCCTGGAATTTTGCAACTCTCTGAAATCTTACCCTTGGGAATGTTTCCTCCTTGTCCCCCAATTTTTTTCAGTGGAAATATCATTTTTAGCTTATGGAGGTTTTTGAAGGCTGTCACTCTATGGGACTGGTAATGATTAGAAGCCTGATGCTCCCGAAAACACTGCTTTTCTTTATTTTCAACTGTTCTGTGTCTTGAGTAGTAGTTGTTTTGCTACATTGTTTTCTGCTGTAGAGAAATATGACACTGACATTTTGTTTTCCACTATGGTTCTCCCCTTTGCTTTCTGAAAGGCCCAGCCTGTTTTCTAATAGGTTAACTGGCTTAAGTCACTCTCCTTTCTTCGCTGATTCATTTTGGGCTGGGATGGTTTGCTGGATTTGAGCCCTTCTTTTTGTTCTGTTCTTTGTAGAAATATTTTTAAACATATGCCACTAGATTTTGTCCACTTGTTTCTCTCAGATCTGAGGAAATAAAATCAATATACTCTGGGACTGCCCAAAGCATTAGTCATTCAGAACTATCTTGTCCACTGCCACTTCCTCAAGTGTCTCTGTCAAGACATTCTGCCATGTGACCAACAGTTCAGACATGTACACTATCTTGTTTTGCCTGGCCCCTTCAATGGCTCTCATATTAGTGTGCCTCACTTTAAATCCATCATTCTGTAAATTTTTCAGGCATGTTTCCTTGGGGCATAAGTAGTGTCTGTATCTCCACCACTGCATGAAGATGGCTGCTCACCTTGAAACTCACTACAACTACTTTGAATACTCTGTGTGTTTGGTCCAATCTTCTTACATCTGTCTAGGTTTTCTGTAAGCATCCCATATAGTAGCCCATTCGTCATGGGATGGTTCCCACTTACTGAGCTCTCTATTTGTGGTTTTAAGATGGAACTTCTCAACTGTTGATTGATCCTAGTTTTCTCCTTGAATAAATCCAACAGAAGAGCCAAGATCTTCCAAGATCTCAGAGTGCAGTGTGGTCCAATCTTTCCAAGGTTGTTTTGATTTGTAAAAATTAAGATGTTTCTGCTTTCTCTAGTGTCTACTTTTAGATCAATTGAATTCCCTGTGCATCTCCACTTCCCACTTGTATCAACCTACCCTGGCCTTCAAAGCCCTATTTTATATTTAAATCTGACCAGTCTGCCTTCACAGATTGCACGCTTTCTTCAAAGCAACACTCTCTTCTATCTTCCTTAATTTTGTTTTCATTCTTTCAAGGCTTCTGTGTTGATTGTAAGAAAGAAACATATTTTTCTCATGACTGCATTTCCTCCTTGATTTCCTGAGCCAGCCTGATTCCTAGAGACAGTGTGTTGCAAGGATGAACTTTAAATTGCCTGTGGGTTTGTAATAATTTCACTGATTTTTTTTCTTTCTCAAAATATGGCATATTAAAATTATCCTTTCATATTCCTTTTTCAGAAATAGAAATTTGAAGTTTCTAATTTTTTAAAATTAGTAGACTTTACAGTTTCTGATTTACAGAAAATTGAGCAGAGAGTACAGAGTTCTCATATACCCTCCTTCCCCATGCAGTTCTCCCTACTGTTCACATTTTATATCAGTGGTGCATTTATTACAATGAACCATTATTGGTGCATTCTGAACTACAATCCATAGGTCGCATTTTCCCTCTTGTCTCATATAGTTTTTTAACTTTTTATTTTGAAATAATTAGACTTACCCAAAGTTGCAGTAGTAGTACAAAGTTCCCATATACCCGTTAATCAGTTTCACCTAACGTTAACATCACATCAGAACAATACTATTAACTAAACTGAATACTGTAATAGAATTTCATGAATTATTGCACTAATGTTCCTCTTTCTGTTCCAGGGTCCAATCCAGGATTTAACATTTTATTTGGCTGTAACATCTCCTTGGTTTCATCATAGTCAACAAATTTGATGTGTATGTGTTCTTTAAAAAAATTTTTTAAAAGACTTTGGTGAGATAACTCACATACCATACAATTTGCCTATTTAAAGTGTATAATTCAACAGCTTTTGGTACATTTAAATAACTTTACCTCCATCACTATAAATTTTAGAATGTTATCCTCAAAAGAATCCCCCACCCTTTAGCTATCATCTTCCATTTTCCCCCACAGCCCTAGTCTAATCAATCCAGTTTCTGTCCTGTAGATTTTTCTATTTTGGAAAATTCATATAAATTGAATCACACAATATGTGGTCTTTTGTGACTGGCTTCCTTCACTTAGTATGAGGTTTCCAATGTTCATCTATGTTGTAGATGTGTTGTAGCATGTATCAGTAATTCATTTGTTTTTATTGCTGAATAATATTCCATAATGTAGATACACTACATTTTATTGATCCATTTATCAGCTGGTGCATATTTGTGTTGTTTCTGCTTTTTGGCCATTATAAAATAATACTGCTATGAACATTTGTAAATAAGTTTTTATGTAGACATGTTTTCACTGCTCTTGGGTACATCAATATCAGACAGAACAGATTTTAAGACAAGGAGTATAACTAGAAACAAAAAGACATATTTAATAATAATGAAAAGGTTAACACGCCAGGATATAAAAAATTATAAATACACACAAACACAAACTACAACAACAGAGACCCAAAAGCACAATGTAAAATTGATTCAATTGAAAAGACAAATAGACAATTCAACCGTTTTAGTTGGTAATTTCAATATCTCTTTCTTAATAGTTGATATACCAACTAGAGAGAAATCAGTGAAGATATAGTAGACCTGAGCTAAACTCTTAACCAACTTGATGTAACTGATACATATAGAACATTTCACATAACAATAGCACAATACACATTCTTTTCAAGTGCACATTTAATATGCTAGGCATAAAACAAGACTTAATAAATTGAGAGGACTAAAATTATATAAGAATATTCTCCAACAATAATGGGATAAAATTAGAAATAATCAACAGAAGGAAATCTGAGAAATCCCCATGTACTAGGAAATTAAACAACATTTCTAAATAATCCATGGTCAATAAGAAATCACAACAGAAATTAGAAAATCTCTCTAACTGAATGAAAATAGAAAGTAAAACATGCCAAAAAAGTATGATATGCAATTAAGTCAGTGCCTAGAGGGAAATTTACAGCTTTAAATGCCTAGATTCAAAAGAAGAAAGATCTAAAATCAGTAATCATAGTTTTTACCTCAAGAAGCTAAAGGAGGGAAAAAAAAGGGAAGAAAGAAAGGAAATTCAAAAGATCAGAGCAGAAATGAATAAAACATAAATCAAAACACAACAGAAAAACTAAAAGCAACAGTTTCTCGAAAAGGCTAACAAAATTGACAAACTTCTAGGTAGACTGAGGATTTGGGGTGAGGGGAAGAAGAGAAAGGAAGGAAGGAAGGCGGGAGAGAGGGAGAGAGGGAGGGAGAGAAAAGCAGCCAATTATAAAATCAAAAATAAGAGACATGACTACAGACTAACCATAAATTAAAATCATTTTAAGGGACAATTACAAAAATTCACATTAGACAATTAGATGAAATGTACACATTCCTAGAAAGATGCACACTTCTAAAATGAGCTCAAAAAAGAAATGAAATATCTGAATATCTATATTGATAAAATATTTTTATTTTATCAGTAATCAGTGATTCAAAATCTTCTCCAAATGTGAAGGCCAATCCCAGTGGTTACACTGGTGAATTCTACTACACATTTAAGAAAGAAATTATACTAACTTAAGTCTTCAGAAATTCTAGGAAAAAAAAGGAACCCTTTCCAATTAATTTAATAGAGCCAGTATTACCCTGATATCAAAGCCACACAAAAATCTTACAAGAAAATAAAACTACAGAACAATATTCCCGTATGAATACAAATACAAAAATCCTTATCAACATAATAGCAAGTCAAATCCAGCAATATATAAAATGTATTTTATATCATGACAAAGTAGGGTCTATTCTGGGAATTCAAAGTTGGGTCAACCTCTGAAAGAATTCATGTACTACACTATATTAAAAAATACAAAAGTTATACGACCATGTCAACAGAAGCAGAAAAACACACTGTCAAAATCCAACACCCACTAATAATAACCATAAAAAAACTCTTAACAAACCAGAAAAAAAGGTAACTTCAATCTGATAAAAGGCATGTACTAAAAATTTAAAGACAACATCATGTTTAATAGTGAAAGACTGCATGTTTTCTCCCAAGGGAATGAGGCAAGAATGTCCACTCTCACCTCTTTTATTCATATTGGACTGAATGTTCTTGCCTGTGCAATAATGCAATGAGAAATAAAGACATACACATTAATAAAGAATAAATAAATGTGTCTCTATTCATAGAAAACATAATTTATACAGAAAATCTTAGAGAATATACAAAAATTCTAGGACTAATGAGTGATTTCAGCAGATATAAGATTTTAAAAACTCAATTATATTTACCTGTTCTAGTAGTAAAACATGTAAAAATGAAGAAAACAGTTCCATTTAAAATATAATCAAGAAAAAATACTTAGAAATAAATTTAACAAAATAAGTGCAAAATCTGAACACTCAAAACTACAAGAAAACTGCTGAGAAACAAATACGTAAATTCTACACAAATGTAGAAATATACGATGTTCATGAATCAGAAGATTCAATATTGTTGAGACAGCAATTGATCTCTAGATTCAGTGCAATTCCTGTCAAAATTCCAGCAGGTTTTAAAAGAAGTTGACAAGCTGATCCTAAAATGTTTATGGAAGTGCAAAAGTAAAATCTAGAATTAGCAAACACATTTTATGGAACAACATAATTAGAATTATGCTACCTAATTCCAAACCTTACTACAAAGCTATAGTAATTAAGACAGTCTCATGGTGGCATAAGGATAGACATATATAAGTGGACAAAGAATATAGGGTGCAGAAATAAACTAACATAATTATGGTTACTTTTCTCTCAAGAAAGGCACCTAGGTAATTCAAAGGGAAAAAAGATAATCTTTTCAACAAATGGAGCAATTGGATATTGACATGCAAATTAAAACAGTGAGATAAGCCAGGTGCCGTGGCTCATGCCTGAAATCCCAGCACTTTGGGAGGCTTAGGCAGGTGGATGACCTGAGGTCAGGAGTTCAGGACCAGCCTGGCCAACATAGTGAAACCCCGTCTCTACTAAAAATACAAAAATTAGCCGTGTGTGGTGGCTCATGCCTGTAATTACAGCTACTCAGGAGGCTGAGGCACGAGAATCACTTGAACCGGGGAGGTGGAGCTTGCAGTGAGCCGAGATCACACCACTGCACTCCAGCCTGGGGGATAGAGTGAGACTGTCTCAAAAAAAACCAAAAAAAAAAAAAAACAAACAAACAAAAAAACAAAAAAAAATGTAGGATAGCACTGCACACTTAAACAGCTAAAACCTTAAACACTAACACTACCAAATGCTGGCAAGGATATGGAGCAAGTGAAACTCTCATTCAATTGACCAAGATTTTTAGGTCTATATCTGGATTCTCTGTTTTTATACTGTGGATCTACATCTCTATCTTTATGCCACGTCTATACTGTCTTGAAGATTGTAGCTTTATAATCAGCCTCAAAATTAGAAATTGGATTATCTCCAACTTTGTTCTTCTTGAAATTTCTTTGGCTATTCTAGGTCCTTTGCATTTTCATATACATTTTAGAATAAGCTTGATATCTATTTCAAAAAGTCTTTTGGGATTTTAAGTAGGATTGCATTTTATTTACAGATCAATTTTGGGAGAACTGACATTTCAGCAACACGGAGTCTTCCAATCCATTATCCTGGTTTATCTTTCTATTTATGTCATCTTTAATTATTCTCAGCATTGTTTTTGTAGTTTTCTGCATATACCTTAAACAGTTTTAAAAATTTATCCCTATTTATATTTTGATACTGCTGAAAATAGCATTTATTTCCAATTGCTTATTGCTAATGCACAGAAATATTAGTTCTGGTAGCATTTTGGTAGATTGTATAGACGTTTCTCGGTACAAAACACATCAACTAAAAATGTTTCTTCTTCCTTTCCAATTGGTTTACTGTTCTTTTGTTTTCTTTATTGCCCAGTTCCATCTTACCCTGGCAGGACCTCCAATACAATGCTGGATAGAAGTCGTGGTAGTAGACACTCTTGCTTTGCCCCTCATCTTAGGGAGGAACATATTCTTTTGCCACTATGATGTTAGATTAAGTTTCTTGGTATATGCCCTTTGTATAGTTATAAATTATAGATTCCTTTCCAAATTTAATGTGCTCACGGGACATAATTAGGAACCTGAATTTGCAAACTGTGTTTGGCATTAACTCCTGCTTCAAAAGAGGCCTGATAAATTATGTTCACGTGAGGAATATGAGAAAACATATTCTTAATTTTGTATTTTTTCAAGGAATAAAGAACAGAGAGCTAATGGAAAAGAAACTTTTATCTAATATTATAAATGTACATTGGCATTTAAATTTTTTTTAAATAGCTTAATACTAAATGGGAAAAAATACCTGTGATTGTAACATTGAAGATGCCAGCTAATTTTCCACAGAGCAATGCAATGGAATACAAAATGTACTGACATTTTGTTTTCTTCTGAAAAAAATCCTTGCTAAATGTACTGTTGAAAATCCCCGTGTTGTCAATGTTCTCAGTTGTAACAATGCTGTAAATGTTCAATTTGTTGAAAATTTAAAAATCTAAAAATAAAATAAACAAATTCCTTTCTAATCTGTTTTCTGATCGTTTTAAACCATGAATGGATGTTGAAATGTGTGAAATACTTTCTTTTATTAACATGTAGTTTGTATTCTTTTTTCTTTTTCTTTTTTGAGGCAGTATCGCTCTGTCACCCAGGCTGGAGTGCAGTGGCAATCTCGGCTCACTGCAAGCTCCGCCTCCCAGGTTCATGCCATTCTCCTGCCTCACCCTCCCGAGTAGCTGGGACTACAGGTGCTCACTACCATGCCCGGCTAATTTTTTTGTATTTTTAGTAGAGGTGGGGTTTCACCATGTTAGCCAGGATGGTCTCTATCTCCCGACCTTGTGATCTGCCTGCCTCAGCCTCCCAAAGTGCTGGGATTACAGGCGTGAGCCACTGCGCCTGGCCACAGTTTGTGTTCTTTTATTGACGTTTTATTACATTGATTTTTGAATATTAAAGCAACTTCATATTCCTAGGAAAATACTCAACCTGATCTTGATATATTATCCTTTATATCGCTGGGTTTGGTTTGCTAATATTTTGCTGAGGATTTTGTATCTATATTCAGGAGGAATATGTATTGATCTTCTGATACCTTTTTTTTCCTGGTTTTGGCAAGAGGCCAAAGTTCATCTCAAGACATAAGATAAATTTTTTTTGTACTTTCTGCCAGTGTTTACATAAAACTGAGATTACATCTTCCTTAAATGTTATAATAGAATTCACATTTAGGCCTGAAGGTTTTTTCTGTTGTTTTGAAAGAGGGCCTTGCTCTGTCACCCAGGCTGGAGTGCAATGGTACAATCACCACTCACTGCAGCCTCAACCTGGGCTCAAAGCGATCCTCCCACCTCAGCCTCTTGAGTAGCTGGGACTACAGGCAGGTGCCACTACACCTAGCAATTGTTTTATTATTTTTATTTGTAGACACAGGGTGTTATTATGTCACCCAGGCTGGTCTGGAACCCCTGGGCTCAAGTAATCCTTCTGCTTTGGCCTCCCAAATTGCTGAGATTACAGGCATGAGTCCCTGTTCTCAGCCTAAATTTTTAATTATAAATTCAACTTTTTTTTTTTTTTTTTTTTTTTTTTGGTAATTTGTGTAGTTTGAGGGATTTTTCCATTTCAGCTAAGCCTCAAATTTATGGAAATGTATTCACTGTGTTTTAAAAAACCGTTGGATCCACACTAATGTCCCCCTCCTCCATTCTAATTACTTATCAACCTCCAAGACAGTATCAATTTTTGTTCTGTTCAAAGAACCAGCTTTCTATTTCTGTATTTTTTTCATTTAGTATTGCATTGGTTCCAGCACTATCATTATTTCCTTGCTATTATGCTTATTTGGCTTTAATTTGCTCTTTATCTTCTGGTTTCTTAAGGTGAAATCTCTGTCAGTGATTTTGTATGTTCATAAATGTAAGCAAAAGCTATAATTTCTAACATTGATTGAGGTGTATCCCACAAATTTTGGCATGTTGTTTTCATTTTCATTCTATTTAAAATATTTTCTAATTTTACTTGTATTTTTTCTTGGGCTCATGGGTTATTTAGAAGTACACTGTTTAATTCCCTAACATTTGGGAACTTTTCCAGACTATCTTCCTGGTATTGATTTCCAATTTAATTCATTTGTGGTCAGAGAGCATATTGTGCATGATTTCAATTACTTTACATTTATTGAGACTGTGTTATATTTACCTTTATTGAGACAAGTTGTTTTATGGCCTAGCATACAGTCTATCATCTTTAGTGTTCCATGTACACTCAAAAAGAAAATGTATGTTCTTGTGTTGTTGGACAGAATTTCCATAAATGTCCATTTTAAGTCATTTTGGGTGATTTTAGCTTAAGTCTTCTATTAATACATTTTGACTTTGTCTACTTGTTCTATCAATTAGCGCTAACTTAGGAGGGGTGCAATGGCCAACCACAATTGTAAATTTTTCTATTTATTCAGTGATATTAGTGCTTGCAGTGTGTATTTTGATGCTTTTTAAAATTGCAGCAAACCATTTTTTGTGGACAAAAGTATGAGAGGGTGATAAAGACCTATAATTATAGAAAATAATATTCTCTTGGTAAGTAAAATGGAAAGGCAGAAGGGAGAATATAAACATGCAGAATCTCTAAATGTTAAAGAAGATTGCTCATGTATTTTAAAAACAGATGTTGGTAAGAAACAAAACTGTATTCTGATTCTATGGTATACATTTAAAAATAATGTAACTGGCTTATTTGAATATGTCAATATTTGCAAATCGGAAATCATCCTTTGCAATAGTTTAAATTTATAAACAACTTCAAGTGGAAGAATCAAAGCCCCATTGCTCATGGCAGTGTCTTCAATTATGCATATTCATATTAGCCTTTTCCCTCCCCTCCCACACCTTTGTTTCTCCCTCATTTCAACTTCCTTGGATCATTTCCTGAATAAACTAAGTACAATCAAGTCTTATCTCTTGCTCTACTTTCAGGAGTACCCAAAGACAGTAGGTATCAGGAGTGAAATGCAATTTTTCAAAATTTCTTTAGAGAGGCCACTCGCAGTCAAAA
The DNA here is from genome assembly GCF_002776525.5 of Piliocolobus tephrosceles. NCBI lineage: Eukaryota > Metazoa > Chordata > Mammalia > Primates > Cercopithecidae > Piliocolobus > Piliocolobus tephrosceles. The sequence continues at coordinate 136,429,165 of NC_045440.1, read as the reverse complement.
GACATGAGAAGACCACTGTTTTAATTAACATGCATCACCCATTTCCCAAAAACCCCTCCACCTACAACTCTAATTATCTTTCTTTTGTCTCCTTGTACTCTCCTGTTGAAAAATATTTATGTTTCCATTAGTCTATAGACTGTGATCTTATTAATCCCATATCCATTCCCAGCCTCTAAGCTTAATAGCTGGCACATGGACAACCCTAACGTCTAATGACATTTCTATTTATTTAGTAACAGCTTCTAGGTACTTTATTTGCTTTACTTAATTCTCAAAACAAGGCTCTAAGCTGGGCATTATTCCCATTTTACAGATAAGGACAGTAAAGTTCCAAAAGATCACACTGCTAGTAAATTGCCAGAGTGAAAATTTGAGTTCAAGAGACTGCAAAGTTCATGCCTGTTCCACTATATTATTAATCATTGATGTAGTTCCTCCATAGCTTGCTACAATGCAGGATACCATGAAAGGCTTTCAGCAATGGATTACTTCTTATAGGAAGAGAACTGAAGTTTGAAGGATTCTCTGGGTTTACAGAGGGACAACAAACAGTTGAGAATTTTCCAGAAGAGGAAAACAATATGAAGGTAATAAAGGAAAACAAGTGTAGTCCATTGAACAGTGAGGTCACATTTAAATAACTTTGAGGATTATGTAAATTGCAAAAGATCCAGATTACAAAGACCTGATATGGTTTGAAAGAGGGAGTCACTAGACATTCCAGAGCAGAAAACTGAAATGACAATAATAGTTGAAGCACATATGCTGGAAAGAGACTATGAACTTGAATAGCACAGGATTTGAATCCTGAACCCGCCCCCTTATGTCTTATCCAAGATAAGTTTCTAAATGTCTCTAACCCTCAGCCTCGTCTAGAAAATGACCATTTTACCTTATTTTATGAACAAATTAGATACTGCAGGTAACATACAATGCATGGAACAGTCTGGCAGTGACAATTTTGATGAATTAGAATAAAGGCAAAGTTACAGTTTCAGAGGCCAGTAGTAATATCTTCATGACATTATTTTATAAAAAATGTTAGACTTTCAGTAGGATTGAGAAGAAGACAACATTATCCGTTTTAATGATATGGATATGAGGGAGGACTCAGTGTCTGAAGTCTGGACTCTTAGGGTAACGTTATTAACGGAGACAGTGAAGTTGGCAGGATACTTCGTTTATTGGAGGGGAAATAGTATGCTTCATTTTGAACATGTGAAATACGAACATCTGAGAGGAAGTAAGACAGTGGAAATGAGTGTTAGGAAAAGGGGTTTTACCTGAAATTTAAAGAATAACCAAGTCGTTTTCAAAGTACATTACTCTTAAGTTTGGAAATAAGTCAGTAGAACCACAAACAAGTATGAGGAAGTACATCAGTAACATACCAAGAAGGAGCCTTCTCTACCAATGCTCATTCTGTTCTGCCTGGGTGGCAAATAAAACATTGTCATTTGAAGAAACACTCTCTCTAGTTTATTGCTTCTATTTAAATACATATAGTGATACTTAAAAAGACTAAAAGGACAGAAAATAATCTCATCTGAAACTTTTCACAATGGATTGACTTCTCAGAAACTAATTCACTCTCTTAAAGAAGAAAAGGCTCAGCCTACTAGTCGTGAAAGACTTCAATCGATTGATATACTCTATATTAAATGAAAATATGCATAAAAATAATTTGATTTAAAGATCTAAATTTAAAAATTCAGATTTCCAGTTCATATACATATAAGCAGAGCAAAAACTGCAGTAATCTAATAATGGAATTTTCAATTTGATGGATAACAAATAAACTGATCTCATTTTTAGAAACAAGAACAAATGTGCACAAATTTAACCGTATTCACCAGGAATCGAGAGGATGAATGTTACTAGGTACAAAGGGTCTTCTGTGTGTGTGACAAGAATCTAGGCAACACCATTATTCATAGGTTAAGGATGCTATTTGCTCCGTATCTGAAAAAAAGAAGATATAAATTCAATGTCTAGAATGAAGGCATGACAGGGAAAATATTAGAGCCATTATTTCAGAACGCAAAGGAAAAATAATAGTATTAATCATAAAACACAGACATTAGTAAATTTCCTCCACACATGGAATACAGGCACTACTTTTTTACTTTGATATGCAAATTTAAGCAATTACCCCACAAAACCACCTCTGCTAAAGCTTTTCATTTATCAGTAAGATCTTCCACAAAGTTAAAGTATGACAAGTAAATACACAGGACTATATTTTCCGTCTGTTGATCTTTGGCACATTTGTCAAGTTGGAGAATCTCAAAAGGCAAAAAATTTCTGACTGTTTTGCACATTCTTTTAATCTTTACATCAAAATATAAGGCCGCAAAAAGGCAAGCTGAAATTTTAGGATATGTGGAATAGTTTTAATAAAGAGTTTTACATACAGTACCCTTACATATAGAACAATGTGTTTGCAAATTTAAATAATATCTGAATGTACAGTGGCATGTATTCTTATCAAAGATAAATTCAAGTTTACTGTCTATCAGTTCTAAAATGCATTTATACAGATTGCGAGAACTGATAAACAGAATGAGGCATAAAATATTCAAGTGTTATATGTCATCAAATAGCCTCCTCTTAACAGTCTTTATCCCCTTTTAAAAAAATTTCAAAACCTATACATACATTTTTAATTTTTAAAAACAGTCTGTTAAAAGGTAACATTTCATGTTAACCACCAATTCGTATAGTCTATAGTAATAAAACTAGATATGTGATATAAATATGTGTAGATTATGTACATATGTACGTTGAGTGTTTGTTTAAAACAAGCATACACACTTACGCATACCTGCGTATGTAGCACTGGGGGCGCATACAACTCACATGAGTACTGGCAGACAGTAGGACCTAGGCTCAAAATCCAGCAAGAGCATAACACAGCAACTTAGTTGCTTTTGGTTTCAGAAATTTGTCCATTTGTGATCAAAGCTAAAAGTTTTGAGTGTGCATGTATTTTTTAAAAATAAAATTCATCTTCAGAAATGAAGCTTTTCCAGTATTCCACTACTAGCAGTTAAAAAAATCCACAGTCACAAATTATTTTGATACTTCTGTCACTCCTCATCCCAGCTGAGGTTATTTACAATTTTTTTTTTTCTGAAGGCAAACACCAAGCATACTCAGGATCAAACTGTATGTTGAGCCTGAATACTGCCATTCAACTATATATATGATATATATAGTATAGGTGATACATAGCTTTTGGATGGACTGGTGGCATTATATAAGACTTAGGGTGGGAGAACTCCCACAATATTTAAAATCCTCTTTCCAGCAGAATCATGATCACTTGGCACATCGGACCCTTCTGCAAGCCAGTTTGTTTTTAATGAGCTTAATGCCTGCAATATATTCCAATTATTTGGTGTTTGTTTTTTAAATACATTCATAATGAAGTAAGAATTCCACAACTGTTTTCCCCAGAAGTGAGACTTCTACTGTCAGTTTTCTGATCAAGAACATTCATCGCCCAAGAAACAGCTCATGATCCTGTAAGTTTAAATACCCTAAATTTCCGTACAGCTGGATCAACTGCTGAGAAGACAGTTCTTGGAGCAACCCTGTAGAATTCTCCAGAATTTAAATTTCCTTTACAATTTTGTTTTTGGCCAAGTGCTGGTTTATAAATGTAGATCTTTCTATTAAAAACTATATAAATATACCATATTTCTTTCTACAGGTATCTTGAGCTTCATGTAAGCAACTACTCAAAAATTCTGCCAACTTGAAATCCCTTAGTATACATTATATTCTACTTCATTGTTCCTTGGCATATAACACATTCTCATTTGCAGCTTGCTCATGAATTTGTTTTTAAATACTAGCTTCCTTGATAAAGTTGTTCTTCATTTTTCTTTCCAAGGTGCCATCCTATTGACATCACAAATCAGTGAATGACCAGACATTACTAAGCTTTTAAATTATCCACTTAGCTGTCATGTGGATAATAAAAATGATTTGACTGAAGAAAGCCACATTCTTTCATTAAGTGTTCACTGTTGTCATACAGAGCAAAGAGTTGCTATCTGCTGTACTTTGCCCATGTCAATTAGGAGCTGCTTTATGTGGCGTTTAAGTTGGGGCAATCTTGTAAGAGGATCTGGTGGCTCCAACTCCCCTGTGAAATCAAGCCAGCTTTCCAGAACTAAAAGAGAGAAGAAAATAAACAAATTTAAACCGCAACTGGAAGAACAGTCAGAAAATGAAACAATTAGAAAGTTGGAGCTGTGATGGAGTTAAGGATTCACTTCTCTGTCTTTAAAAGGCCAACATACTCGAGACATTTCTAAGAGGTTAGTGTCCTGTCATCCCACCCTACAGAGTTCTAGTCGCTCTTGGCAATTTTTATGTCATTTAAAATAATTTTCCCCTTTATAGGAATTATATGTTTATATATAAGGGGAAAAATACATACACACATAAACATATACATATACTAACTTCATTTTGAAGGTCTCCTTTTACTTGCGGAATAAGATACAACAGTTTCCTATGTCTGCTCAAGCTTTCTATTAATTTAGACTCGTCATCTCTAAACAAAACATACCTAATCATATTTTTTAATCCAGAAGTTCTTTTTAACAAAGAAAAGGAAGTAGCAATTTCTCAGTGTTCTTTTCAGTTCCACTATTTTAACACTACTTTTTAAAAGACACGTAAGCATATTAAAATTCTAGGCAGAATGCAATTGATTATATTCTATAGTTTTTATTAATGTTTCCTTTGGAAATCTATGCTAACAATATTAAATAGTGTCAAGATGCATTTTCTTTTCTTCAAAAACTGACTCAAAACATTACATTAAATCTATAGTTAGCTTATACCCACATGGAAGAGGCTTCTAAAATGGGTTTCCATTTCCTCTCTTCTTTTCTCAAGGGGGAAAAAAAGGAGTAGGAGCTCTAACTTAGTGTAGAGGAGAGATATCACGTGCTTATGCCAAATTTAAAAAAGTAGAGTTGGGGTGCAGAATATCGTCTAAGACGTTAGGAAGAAACAGGAGTCAGAAAGCATTAAGAATAACACGGACTGAGAATCAAGTAATCTAAGTTACTCTAGTTTTGCAACTATAAAATAGTGATAGTATCTTTCTTGCCCAGTTTTCAGGCCTCCTGTGTGATGATATGATTTTAAAATATAAAAGAAAACCACTTAAGGTTTACCTACTTAACTTTGTAGAAGTTTTTGTTAATTTAACAAGTGCTAACCAAAGTAAAAAATTTTCAAAATGTTTTCACATTTCAAACATGCTTAAATTCCTTATGTTGACTTCCAAAGAAAACTTACTTCAACGAAACTAATAAATTTATTCCATAAGTGATCTATCTGGAGCCTGGCAGATAGACAATATTTAATAAATACACATCTTAAAAAATAAAACCAACCTAAGATCATACCCAGTCATATTGTTTTAAGCGTAAAAGATCCTGTGTTAAATCCAATACAAAGGGAGTAATAAAGCCCCATCAGTATGGAGAGTATCTGTAGTTTTCATCCCATCATTTAAGAATTTTAAGTAACTTCTTCATAGTAACAATAAATACACTATAGTAACTGTATTTTAGTTTTTTCTTAAATTACCATCGACTTCTTTTTCGATTAGGTCCATCCTGCTGGTAACTTCATTCTGCACATTTTCTATGTGTGTAAGGAGATTGAGCTGCCACTGAAGATGTGAGTCTCCTGGGTCTTCAGTACCCTTTTTATCATTATAAACAAATACTGTATTCCCTTCAGCTGGATTCTTCTCCAAAGGACCATTGGAAAATAAACACAAAGAACGGGATGAAATGCAGTCATGGAGGTAAGGATACATGAAACACCTCATCACTGGTAACAGTTAGTGAGATCCAATCTGACTCCTGGGGTATCTTTAAAGAAGTACTGCTACATAACCAAATTCCAGGTGGGGGTTCTTAAGAACAGATGCACCCACCACCTCCCTCCACCATGCCTAGCATGGTGCTACACAGGCAAGAAGGCTTCAATAAAATGCGCTACATAAAAGAAGTCACTAATTCTATTCTGTAATTAGAATTCCTGACTAATTTAGACTGGCCTCTTCCTCAATGAATCTCAACTGGTGATGTAAGTGGACATAAGAGGGGAAAGCAATGATGAAAAGAAATCAAGAGTGTTTCCAAACACCAGTATAAAATCTAATTAACTATAGACTGGACTTTACTGTTATAGTACAGTAAATCAATGAGGGGAGGGAAAGGCAAACACCTTTTACCAGTTTCAAAAGTACAAACTGCTTCACATACACGCACACACACGGACACACAATGTGCATTTAGATTTGCCAGAGATAACTCATTTAACATTAACAAAATAACTTACCACAAACTTTATGGTATGAAATACAAACGTTCCAATTCAGTTAAGTACTTATTTACAGTAATTACTTGTTGAGGAATGCAGAAAAATAAAATAAAATAAACTAATTTTAAAGTGGCCTCATTAATTGAAAATCAGTAAAAAATAAAGGTACATTTCTAAGATAATCCCAGTGAACAGGAAATAAGTTTATAGATGTCTAACGCACAGAGATCTGTCAGAATTCAGCTTACTGAATAGTGGGATCCATTGACAAATATGCTAAAAATTTTTAAAAAGACAATTAGAGTGCCACCTTTTATCCAACTCACATAAAGAGGATGACAAATCATTATACCCATATGTACTTTCACAGTCTTACACACAGACGTTTTCATTTTGAATACAATGTGGTTCATTTTTTAGAAGCATCTAAATGTATTTATACAATTGAAACTTTTGTTAGAGTAACAGTTTATTGAATTATTACAATTCTGAATTAGGAGATAATCAAATGTTCAAATGGCCAGTGTTTTCCTGTAGAGAAAACAAAAAAACCTCCTTACTTTAACAAGGTACTGGGGAACTTGGAAATACAAGTAAAATCTGGGAATTCAGTATGTCTTATTTTATAAAATTTTCCTTTGTTGTTCTATCATAGTTTCCAAGCAAAAAAAAAAATGAACCCATTTTACCTTTTCAGGCATTCCGTGTTGTTTTGCTGAGTACTGTAAACGGTTTTTATTTCTCACGTGGAATTCTTGTTCTTCTTCCAAACTACTAACATCATCATCATCTGAGCTCCCAGGGTCTGCGAGAGATTTACAGTCCTGACCAAAACTCTGTGGCTTTTGATAGCTGTGCTCACTTGTTATATAAGTTCCTTCCATTTTTAGGGGCAAACGAGGTGGTTCTTTATGGTTCTGTACATATTTCTTTTCTTCTCGATTAACTGTATCTTGTGCTACTTTTTTCTCTACCCCAGCTATTATTTGATCTTGGTCTTTTCGCTTCCCAGAACAAGCCCAGAGATGAAGGTCAGGATGACGTTTATTCCTTAAAACAAAGTTGGAAAAACAGCAGTTCAGAGAGAGAAAAAAGATATATCTATTAAGGCGAATACAATAATCTATTTCAGAACTAGGTTAGGAGGAGATCTAGGACTCAAGACAAAAGCAAAGGTATTCTTTAAGTTAACTCCCTCCAGGATTTCATCCAAAATTTGAATTTCTCAATTAAAGAAATAATACTCAGAAAAGCAATAACAAATTTAATTGTGTTGATAGTTCACATCATTTGATACATGCATTTCTTTTTCTACTGATTTTTCATTGTAAAATTTGAAAAACTTTAATGTAAGCATATTTTAAAAACTTTTATTCAGTCAAAAAGTGATAATTCCTGACGACAAAAATCCTAAATATAAATGCACAGAAAGTAAAAATTTCTTCTCCCATGGCAAACATAAATAACTGAGATACAATCTTCCAGACTTTTTCTGTATACCTAAAATCAGTTCTTAAATGGATAAGTATACACATCTTCTTTTGACACAACCAGGACACATATAATCTGCCTTTTTGTACATAACAAGCTATGGGTATCTTGCCATATCATGTCATACAGATAGATTTCCCTTACTTTTACTCTAGGGTTGAACAGTTACAAATGTACCAGTTGAGTCAACCAATTCCCTACTGTTATATGTTTGTGTACCTGTGTGTATCTTTGCGCACAAGTCAGAATATTTCAGTCGGATAAATTTCTAGATATGAAATTGCTGGATAACACGCACATTTATTTTGATAGGTACTACCCAAGTGACCTCAAAAGGGATTATACTAATTACAACCCCATCAACAATCTTTGATAATGTCCATTTATCTTGCCCTCACTGAACATGTAAGCATGATATTGTACAGTTAATTCTGCAGTAAGTAAAACACGAATCCAATCATCAGAGCTGAAGTGAAAGGACATTCGGGATATATAAACCTTTCAAAAGGCTCAATAATGTTTGCATATTAATAATTTCCAAATTTGATACATACTGAGTTAAATTAGTTCTCTTCCAATAATACTCAAGTATTGTTTCTGAAATAATAAATTTTATCATTTGAATCCCTAGTAATTTAACATTCAGAAAATACTAAAACACTCAATCAGTAAAAGGCATAGTAGACGAAAAGCTGGCACTGTAGTCCAATAGTCCAAGGGGCTGAATTCTGCTGTGCCATAAAGAAGCCTACACAAGTTATAAAATCTCTGTCTTTCACTACCCAACAATGAAATGAGGTCGCTTATTATAAGGATTAAATGAAATATCACATGAAAGCACATGACATGTAGGACTTTCAATAAATCGTATATAATAACAGATATTATTATTTAAAATATTAACATAAAGAGGGCCTATAAGTGTATGAAACAGAAAGGGTCCAATTAAAATCCTTGGCAAAATTATGAATGCAGAGAAACTCATACTGACACCAAGAAGGAAATCAGGTTTTAAAAAAAGACCTAATAAATTATTCCCTCCCTTAAGTCTTAGCATTTACATGGCCTTTTAAAAAACAAATTCATATTCAGGCTTATGATAAAAAGAAGCAAATTTTATTCAACAAATAGTTACTAGGTACTTACCCTACAGTATCAATTGGAGACAAAATGATAAATAGGACACAAGCCCTATTTTAAAGGATCCCACGACTTAGTAAGGGGAGATGGGCATTAAAAAATTAAGTATACCAAAGTACCTGACACCAGTATGCGTGGAGTTTGCCAAGAAGAACATGGTCAACTCTAGTTGGACAGGTAATTATGAAAGGCATCTGCTAGGAGCACTAGTGGTAGAAGCTTATCCTGGGTGTGAGTAAAGGCCTAGAGCAATGGAAAAGCTTGCTTCATTTGGGGATTATGGTTTGGGATAGCTGGGACATTTGGGGGAAAAAGCACAGGGAATATGTGGCAACAAAATGGTAGACAAAGTATGTGTCATGGAAGGACTCCATTCATTGGGCTACAGGAAGATGCTCTAGTACATTAAGTTGAAGAAAGACAAGCTGATAAATATCTTTTCCTAAGCTTACACTGGCAGCAGTACAAAGAAAGAGCTGATAGAGTACAAGGCTGGAGCCACAGAGAATGGACAAGCATGGCAATCGTTCATGTGAAATGTAACAGCCTGGCTGAGACAGTATCGTTGAGAAGGGAGAGAGGAATGGACTGAACAATGTTCACAAATTGCAATGGATAGGATGTGAAAGACACAAGGATGAGAAGGGAAGGGGAGGATGGGGCAAGTTTCTGGCCAAGGCAAGTGCATCCAAATGAAGAAAATCTTGTGAAGAACCAGTGAATCATCCTGTTTTTACTTAAAATGTGGGTTTTTGTTTGCTTTTTCTTTTAAAGAAGAATTCCAGTAAGGCATTAGGAAGGACTGGAAATAAGGACTTCAAGAATATTCTGATACGTTCTTTAGGGAGACTCAGACTTGTTTTAAGAGAAAATTGTACGGGATTACTAACATATTTGGTGCACAGCAGAGAAGTGGATTCGGTTTTTAGGCTCCCTTCATCCCCTTTAAATCAATCTTTATAAAAAAAAAAAATACCCTGCTTAGAATCTATTTCATCTTGATAGCATTCCTGAAGGAGGACACAATGTATAGGGTTCACCACAGCAACTACACTTAATTTTGCACATATGGTAAGCACACAAAACAGTGGGACAGGAGCTAAAATGTGTTGAAATACTAGATGCTATATATACCTTTAACCACACTTACACATTCTAGGAGAACAGGCAGGAAGCACCAACGCATCCAAAAGGTTGTTAATCTTTCCTTATTTTTAAAAATGAAACTTTATTCAAACACCTGTTCTCTCCTCCAAACTGTTACTCTGGACCATCAAAAGGCCGACAGTGTTGGTTTGAATTAAAACGTCCACGGAAGTGTGACTCTCCCTTTGCCACCTTTCACTTACTTTAGTATTCCAATCTTTAGCTGTAGCCCGTGTAGCACTTCTGTAACACCATAGACATCAGCAAGCAGGTGATGCGTAGAAACTATTTTTTTGGCATTGAGATGAGAATAATTTTCTTTGAAAAATGATAACCCGCACATTCTCCCATTATTCAACCACTCCTTATCATAGCGGTATTTTGCACTCCACCTCTGACCTGCAGATGAAGTTGACATTAAATCACAAAGGATTGTACTTATTCAGATTTTTCTTCAACTGCTACCCTACTAACGTTGCTCATTAAGCAAGGCAAGCTCTAGCACTAGGAGCAGATTCAAAAAGAATAAAACAGCGTTCTGAGGAACTGGTGCAGGAAGAGCTCCTCACACCTTTAGAGGTCCTGCCCATCCAGGAGAGGAAACACCATTAAGGACATGGTCAGTGGCAGATGACACTTGCAAAGGGAACCCTGAGTGCACTGCTTTCAATTTTTGTACTCATCATTTATCCTCTAAAAAGGCTCACAGGGCTGGATAAAAACTAGACAGGGGTTATTTCTTTCACTAACCTTTGTTTTGAATTGGATGAACCATAGAGTTCTAGATGAGTGAATCGGAACCCTTCTCCCATGTGTGTGATTTCACAGAATCCTATGAAATTCCACATCCTCCATGCTAATACAAATTAGATCCTATTACAATGAGGTGTTTATGTGCCTGTGTCCCATACTATACTACTAGCTGGTTGAAGGCATGGTTTAAATCAATCATCTCACCACAGTGGCAAATAGAAGCCATCCAATAAATGCTTCTGAATAAGTAACAAATGTCTACATTTGTTATTGAATAAATACAATGAATAATGAACACTATAAATGTTGGTGAATGAATAAACAAATGTCTACATTCATATGGTTGTGAATAATTAATTCTCTTGCTTCTTACTGTGACTTTTTTGTGACTTACTTTGACTTTTTTCTTTTTTCCCAATAGTCACGGGACCAATTCACCACATGCCTATTATTTGAGAAAACCTAGTTATTTCCTGCCGGGAGGTTGAAGTTAAATTTAACACACAGAATATGCTATCTGAAGATCCTCTAGCATAGAAGGCACCAAGTAGACAGCATGGTGGATTGAGAGTCAAAAGGCACAGATTTCATCTCAGTCGGCCTCATCAGTACAATAAAGGCATCCCAGGTAGTGTTCTAAGACCTCACCTGCTCTACGATGAGTCAAACATGCAGAACTGCCAGGTCAGTAGCGTGCAAGTTCAGAATGCAGATCTCCTCCGATTGCCACAAATAAGCCTAGCTAGAAATGGATTCAGAGGAACAGACAGAGGCTAATTCTTCTCCAGGAAGAAGTTACACCTCTTCTCTTCCAGTAAGATAGTAATTGTGTTGATAAATATATGCTAATGTATTTGTCTAAGTAATCAATGTGGAAAATAAAAGTGTAACAGTGAAAAAATATTTTAAAATGTTAATATGGAAGTTCAGTCTACTTGACCAAGAAGTACAGTGAGTCCTCACTAAGTGTAATCAATAGGTTCTTGGAAACTGACACACTGAATAATGAAATGAATTGTACTATAAGCTAATTGATACATACAAGTTAAGTTCCTATGGCATATAGCATGCTGTTTCATTTGGAGCCATAGTTTCCAACAACCTATCAATGACATCATGTGAGAACTTGCTATAGTGGTGGTGAACACAGCTGATACACTCTGGAATCCTGGAGGAGACATGGAGGCATCCTGGCAATCAGCACGGCGCAGAAAGCCTTACCCGGTGGGTCCCGGCAGATATAGCAGATGTACTGCTCTGGAATGCTCTCCTCCAGCAGCCCCATGCACACGCTGTGTTGCCAGCACAAGCACTCTTCACACTGCAGAAAACAGAGGAGTATTACGGTCATCCGATTCTCACTAGGAATAAACTAGGAATACGGATACATGCCTTTTCTTTGAATTGGCTGGCTTGGCTTCCTACTGCCGCTATCAGTTCCATTCTTATTCGACATAACAAAATCAAGTCATGACTTAAGATGAATTTTATCTTTGAAATGGTCAACTACTTCAAGAACTTTCTTTTGTTGCACCTATTAGAATATGCTTTGATCAAGTACTTAAATCATAAAAAAGTCATAATTTCTCTAATTTAATGCCCACTGATATTTAGGCAATTACATCATAATACTCTTAAAATAGTTTGCTAAAATGTGGAAATTAGAGGAAAATAAAAGCAAGTTTGTACCAGTGTCTATAGCAATGATCTCTTAAAGTACTGCTTGTGTTGTGAAGCTATAAATTTGTAATTCCCTCCAGAAAACCACTGAAAAATGGGAGGAAAAAAAAGATTACTCTTTCTTCATGCTCTCAACTAACATCTCCAAATCTTCTGGCATCACAAAATTTGGGTTGTGCTTTCCTTTTATCTTAAATATATCTCTCCTACAAGAAGAAGTTGTTAACTCCTGCAACAAAATTTTTCCTTTTTTAAGAATACTGGAAATTTTTATCTTTTAATCACTGACAAGTGAAGGATGACTCTAAATTATTAATTATAATAATAATTACATGAATGCAGATGAGAAAGAGAAAGGTTGATGTAGCCTGCCCATTTGTGTAAGCCCCATTAGGGCTTACCACCCTAATCATTCTAAAGAGTTTCAGCCTGAAGGCACTGAACTACGTACCCTAGAAAACAAAGAGAGCTGCTAAAATAAGAACATTGTCTACTTTACTTAATGAGGAAATCTCCTAATCATTACTGTGGGTATTTTCCACATAATCATAAGTTAGAAAAGTCTTCAGCTGTACAGTTAGTAAAGAAATAAAACACCATGATGCATTTGCTGAGCACCTGAAACAACTAACTCATTATTATATATAGGGAAGAGAGGTTAACCAATTACCTGGATCATGAAGCCATTCTCCTCATCCATCTCACAAATACATCGCACAATTTCATTAAGAGCATCATCCTCATCCTGAGATTCCTCAAAATTGGTTGAATCAAAGTCCTGATTGTATTCATCCCCACTCAGAAGCAAACTCTCCGTTGAAGAATCATCTAGGAAGTCTACATCTGATAAGTCTAGAATATATATAAAAAGTAACTCAGTGCAACTTTTCTATCTTCATGTTATTTTTCATAAAGAAAGGAGCTACGAGAAGTGATCATAAGCTATTAAACATTTTAAAAGGGGGGGCAAACAAATGAGAATACTGTACTGTACTTGTCTCGGGACATGGAAAGAAAAGATTTTTGAAGCTTACGTATATGACTGCTTTACATCTTACAGTATACACTATTATAAGTAACTCAAAGTATCTTTTAGACTTCATGCTTACAGAATTTATGGCTAAGACTGATGTCAATAATTTAAATTTGCATAGTTTCCATATACTTTCACAAACATTATCCCTTCTGACCCTCATAAAAACCCTGGGTTGTCCCCTTGTGATTTCATACTATCAGTGTGACACCTCTGTCCATGGATCTGGGGACAGGTATGTGTAGTAAGCCCCCATTACCCAGCACAAGTTGGCTCTAGCACACCACTGATTCTTCATTCTATTTTTTTTCTTATTTTTTTGATTAATAAAGTGCTTTTTGAAAAATCACTAAAAAAAAAAAAAACCCTGGATTGTAAAGAGGACGGGTTTTATTATTCGTACTATAAACAACTTCAGAGAGGTAAAGGAGCTTGCCTGGGGTCTAAAATCAACAATACCATTATTGACAGTATCAGTAGCATCAACTACTACAGCACTTAGTAAGCACACAGTGCTGTATTAGCACTTTAAACACAGGACATATAACTTGCTTGGGAAACGCAGCCATTGAGCAGGAAAACCAACTGAATACCAGGAATGCCTGATTCTCAAGCCTGTGTTCTTAATCACTTTACCAGTATTTCTTAAAACCAGAACCGTGAGTTCCCCAAGGGATTTTTAAAATGTATTAATTTTGCTTTGGTAAAAATATTCTTTTAAATTAAGCATATTCTAGAAACTACACTATATGGATGACTACTACACACAACTCAATTTACATGCCAGATTTTAGGCGTGTGTGTATAATACTGTCAACGCCAAAGCCTACCATTTTGCTCAGGCTACTGAGGAAATGGAAATTGAGACAGACATGGGGGAATCTTTATTTATAACAAAGGAAAATAAATGATGGAGCACTAAAATTTTTGCAGTAGTGTGGATGGAGAAATGTTAGGAAAACTGAGTCATCATGAGACACAGAACATCATATAGTGCTGTGTGAGCTCCTGACAGAGGCTAATCAGCAGAGCACCTTCCTACCTCACACCCTACCCCCCAGCCACATTCTGAGTCATCCCTTCACCTGCTTATCATCTGTCTCCTCTCACTAGAATATCAGGATCCATAACAGGAAGAACTTTGCAATGTTGAATTCTACATCCCCAGTGATTAGAATGAGGCCTGATATATAATATAGCCACTCCAGAATGTCTGTAGAAGAACTAAGGAGAGAGTCAGAGAGAGAACATCTTCTTTTCAGACTTAATCAGATCGGACTGAAGTTGAACAGATTTGAACTTTAAAAATTCATGCTATTTATACTTTACATATTCACGTGACTTAGTGTTTCCTCTATCAGCTTCTAATCTTGTTTACTTTTTTCTTGTTTCAATGTTTTTGAATGTTTTGTTATTGATTAATGTTTTATAGAAAAAGACAGTTTTCTTCTCTTTGAAGTCACAGGGACATATGGAAGAAAGGTCAGCAGAAATAGATAATAGAGAAATATCTGAAAATATTCATGGAGCTAGTAAATCAACTAGATACGGAAAATCTAATATGAACAGTGTAACTTGTTTTAAAAGAACCTAAGGAGGAAACTTTCACCCATCCATAATGTTGCTGGCTTTAATCCAAATTTTCTTTTGGACTTTCTCAAGTACAAGTTCATTAGAATGTGGATAAAACCGTTTCAAACACTATCATAGCATATAAACAGTATTAAATGGGCCGGGCACAGTGGCTCACCCCTGCAATCCCAGCACTTTGGGAGGCCGTGGTGAGATGATCATTTTAAGTTAGGAGTCTGAGACCAGCCTGGACAACAAAGCAAGACCTCATTTCTACAAAAGCAAAAATAATTTGCTAGGCATGATGACCTGTGCTGGTGGTCCTAGCTACTCAGGAGGCTGAGGCCAGAGGATTGCTTGAGCCAAGGAGTTTGAGGCTGCAATGAACTACGATCACACCACAGTATTTCAGCCTAGGCAACAGAGCAAGACCCTGCCTCAAAAAAAATCTACATAAAATAAATTAAAAAAAAAATTAATTTGAAATTATACCATTAAAATGAATTACTGTATCTCACATACACTTGCATGGCAAAGATTACCAGGTTTTATGGTGTTAGCAAGCAAATTTATCATATTCTCCAGAAAATCTAGTTTGAATAACTCCCAAGCACTAAACATATGCTTAGCTGAGTTTTGGAAGTTGAGTAAAATGGATGATAGAGCTCCAAGTTATATAAGAAGCAAATAAAAGTTCCCCCTTACACTTAAATAGCCACCTAGACCATGGCTCCAATTGAGGGGCCACAAGAACAGCTGTTGCCTTCCAACAAGTACCCCTTAAACTGTCATTGCTATTTCCTGAGACAGCATTTTGCAAGTATGGTTCCCCGATCAGCAACATTATCACCACCTGGGAACTTGTTGGAAATCAGAAATTCTGAGGGTGAGGCCCAGAAATGTGTTTTAACACCTTCTCTGGGCAGTTCTGACACATGCTAACATTTGAGAACTTCTGACCTATGACCTTACTAACATTCCTTTTCTTTCTCCTGATTCCGTACTTGATCATAAGGGCAGGGCAGAGATTAAGAAGAACAGAGAGTACACATCTATGGCTCTTTTCATGCTCTTTCAAGGGTTCTCGTTTCAGCACCACAGCTAGCCTAGATATAACCCCTATTCTCCATCTCTTTATAGCAAGAGATAATCTTCAGATCTTGATGATTCACAGTAAAGGTGTTCTTAATGTGACTATCAACCTCTGCTTCTCCACAGAATCACCTAGAAGTTGTATCTTGCCAGGATCCTTCCAGAAATCTCATTCAATTGTGCCTCATGGTAGGATCCATGATCAATATAGTTTAAAGCACCATAGCAATGACTGTAAGGTCCATCTGGGGTGAAGAACCACTTAACCATGGGAAAAAGCAGACTTGTATTTGCTGGAAAAGAGTGGTGGTAACTTCTTTTTAATCCCCTCCCATACCTCAAGCTTTTAAAAATAAAATCTCACAAGTGTCATGTGCTATAAAGGAAAGAAAATGCTTTCTCCATAATGAGCCACGGAGGACTTAGACCTGGAAGCAAACACTGCAAAAGAAAACATTTAACCTAGTATCCACCATCAAGGGCAGTCAGAAGAAAGAATAAGGGAGGAAGTGAGCACACTCATAAGGATCCTAAGTTGTACTTAGGCTGAAGGCCCCGTCCCTTATTCCTCACTCTGACTCTGGTCGCTATTAGAGCTCTACTCTTACGCCACAGCCCTCAATGTCTAGAGATGGGATCTCTCTTCCTATTGCTTACAATATTGGAAGCAAGGTAAGAATCTTCAACACTTTCCACTGTCATGACTGGACCTGCAGGAAAGTCTAACAGATTTGAACTCCAGTGCTCCCTTCACTGCTGACGTGGCCTTCTGACTACCTAACAGCACTTAGCTCCTGCCTGTATTTAAATCACTTGTCTGACTACATCCCAGGACTTTGGTTACAGATGTATCTGACCAGGAATTCAAAGTATACTTTTAAGATTACCATAAATATTTATTTAAAAAAAGCATTATCTATGGAGTTAAGACAGACCTTGGTTAGAGTCTTAATTCTAACACTACCTAAGCCGAAAAGTTATCCTGTAAGTTTCGGCTTGTCTATATATCAAATGTGAATAATACCTACTCTGTAAGTTGATAGTAAAGAACATAAAAATATATGTACAAAAGCCTACAGAAGTATATACACTAGTAATATTTTCCTTATGATTCTCTTTTCCACCAATAAGTATAAAGCCAATTTAACTTTATATAAATTAAAAAGTAGCTCAAATTTCTCCCATCAAGACTTTCGTATTAGTTTAGCTAACAACTTTTTAAATCATGTGCCCTTAACAGAGTATGTTTTATTCTCAGTTACACATTTAGGAATTGTAAGTCTTGTTTTAATCATCACATGGTTACACATACTTTCACCACTAAGATCAACGGACAGAATTGCCCTTGGGTACTGATAGGTTGTAGTTTTCTCCGTAAACATGCTTCGTGGAGCCAGAGAACTCCCAGAAGATCGAGTTAGTGGAGAAGAGCACCTTTCCAAAAATTCGAGGGAACTGTCTTCATAGTCTGAATAGTCTGTAACATAAGATACAGAAAGAAATATTAATAAAGTGTCAGATAATTAAGGTCACTATAAAAATAACGAAAGTCATGTTTCAGGATACATCAAATAATCATGCTACTACTTTCACTTCTCATCCATGAAAAGCTACATATCTATTTGATGAACTGGGTTTAGCAAGAACAATTGGGAAACAAATATACCCCACACAATACATACATAGTAGGGGGCACCAGGTTCTAACCGGTACCGGTAAACTTTTGTGAAGTAGTACAGAGGTGAAAAAGGATTATTTCTACATTTTCTCTCCATTATAATCACAACTATGTCTGCAGTAAAATATGCAAGATGACAACACATGGTCACATGGGGAAGAACAACACACACTGGGCCTGTGGGAAGTTGGAGGAGAATCAGCAAGAATAGCTAATGCATGCTTGGCTTAACACCCAGGTGATGGCTTGATCTGTGCAG
This sequence comes from Piliocolobus tephrosceles, assembly GCF_002776525.5. Classification (NCBI taxonomy): domain Eukaryota; kingdom Metazoa; phylum Chordata; class Mammalia; order Primates; family Cercopithecidae; genus Piliocolobus; species Piliocolobus tephrosceles. The sequence goes on along the minus strand of NC_045440.1, from coordinate 136,410,958 downwards.
CAAACCACCATGGCACATGTTTACCTGTAAAACAAACGCGCACATCCTGCACATGCATCCCAGAACTTATTCGGTTGGTGCAAAAGTAATTGAGGTACTTTTGCACCAACCTAATAACAGTTGAAGAAAAAAAAGATATGCAAGATGGAAATTAACCTTTTTCGTCCTCACAATTCGTAAAGAGGTTCTCCTGATGCCTGGCACACCAATTATATAGAGATAATCTGATCAATACATTTTTCAAGTAAAAAATCTCTCAAGGTAATTAACTAGTCCTGGAAGAACTCTGTAAAAATTCTGTTTTTCTCAGTTTTGGAATGAGTCCCACAGATGTTTGCAAGGGGAAAGGCCACATGCAGCCTACTGAAGAGTTGAGGGTATAGTGAGGGAAGGAAAAAAGGAGGTGGGGGTGTGATTCCAGGCATGTGGGAAGGCTCTGAAGCTGAAGAGTGCATGCCACATTGGGCAAGCTGTAAGACTGGCTGGAACACAGTGAATAAGGGGGAAACAAAGCTAGAGTGACAGGAGCCAGACTAGCTTTTTAAAAAAAGTTTTACCTTAATGCAATAAAAAGTCATTCAATGCTTGTGTGGAGAAGCAGCAAGATGTGACAGTTCCATTTCTGGAGGATCACTCTAGCTGTGGAATGGAGAATGGAGTGCAGGAAGGCACACATAGAAGTGGGGGGACGGTTCAGAGGCTACAGCAGTAGTCCAGACAAGAAATGCTGGTGGCTCGGTACTTAGGTGATGGCAACTAAGGAGAAGTTTTCAAGGAAGATGGAGTGCTATTATAGACTAGAGGCCAAGAACTAAGATGGCATTATCATGATTGATTCCCAGGTTTTTGCTTGAGCAACTAGGCAACGAAAGTGGGTCTGAGATGGGGCTGAAGAGGAAATGCGAGGTGGAGAAACCAGAGAAGAAACAGAAATTTAGAGGAGGGCTCTGTAAGATGGGAAATCTTACACATCATCTACATGAACCTTAAGATGTGGGAAAGGGGAATGGCAGTGGTGAGAAATGCCAGAATAAGAAGAAAAAAGCAGACATTCCCTCCACTAATAGAGACAAAGAAGATGAATATTTTCATGTAAGCATGCAGATGTGGTGGACAGAGTACGAGCAAGTTCCCATCTGATGATGTCTGTCTCCTCAACTCTGTGAGGAAAATGATGTCAAGTGAGGCAGGTTAGGGAATACATGAGAGGTGGAAATGAGAGGTGGAAATGAGCGGTAAAAAGGAAAGACAGAGAGTGGAAAAATGAGCTTATAAGATAAGTACTGGTCTGTACTAAGTATCCATTTGAAGTTGGCAGTTGTGGGAGGCAGAATAGTCTGCCAAAAACGTCTATGTCCTCAACTCTAGAACCTTTAAATGGGCTAAGCTCTGTGGAAAAGTGGAATTAAGGTTGCTAATCGGCTGACCTTGTAACAGGGAGAATACCTTGGATTATAGGGTGGGCCCAATGTAATGGCAAGTGTCCTTAAAAGTGAAAAGATGGAGGCAGAAGAGACAATGTGAGAGTGAACACTATGAGAAAGGCTGGACCACTGCTGACTCTGAAGATGGGAGCAGGACAAGGGCCATGAAATGCAGAAGCCTCTGGAAGCTAGAAGAGGCAAGAAAACAGACTGTCCCTGAGAGCCTCCAGAGAAAAATGGAGCCCTGCTGATACCTTGGTTTTAACCCAGAGAGATCCATTTTGGACTTCTGACCTCCAGAATCTTAAGATAATGAATACATATTTTTTGAAACCACTGATGTGCAGTAATTTGCGACAGCAGCAATGGGAAACTTACACTCGTCATCATAAATACCACAGAATAACCAACACTGATTGAGGGCTCTCCATGTGCCAAACACAATTTTCAGTTATTTATGTGTATTAACTCTTTTAATCCTCACAAGCATCTAATGAGGGAAGTAGGACTGCTAGTAAAGAACTGAGGCAGGACAGATTAAGTAAATTGCCCAAGAATATACAAACTACCAATGGCAAAGCCAACATTCAAACCCAGGCAGCCTGACTATGGAAGCTGCACTCTTAACAAACAAGTGATATCGGTATATTTGAACATTTAAAGTGTGTACAAGCTGGCAAGCTTGTTAAAACCCAGACTCCTAGGCCTCATCTCCAGTACACTGGGAATGAAACACTCCCAGATAAGGCTGATGCTGTCAGATTATAGCAGTCTTTGGGCAGCACTATGCCATTCCGACTCCAGTGGCCTCACCGTAACCGCAGTTTGCCCAACACCATATTACTTAGGCCCAGACATGGAAAGGGCATTTATTAAATGCTAGGTACTTTATCAAGTACTTTACAATGATTACTTTATTTAATTTGAATAATAAATCTACGCAGTAAAACAACAATTACCATTTATTTTAGAAGAAAAGAAATTGGGATATAGAGAATTTAAATAACCTGCCAAAGGTCACTTAGTTATAGTGTTATGGGCAGGATTTGAATCCCTATACTAAACTTGCAAGGCTGCCTTCTTATCAGCTCCATTCTATGTTGCCCTTTCAGCAAAAGTAAAAGTAGAAACAGAATCTGACTGTAAAAATAATGAAAGAAATCTCAATTTTGTGCTAAAATAAAACATGGCTGATATTTAATAGGTTTCATTAACAAATGAATAAAACTTGGCATTCCACACCCTGTCTGTATTCCCCACTCCAATTCCCTCTGGCTATTATGAATAAAAGTCTGTTATGCTTCAAGGATTAGATCAGAAGTAGTCTCCTACATAAAGCCCCTTCCTTGATGTGTCATCTTTTCTAGCTCAAATGTTTATCTTGGACCACTCTTGCCACAAATATCAGACTTTCCTGGTAGAGATTTATGTACGCTCATCTCTCTTACAATATACTTCAATGACTTACAAACTCCTTGAAGGAATCTTTTTTACTATGCAATGCTTTCAAGTCTCTTTTCACTTCTAACTATTTCTTTTCAATCTCTGTATGCCTTCAGTATCCTTATATTTACAGACAGATGAAAGACAGATGAAGTGATTTGCTCAAAGTAGAAAGCTAAAAACTGGCAAAGATGTCACTCTTAAATTCCAACATGGTGACTTCTCATACACACGAATTAAACACAATGTTAGTATTATGTCTTGTAAACCAATTCTGTTAATAAACACATCTTAACCTACTACCTCATAAAATAATAAAACAACTAATCTAAATTATTATTTAGCATAACTGCATTAAAATAACAGATAAGGACAAGAACTTAGTATGCCAACAACAAGCAAAAACTTGCTGAAGAGAAGAATACATAGTTTGATAAACAGTATTTCAGGTATTAATAACATAGCATGGTGGTTAAAGTTAAAAATTCACACGTGTAAGTCAGACTGCTTGGATTTGAAATGAATCTGCTTTTCACCACTTGCTAGCTATGAGAGCTGGAGACCTCTCTTTCTCACTCTAACTGTTGGTAAAATGAACATAACAGATCCTACTGTAAAGGGTTAATATGAGGATTAAATGAAGTACTAATATTTATAAAATGCTTAGTTTGGGGTACATAAGGTACCAGCAGGATATATAAAATAATGTTGAGTGGTAAATAGAAGAAATAATTTTGAAACTCCCTCATGGTGCTAACTATAGACTAAAAAACATACTAGAAGCCTCATACAGTAATAATGTCAACTCTTTAACATTAAGATGTCTTTAAAATTTCAAAGTTACTTAATATCCTGTATTTCCTGCTTAAAGCCCACTCTTCTAATTTAACCATCTGGGGAAAAATGCCATTTCTAAGATAAAGTAAATAGCTCAGAATAAATTCTCCTCAAATGCAATAATTAATTACAAAGATGACAGTGATGACCAAACTCAACACCTGCTGTTTATAAATAGCAATGTTTCTGTGCATCTTACCAGGACTCTATTTACAAAGTTAAGATTTTCATCTGTAAGCCTCATTTTAAAATGTAAACAAATATATAAGGTTTTCTTTTTCATTAAAAAATAAAAATATATACCATTTAAAGTATGTTTTAACGCTCTTTGTAAAGGGTTACCATAGTTAAGGGCTGGTCACAATTCTAAGGTGCAAGTTTTTTTGGTCATTTTTCTTCTATTCATCCTAATTGCTCTTCCTTCTCTCAGGTTACAATTTCCTGCCTTCTCCTAAGCTCTAGCCCTCATTGTGCTGCCAAGCGTGGCCCCCTTATTTTGTTTTGTGTCAGCCCCTGTTATCTTTTTCTCCACTTTCACAGGTATTTTGTATATAATATTCTGTATCTGCTACTAAATATTAGAACAGACCACCGTTTATTGCTGTGCCATAAGATGACTTGAAATAGCTGGCCATTCCTGCACTGACAATGCAGCTCTCCACTGGAACCCCTAAGCTAGGCAAATCCCCTCAGAGCCTTTGGTCAGGGGGGAGTTCATCTGGAAGTTTTATTTGCAGCCTGAGCTTCTCATTTCTGTATTGTGATATACTGCTTACAGGAGGGTATTCCGTCATCAAATGAGTTCACAGTAAATAGTTTTTGTTTACTAAACTCTGGAATTTCCTACCTCTACATCACTTCTAGTTTGAATTCCACAGTTATATATGAAGAGGTGATGGAGGGGTGGGCAGAAGGGAAAGGAGTGAGGAGCAAGGCACACATAGAAGTGCCCGGAAATGTTCAAGACTCTCTGGAAAGCGGTTTCAAGCTTATGAACCCCATTTTGATCCCGTACCTTCCAATTTACTCTGGCAGCTTTAGAATTTGAGAATGTGAAAACTTCACATTCTGTGGGAAAATTAAATGTTTTTTGGACTATGGAGAGAGTTAAAATCTAAGAATTTACTAACAATGATTACCAACCACAAAACTGCCCAGTTGGATTTGTATTCTTTAACACTGGTTTTATTAAATGTCTCATAAATACAAAAAATGGGTATGACACAAAGAATATCAATAGCACAAAACACTTAGGTACTAATCATGCAGTTTAAGGGAGTATCATTATTTTTGAAGGTCCCTTTGCATCATTTTCCAGTTTGAACTGATAACGCCCCTTCCCCACCTTACAGGTAACCACTATCCTGAATTTTTGTTCATCATTCTCTGGTTTTTCTTTCTGCTTTTCCCATATACAGTTGAATCTCTTAAAAACATAGTTTTATAACTTTTTTATCTTTACATAAGTGAAACATTATGTTTTCTTCAGTTACTTGGTTTTTAGCTTACCATTGGGTTCCTGAGATTCTGTAGCTGTAATTCATTCATTTACTCCACTGAAGGAATGCATGACTTTTGATGGAGAGCTGGGCTGCTCCCAGTGCTGCTGTGAACACTCTCATGTTTGATGCACTGTGTGAGTTTCCTCAGGGGTTTTTAGGCCACATGGAACACACATCGTCACCTTACTCCCTGGTCCCCATCTGCTTCCCACAGTAGTTGTGTAGTTGCCTTCATTTCCTTAGCAACATCTGTTATTATCTACTTGGTCAGTTGTGCCAATACAGCATGTATGAAACAGACTTCACTATGTTTTAACAACTGAGTTTCATCTAATTTTCTGATACAATTTTGCATATCAATTCTCTGTGGTCATATCCTTTTAACACATTGTTAGATTTAATTTCGTAACATTTATTTACGGATTTTGGATCTATATCTATAAGAAGAGTTTGTGGCTGTGCTTTCCCATATTATTCTCTCCTGATTTTGATAGCAAAGTTATTTAAATCATTTAAAACACATTTAGAGTTGTGTTCGTTCCTCGGGGTGCCATAAGAAAGTACCATAAATTTAGTGGCTTGAAACAACAGAAATGTATTTTCTCAAAGTTCTGAAGGCTGGAAGTCCAAAATCAGGGCTTGACAGGGAAGTGCTCCCCCTGGAAGCCCCTGGGCCAAACCTTTCCTTGCCTCTTGCAACTTCTGGTTCCTCTGACTCCTTGGCTTGGGGCTGCATCCCTCTGATTTCTGCTCCATCTTCACATGGCCTTTGCTGATACCAAATTCTGTTGGTTTCTCAAATTCTTCTAAAAATATCTATTTCACTCTCATTCTTGAAAGCTAATTTAAGGAACTCTACAATTCTAGACTGAGAATAATTACTTGAGCATGCTAAAGGGTGCTTGGTCAGGGCATCAAGTCTACTATAATGCTGGAAGGAAAAGTGTCTAATCAGTTGCAACAATTAATGTATAGGCCAGACTGAAACAGAGTAGTGTATTTTTGAAATTTCAGGTCAAAAAAAGCTACAGGAACTTTCCAGTTCTCAACACGGGGATCTTGTCATGACTCCATTTTGTAAAAGAAAAGGGGAATCAAAGGAAACTTCGAATTTTTTAAAAAATGGGAATAACCATCTCAGTGTACTTACCATGCTGCTTAGATTTCTTTTTCTTTTTTTTCTTCTTCTTCTGTTTTGGTTTGTAGTGATCTTTGTCTCTCTTCTCTCTTCTTTCCTTATCCTTTTCTTTTCTCTTACCTAAAAGATAAAAAGTGAATACTTCAGCAATCACGACTGATCCTGAGTTGTTCCTTTGTGGTTAACCTAAAAGCAGCATTTATGTTTTAATCAGCTATTCCAGTCACCTGCCCAGAGTGGATGGGTTCAATTAAACTGTTCATGTCATGACTCTGGAAGTCCTGATAAGCTTATTGGACTATAAGGGGGATCTTCATTAGCAGTGCTGAGAAATCCCAACTCCTGATACCTTAAAGTTAACACAGACAGTAGTTAAAACCTTTCAATGAGTAATATTCTCAATTTTCTGATGTGGTAAGTAGTTAAACTCCATAATTTACAAAGGACCTGAATGAAGAGACTCAGCATTTCCACATATAATTTAATGAGAGAATAAATTAGGAGATTAAAAAAAAAAAAAAACCTGATGGACTTTTTGCTTTGGATAAGCTTTAAAAAATAATTAAACCAATTTATAAACAACTCCTCCAGTCTTTATTTACATTCTCTGTGTGTTTAACAATGAAGGCTAAGAACATGAGGAAAAAAATGTATTTTATTAAACTAATTTTTCCAAAATTGTAAAGCATTCTTTTCCCTAATCATATGTACTTAAAAAAATAAATATTAGAGCAGTATCCTACATTTCAAATTAAATTATCACACATATCCTACTAGCTATTGCTCCAACTCACAATGGTTTAGCCTATAATTTATCAAACATATTTGACCAACTTTCAGTGATTCAAGCTCCAGTTAACTAATCTACAGAATATTTAAGACTATCATCCATTATTTTGTGACGTTCAGTCATTACAGCACAGAAAATAGAAAATATAGCAGAAAACTCAATAACATTTTTATAAAGTATAATGAAGAAGAAAGTGTGAAAAAATTACTATTTTAATCTATCCATTCTCTAAAGTCTCAACAATATTAAATCAAGGTCTATTTTTGAATAGCCATAATTTTGACTAGGGATGATCATAAACACCAAAGTTCCTTCAGAGAAAGCAAGAGACTCTCTTGATAAAAAAGTTACATATAAAACAAGATATGTGTTTAATAAGTCACGTATCTGGAGCTGACTAATACTAGTAAGAACTAAAACAGATGATCACTTACACCTAAGGAAGCATTAACTGGTAAAGAGTAAGGGGCAGACTATGTCCTCCCTCTCTGTCAAGCTTTATAGTCTTTTGCTTAAAGATTACTTTCTGTTCATACCAAATGCTGTTGAGCTTTTTTCTTCCAATTTCACTTTTTTTTCAGTTTTCGATATTCCTGTGGGTTAGGGGAAAAATATGTAAGTTTAATCTGAAAAACTTAAAAGTATGGAACAATATTTTACATTACAATTGCTCATAAAACTCTCTATGTAAGACTCTTTCTCTTTTAATGGTCTACATGTTTTACTGCCTGAACTGGTAACAAAGCAGTGAGATTTCTTACCTTAAAAAACAACCAAAACAATAAATTAAATGTGATTTTTGTTATTCAAACTACTTAGGTTCAACTTCTGGTTCCACCACTTACTAGCTCTGCGGCCTTGAGAATATCATTTAATGCCTCTGTGCTTCCGTTTCCTTATCTGTCAAACAGGAATAAGTCTATATACCTCATGCAGTTATAAGGATTATGTGAGTCAAAATATGTAAGATGTCTAGTCCAAAGATAGGTAAATATGTAATTTTTTTCATTTTCTCTTTTGTGGTAGGGTAATAATTTGAGACTACACTATTTCCAGAAATAGCATAAATATGAGTCTAACCATAAAGACAAAGTTAACTGTACTAGGCCATCAGTAAAGGTCTACTCTAGCACCATAGCCCTTTGGCAATCCAAAAGATACTGAAATTCATCTGAGTAATTGTTCCAGGCATCATTTCTACTTCTGTGACAGTTATGATATGAATGCTATCTGGATTATCAAAATGTAATATTAAACTCCATATTAAAGTATACTGGTTTTCAACAATCTGTATACATTTTTAAAACTAATATTTAAGCTCTTGTGCCTAAAACAAACTTGTACCTTTGAACTACATCATGAATGCACTGTTAGGTAATGATAATAGTCAAAATAAAACTGTTCTGCAAACCACTTTTGTTCTATATATAAATGTAAAATACAAAGACATACTTATACATTAAAATATTCAATCTCAATAAATATTCCAATAAAACATAGGTATTAATAGTCTAAAATTCATTTTTAAACCAATATTGCCCTTTTAATTACTGTGCAGCTGACACAGGTACATTTAATCAATTCATATTCAACCATTCCCAATGCTAATATCTATTTGTGGCTAGTGTTAATCTAAGAAAAATACTACAGTACATTTAAAATACAATTTTAGTCTATAAATTATGCTTTAATGTCACCATTTACCAGTTTAATTTTTTAAGATCATTCTACAACAGTATCAAAAAAGCTGGTATTTCATTCACCTTACTTCAAATATTTTCTATCATTTAAACATAACAAAAATATAAAAATACCACTCAAATCAAGTGCCAATAAGGCTCTAGCAAGTTTAAACCTAAATAAGAACACCAATAATCTCCATTTGTTATGACAGAAAAAAATGAAAGGGACATCACAGCAAAGAGAAATACAATTAAATTTTCTTATTAGCAAGACTGCTGAACAAATGCATCACTTCTGTTTACTACTTGTTGCACTATTAGAACTTTATAAATTTTATGCAATTTCCTTGAAAACAATAAAGCATTTACAATGCAAACCATGAGGAATGTGCTTTCCAAATCCTCAGTGGTAGTGCAGATATAGATATATTGCTAACAGTGATCATTGCCTCTTAGGTTCTTACATCTCTGGAGCACTGGATCTCTAGGGAAAAGGTGGAGCAATGATGTTTAGAATCTCCTGGAGTGGGGACAGGGAGTGAGATTAAAGGAACTGTCTTACTAGGCTACTTTTACTGACTGGAATGTGTGCACCCCTTAGGTACTTGACAGACAAATACAGCAGTTATGAACCACCGCACCAGAAACACAGAGGCTAACACAGCAGAAGAGATGCAGCCAATCCCAGAGTGGGGTCCAGAGAGTGAGTTCTAGATTTAGTTTTTACATGTTCTAGTGGTTCCCAAACCATTCGATTTCATAAATGACAAAATTTCAAAAGTAAAACTGGGGGACTCATAAAGGGTTGTCAATGTTTTACTCAAGTAAGGATATTAAAATAAATATTCGTATATGCAACAGTAGGATTTTAAAAAATACTTACACACAAATAGGAAAACAAAACAGACCATTCCAGAAGTCAACAAGAAAAATAAGTTTAGTTTTACAAGAAGTTCACTATCTTGTCCTTATTTTACCACGTGCTAGAATTTGGTGACCAAAGTATCAGAACATTAGTTTGTAGAATGGTAATTTTTAAACTAAATTTTAGCAACAGAACATTTAAAAATATATAGATAGATAGATAGATTTAAAAATATATATATTATCTGGCAGCTGAATGCAAAACGCAACAACAAAAACCAAAACGCAAATGGAGCTACTCTAGTTAAAGTCAGAGAGGCAGATCTCTGAACCATGCCTGCTTGCATACAACTCAAAAACTAGTAATGTAGAGTGATTTCTCAAGCCTCTTCTGGTATGCTAATCATTACAGATTCTTGTGGCTAAAAAGAGAGGCAATCCCTGAGACTCTCCATGGAAACCCCAGGCTCTGTAGAAGCCATGAACATTTGGTATGAGGGTGGAGGCAACAGAGTCTCCAGTTGTAGTTTTGTTTTGAACAAATCTGGAAAATAAATTGAAAAACAATTTAAAACAAAAAGACTTTTAAATAGTAAATGTAAAGTTGACATGAGATGTTGGAATAAAAATGAAGGCCATTTCAAAACCCGCCACAGGCAGATTAGGTAGAACTGACAATATGCTATTTTGCCATACTAACTTAGACCAACCCCAAGACCTACTTCTGTTTTTCACTGGTGATAAAATGTATTATATTAACCAATCCATAATATAATTCATGAACACTCTATAGAAGATTCACTAAGAAGAGTCCAACTATCTTAGCTATGATGATAAACCTACACACATGTATTTACTTATATCTACATTTCATTCAAAAACTAAGATGACTTCGAATGACACTGAAGCAAAGCCTAATGCATTTCATCGAATGTTACCCGAAAACTGAGGGGACCTGCTCATGGACATCCTGACGTTACATAAAGGTACACTCTGCATGGCCACGTCAAGCCAACATTCCTATCCATGCTAACTAAGACATGCTGCAATAAAACCGGTAAATGCTCCTTGATATTTATTTACTAATTTGCTAAAAAATAAAAATAAAAAAATGAAGATGTGTTACTAAAGGTATTTCTTTTAATACAAGAGTAACTAAAATGGCTCAAAATTATATTCATACAACCTACTAATGCCAATTTTGTCTTCACAGTGGTACAAACAATAAAAGTTATCATCTCTAAAGCTATCTTAAATTGACATTTTTAAGCTGAAAATAACCCTATCATATATCATAATCTTTTTTTTGAATAAACATAGACTATCAAATGCCTAATTAATGTTAAGTAAAACATCAAGATTGTAGAGCCAAAAGTGACCACAGACATCATCTACTATCATCTCATCATATAGATGAAAAACTGAGTTTCAAGGAAGCAAGAAGAGAAGGCAGATGGTTTGTCTCTACAGGGTTTTTAAGAGGCTCTACCAGAGGCCTCTTGGGGCATACTTTTCTTCCTTTACACCAAAGAGTACTTTACACCTCTTCAGGCACTTATATCATGCTTTAAATATTTGTATTTCAGTTACTTGCTTTGTGTCCCTTCTAGACTCTAAGTTTCTGGAAGGCAGACTCCATATCTGTTCACACTGTGTTTCCTACCTAAAGAGAATTGTGTGATAAGGGGCAACAGACAACCGTTGGCCCAAGGTGCCTGTGAGAACCTGAACCAAGAGTTTATTTTTCAAAAAACTTGACCATTTTTCAAAAAACTTGATTTACTGTATCCTCCCAGATACTAACAGAATTAAGATTTCCTGAGGCTGTATCCTTATCTAAAATTGGCTGGCTCTGTGAGAAAGAATCCTGATAGTAAAATAAAAACAAAGGCATCAATTTTTACAAAGATACCAATTACTTGTTTGGTAATGTAGGCAGCAATAGCATTCTTAACAGTGGCTAGTCATGTGGGCATCCACCCCACTAGAAGAACATAGAGAGTATTGCAAGTTCATTATCTCTACTGGAAAACAATTAAGAACAGTTGCATATAATAATTGGACTATTTGCAAATCTCATCAATCCTTTAGCATCAACTGCTAAACTCAGCAGTGTGAATTTATCTTGCTCCCCCAAAAGTAAAAACCTAACCATGTCGAACAATTTCACAGTTAGCAACTAACACCCTCATCATTCTAAACTCCCCAAGAGTTTCAATTTGACAAAAATAACTCAGAAAATGTCTCTGACAAACTGTAAAGCATGTTTTCAATTACCAGTTTTAAAATTCAACAGTAACAAAATTTTCTTTTATAATTAATATGGATACCAACCAAACATACGTGTGTGTATGTATGTGTGTGTGCATATATGTATATATGTATCAAAGAAATAAAAACATAAAAACCTGGCACTCTGACTCTAAATCTAGGAGGACTTGGGGAGCAGACAGAAGCATAACAAATACAGCAAAATGGTCAAGAGAGGGTAAATAACAAAAAGGTTAAGGAGAAAAACATAGAGATCACTGAGAATTTCAATGCAAGTGGGACAGGGGCACAAGATTGTAATCAAAAGGTGTTCAGTTAGAACATGACCTAAATTCTACTACTTTCCTCAAAAACTAAAAATTAAGAGGTCACAGAAACAAATTAGAATTTCACCTCCCTCTATTCAAATACTGCGTTCAACCCTCTAATAAACCTGCAGTAATTAACAATTAAAACTATGCATTTCCTTGCTATAAGCAATCAGTTGACAGCTACCGTACTATTAAGCTTATCACACCCAGAAAATCCTTACTCTTCCACAAATTCAAATTATAGCTAACCTCCTCTCTACCTTTTTTCCCAGAAAACGATCTTACTTATTTTACTTTTCCAATAGTTACTGCTAATATTTAAAAAGGGAAAGAATATTCGTATGCCTTCCTCTAAGGTAGTCAGCCATAGTGCCACAAATATGCTAGAAATTCTGAAAAGAGGAAGTTAATAATCTGGTTAGAAGCAAAATCATCTAAGTCAAGGACTTTCATGCACAATCACTACATTGATATTTTGATATTTTAGGATATATAATCTGTTAATGTAAGACTCTTAGTTATTACACAGTTACTTATATTGATCTATATTTCAATATTGTTACTAGTATCAGAATACTTTTAAAGAAAAATGTAATTTCACATGTACATGTGAAAATAATTTTCCCAATGGATATACAACCTTATAACTTTAACATATTTTTCATATATTTAGTACAGTAACAAATGCCAGATCATTAAAGAACTGAATAAGACCTTTATCAAAAAAGTATCTCAATGGGTCAATGATAACTCGGAAATGTTGTGGAAAAGTGGAAAAGAAAAATTAATTAAGGAAAGACCAAGAGTCAAAAGACAATAGATCTGATTTGAGAAACTACAGGAAATGTTTCAAAATCTACAAATATTCAGACTTGGGTATTTTATTTTTTTAAACATGATAAAGAATTATCATGTACAAAGTAACTTCGACCTTTATATAAACAGTAATAAAAATAAGTATATGTTTCTTAAGTTACTTCAATCATTTTATTTCAACACATCCCATCACCAGAAAAGAGTAAGTTTCATTTTATGCTTCATCCATAAAATGGATAAAGTGGTTTCAGGGAAGACGCCTGTAAACACAATGATCACCAACACCCTTGGTAACGCATCAACAAACTGCTTTATGTTTTTCTTCAACTCACAACAAACTAAATTCAGACTTCTTTCAAACATCTATTTCCAAATAGTGATTTACCACAAGTGCATCTGTAAGATAGTATTGGCCTTTTTTTATTATGTGTATTCTGGATCAGGTTATAATTTTTAAAAACTTCTAAATAAAACAATGCACCCACATAAGGGAAACATGAATTGATATACTGTTAGACTTAAAATATCAGCTTGGTAAAATACACATCCAAATGCTTTCGAACTACAATAAATATCACAAAATCATGCAAAAAATGTGTTTTTAAAGATGGCTGATTTCACATATTGCACTCCTCAAATAACTTTATAGCAAATTTGATTCAATTTGGAGGAATCTGTCCCAAAATGCGGAATTATATTAAAGACACAGGCATATAGTTCAGTGTTTCTTAAATATTAAATTCTGTTAAAATCCTTAAACTGAAGTACTGATCTCATTAAGTACTTCCTGGCTTCAAAAGTAAGAATTCCTGTAATTATACTTGGCTCTAATAATTTATATTTAGTAGAAATAAGGATATACAAAGAAGAAGCAGGGAGAAGGAAATAGATCAAGTAACAAGGTAAGAAGTACGTATGTCCAGGGAATATGATTGTAACAAGATCACACAAAAGACCTTTAAAACAGAGAAGAAACTCTCCTATAAATGTTAAAGTATTTATGAAAAGGAATTATATAGGAATCAAAATAATATAGTTAAACCTCAAAATGTTGATACCTAATAACTGCAAGCCTAATTACTTATCTACTTATAAGAGCCTTTATTTTTTTTTCTTTTACCTGCTGCTGCTGGAGCTCCTCTTCCATCAGCTATAGCTTTGGAAGAAGAATTTGGAAGCATCTGTGTATCCTCTTTTTCTGCCCTGGGACATTCATTATGGTAAGAGGAATCTGAGGCTACTGGTGCTGTAACTTCTGAACCACGACTTAAGTCAAGAGGGAGACAGGGTCCCAGCTTCTCAAGTGGCAAATGTGCAACATCAGGCACTACACAAAATAAAGAGTGTAATATAATATTAACACAGATAAAATGGCTCGGTTACTATCACTGTGAATTAAAGTGTTACATAATTTAAACAGTGCCTGGCACAAAGAAGGCACTCAATAAATATTTGTAGAATAAGTGAAGTGCTTATAACTCCAGAAGATATAAGAACAGAAATGTCTTAATAGTTTAATAATCTTTATCTCTTAGTTTTTTCTTTATCTTCTTTTATGTTTGGTTCTATAGGAAATCAATATACATTACCCTCTGGTACTGAAGATTCTTGCTGATTTTGAGAACTGATGGAGAATACTTTCCCATCAGTGGCTGGAGAGGGAGAAGAAACCTTTTCTACAGAATCATCAGGCATGGGTAAGGTGGCTAAACGCTGAGATCTTCTTCTCCGCTCACTATGCTTGAAAGGTCTAGGGGGATTCACAGGCTGTGGAGGACCTAGAAAAAGATCTTCAATGTTCACGAAGCAGATACATACCAGGAGCATCTTATAACATTTAAGGAGATAAATGGGAAAAAATGATTCATATTCTTCCCTCTGATGTTGTTATAAGATATCCACAAGGAATGGCATGTTTCAAAGGTAATCAAAGGCGAAAATTGTGACCTCATTCAAAATGAGTCAATCAAAAATTCTAAAATCTACTCTACTAGAACTAAAAGAAAATAAAATGGAACATTAATTTCAAGTAGCTCCAACTGACAGACTACAGTTAATTTCTCTAATTGCAGATCGTTGTGTAAATTGCCATTTTTCCTTCGGGAAAATAGTCTCTTTACAGCAAAAGATAAGGAAAAATATATATATATATATTCCTTTTGCTACATTGCAAATCTAGAAACTCTAAGGGAAAAAAAGGCAGGGACACAGATGATATAACATTATAGAGCTAGTGATTTACTTTACACTAATGTAAATAATTTTATTCCATCATCATCCCCCCAAATGGAGTTTTATAAACATGTCTGGGCCTGATTCATTAAAAAAAAATTGAACAAAAACAACTTTGTGTACTTATTGTGAGCAAATAATGAGGATATTTAAGATTACGACATTGTGTACTTGGGTTTTTTAAAAAACTTGGTAAGTAATTTAGGCATCTTCTAGTAATATAATATAAATATTTGGAAATGTCTTTTACACTTTTAGATATCGTCTCTCTACATGGCATATAAACATATTTGACTAGAATAGGCAAGATTACATATGCCAATATATTCATGTTAATTTAGAAAGAGGAAATAAGAAACTGTCTAAAGAGACTGATGTTTGGGTATTTAAGAGTAATTTTACAATGAAAACGAAAAAGACATGTTGATAACTAAAAAATATAAAAGAATAAAATTTAACTGCCATATTGTGGTTATAATACCAAGATACAATTTCCAAAATAAAATGTTTGTTAATGTCATATGACATTCTAGTGACTACTGACACTATTTCATGATGTCATAATAAAATGAAGCTTATTAGGACAACAACTGAATTATGTTCCCATTCTTTCCACCTATTACAAAGAACAAAACAAAAAAGCAAAACCAGATCAAAATGAAAAAATGATTCAGTAGAAAATATGGCAACTGAAGGAAAAGAGGTTAATATGTCTGATAAAAGTCTTCTGAATGCCAACATCTTTGATTATTCTGGAAGACACAATATGGAATAGTTCATGAGGAAATGTGTCATATTCACTCAACTGATCATGTATTTCATTTGTCGCATCAAGAACAAAAAAAAGCATCATTTACCTACTGACTTCAAATAACTGTTATTCGTGTCTCCAACTTAGAATACTAAACTAATATGAGAAACTCAGGGTCAACACAAATCTTGTATTTTTTATATATATAGATATATAGGGAGATAGATAGATATACCCATTTGAAAGGTGATTTTGAGAAAGACTGCGTTAATTCTTGAAAAATTAGTAGTACTGAAACAGTAAAATCGTTAAAAAATATAATCACGGAGGCATTTTCCTTTCATTAAAAAGATTAAACTGAAGTCTAGACTACAAATATTGTAAGAATGAATAAAATGTATTGCAGAGGGAAGTTACAGACAAGTGGGGACAAAAAAACTCTACAGGAATAGTCTTAAGTAAAAATAGCTATGCTGGGTCTTTTTATAACTTTCTTTTTTTTTTGTAATGAATCAGGCCTCTCAGTATGCTCGGATTATTAGTTGAGGAGAGTCAAACTACAGTGGAATCTGTGTTATTAAATGATAAGGATTCTCAACCAGCAGTAGTCTCTAAGCAATAAATCAGTAAGAAATGTCTATGGTTTTTGCCCCTGGAATAGTTTCAAGCCCTCCCTATCATATCCACTTGAGTTTTTAAAAAGCAACTTCATAAAAATACAATATAACTACAATCAAACTGTTTTTAATGTATCTTATAGGACAAATAACTATTTTTTAAAAATCTGTGCTCACTAGTTTTATTTATCACTGAAGAAGAAAGCTGAGATACAAGCGTCAAATCCTCGACTTGTATTAATTCTGGGGAAAGTGGTGATTTAGGGGGTTTTATACACCCAGAAGAATCTCCAGATTCATGTTTGCATTTCTTGCTGCGAGCCTTCCCTGAAGACAAAGTTGAGGATAACAGTGCAGGTTTCTGAGTGTTGGCAGAACTGCTAATGTCAGCTTCATTTTTTTTCTGACTTTGAGGTTTAGGTGAAATCGCCTGAATAAATAATAAAAAATTGATATTTTTATTTTGGCTTCTTCATTTTTGTTCTTGTATTCTATTTTGACTGTTAAGCAACTTTAGTATCCAGAAACATTGTTAAGCAACATATAACATTTCTATTACAAATGAAAAACCAAAAAGAACCCCACAAATTATTAACTAAAAGTTGAATAGGCTGTCTTTAAAGGGATGCTGCCAACTTTCAGTCTAAATTCATTTTTTAAATATATTATTTGTAATATTTTCAGAATATAAAATGTTATCTTACTGGACAAATATTTTCAGTATTAAATAGAAATATACCCCTTTAGGAACCATAACTGCCAATGACAATAATTCGAAAAATAAACAGCATCTTCATGTTTTAAAGGATTAGAGGAATACTTAATTTAAGCTTTTGACTTTAGATGTTTTCTTATAAAATCATTTCTTTCATTAAGTTGAATGTGAAGGTCTAAGTAGACAGTTTCCCTTTAAAGAAAGATCTGAACAGGAAAACAATGACCAAATTAACAAAACATTATCTTTAACTCATTTTAGCGCTGAAAGCTTGAGTTTCATAAGCACAATGCATCATGAAATCAGAGCCACCAGCAATATGGAGTTAAAAGACTAAAAAACAATACAAAACAAGCAACAACAACAAAAAAAACCAAAGAGATAAAGTGTAAGTTAAAAACATTGGATTTAAAAACAAAATACGTCGCATTCTTAGATGAGAGTTTTTACCTTCTTCCTGCCAACTGATACTTTTAAAAAAAAATTAGAACTTTGTCAGTTCTTTCATAAAAGAATATTTTTAATCATTTGGCTGTAAAATTTCCTACATATGTTAAAATATGTGTGAATGTGTCCATTTTTCAAAACAAGAGAAAATAGCTACATTGGATGAATTTGCAATCTATGGTGCTGCAATACCTCTATCTCTTTCTGATACACTTATCTGAGAGCAAAATATATAATATGCATTTTTTGAAAATCGATTCTACCATAGGCCTTTATAAACAGTCAAATTGCTAGCACCATAAACAACGTGCTTGTCCCCAAGAAATCTTTTTACTTCCGTATCTTGTGGAGAATAAGTATCAGGTCTACTGTCTGCAGTTCTCTGGAGTATGAAAGATCATTTTCTGGGGACTAAATAAATAAATAATTCTGTTCCCACTGAGACACAAGTCAAATTGTACTGGGGAAGAAAAGTGCATATTTGGTATTAAGTAGGGCACCTCGAATGCTCTACAGACAGCATGTTGGACATACCATATAAAAGGCCTGGTGTCAAGTGTCCCATTCATTCAGTTGTCATCATTTCTATGATTGGATTTACTCATTACAAATGTGTATAAGTGCAGATTAATTATTTGAAAAGGTACTTCACAAATGGATAGTATTCCTAACCTTATCATAAAAGGTGTTGCCAGAAAAGTAATTAGAGCCATTACTTGTAAATAAACAATTTTATTGTTCATCTTCACATATGTGAAAGACATCACTACAGCATCCATTACTCTCAAGTTACAAAGTTATAAAACAAGATTTTAAAACTTAATATCTTGATAAGGTGCTTAACTTCTAAACAAGGAAAAATTAACATTGTTTTTAAAACTTACTGAGTTATTATGCATCTAATGCAAGTTTTATCCAAAAGTAAATATAACATGAAATATCCCTAATACAATTAAATAATCTATAATTAATAAGCTGAGAATTGGGGTTCAAGACCACAGAGTTTGAATTTTTTAAAAATATAAATAAGTCCATTAGCACAGTAAGTTTTGACTACAGGCCTGTTATCAATCGATGTCATGAGTGACATTACTTTAACTCATTAGGAAACAGAGGTTAGTAACAATCAATACCTCTCCTTTAGGTCTATTGCTGATACCAATTGAGATATAATTAAAAGCTTTATAACTCGGCTTTTTAACTATGAAGCGAGGCTAACACATAGGATAAAAATAAGTGTTTGGTTACAAAACATTTTCACATTGAAGTCAACCTGAATGACAAATAGAAAATGAGGGAATGGCATGGTGTTCCTTAAAATCTAAAATAATTTACAAGGTTTTCATTAATGATTGTTGGTCTCTTTGTTACAAAACTGGCAAGGACTCTCAAAATTTTTTAATTATGAAAATTGAAACAGCCGAGTTACACCATTTTCCTTTCTTTCTTTTTTAAATTCAATTTCAAAACGTGGTTTTCTGTACTTTTCTCTAAGATAGGTACTACCCTCTACACTAACTTCCACATTTAATAAGTACTTTTCACAATCACATTCACCTCAGCAGGATTGTGCATAATCAAAGATTGACATTGTAATGAATTTTCCAGAAACATTTTATTACCCAAGTCCCTGATTTATCGCATTCTGAGAATACCATAAACAGTGGTGAAAATACAAAATATTGTTATATCTGGGACATTGAATATAGTAATACACAGTAAAAAAAAGTTATTTAAAATTTGGTTGATATATTGACAATAACGGCAAAGACTTAACCGTTTGATGATCACAGAAAATCAGAAGGTATGATTCAATGACATATTAATCAATTTAAAAGACCCATTGATTTAATACAACATTAATGGAGGCACCAAAACAACGCATTGTTATCAAATCAGGCCTAAAATAACCCTGAAAAACTCAATACAATATCAATTAAATTTGGAATAGCTTTTAAAACGCATCTAGAGGAGAGCAAAAGATACTCATTTTAAAGACTTCTTTATTAGGCTACTAATAAAGAAAAGTAATACAAAAAGGATATATTAAAACTACATTAAGGCTCAGATTTTAAAACAGGAGAACCAAGGAAATCCAGTTATGGCTATTACTGCGTTCTTATAGTCTTACAGTGCCTAAGAAGTTAAGCCCTTAGAGAATGTAAAAGCATGCACAGTTCATTATGTACAAGTATTGTGGGAATCTGAAGGTAGCCAAGGCAAAATCTAGCAACTGCAACCTTCACTTTTAAATTCCTCTATTAGGTGGTTTAAAGACAGACCCTTAATAGTTTTTTAAACTCTCTTTTTTTGTAGTTATTAAAATATACATCCTAGCAAAAATGTATGGCTCATTGATCAATTCATAAAACACATAGTCAGTCTAACACCAATTGTTACAATATAAAAGAAACTTCTTACAAAAGAAGTTTTATTAGATGTCAAAAAACCCTGTTTTAACTCACAAATGGAAAGTATTTGTGTAAGGGTCTTTTTGTAAGCTAGTTAAAGGTGATCCAGCTGGAAGCTTATACCCTGGGATGCCTGTCTCCAGGCCTTCAAATTTTGGAGACAAAGGCTTTAATGCCAGTCTATGAAATCAAACACTAATGAAGTCTGTAGTTATCTGTATACCTTGGAGAAGGCAGAGTTAAAAATATATCATCAATTAATTAGCTTCCTATTCCCATATCTGATCAAAAGGGGAATTTCAATTATGTAGATACTAGAGCTCCGTGATCATTCCAGTGGGAACCCTGAAAAAAATCAAATGCTACCATTTCATACCTGCTCCAGCATTGGAGCTGTTTCATTGCAGTCTTCCTTTTTTTCAGCACCATCCACCCCAACAGCTTTGGATGCCAACAAACCTTGAGAAAAATTGTACAGAAATTGTTTATTAGAAAGAATACTGATTTACACCCTAATTAACTTTTCAAAAATCTTAGCAGTTGAAATTTCCTATACTTTGTAATATATAGGAAGTAGTCTCAAATGTTTTCCTTCCGAAAATACAAATATGCTTAATAATAAGCCAAGGGACTGAATCAGAACTTAAGAGTTGCTTACACAGTTGTGTGGGTTTTAATATTACTCAATGAAATCACCAAAAACACACACTTGCACACATACATTTATTCTGTAAAAAGTTAAAATTCTATGTCTTCATGTCCAGATAAAGGTTGCTCAGGTTGCTAATACTTATAATACAGGTTTTGTCTATACAACTATAAAAACAGAATAAGAAGAAATCCTTCCAAACATCTAGAACATAAAATAAGATTTTCTGTTGTTTTAGTAGCTAAAAAAGCTACCAATTCTTAAGTTCATTCAGATCCTTTTAATCTAAGCTTTATGTGTGCCCAGTTGTACCTCATCTTCTTATAAGAGTTTAAACACAGATGGATCTATTTTATATTAAGGGAAAAAAAGTGTGGGTCCTTCCTAGAACATCTGAACTTAACATTATAGTTTATTTTGTCATTTTGTCTATAAATGACAAAAATTTTTAGAAGTTCCAGTTTTCTTCTATGTATGTCACTAATTCTCAAATGTAAAAGACAGAATAGGCCAAACACGGTGGCTTACGCCTGTAATTCCAGCACTTTGGGAGGCCGAGGCAGGCAGATCACTTGAGATCAGGAGTTCAAGACCAGGCTGGCCAACATGGTGAAACCCCGTCTCTACTAAAAATACAAAAATTAGCCAGCTTGGTGGCAGGCGCCTGTAATCCAAGTTACTCAGGAGGCTGAGGCAGGAGAATCACTTAAACCCAGGAGGCAGAAGTTGCAGTGAGCGGAGATCCCGCCACTGCACTCCACCCTAGGTGACAGAGTGAGACTCTGTCACCTCCCCCCGAAAAAAAGACAGAATATTTTATTGTAATATATAACTGTATTACTAATTTGAATCCCAAGACATTAAAACTCTGTTCTAATAAAATATAGGCATTTACTTGGTTAAAATTCTTTGCTAAGCCTGTCAGGTACCTTCAATGAAGTCTAGTTTATAAGCCTTGTTTAAGGCCACCCTGCTCATAAAAAGTCACCAATATTCATTTCTGTGTCATTTCAAAGTTGTCAGTTACCTTCAATGAAGCCCAGTTTATAAGCCTAGAACAAGTATTTGTTTTTGTTTATGGCCACGCTGCTCATGAAAGGTCACCAAAAATCATTTTTTGTGTCATTTCAAAGTTGGCCACACAAAAACTTTGCTCCAAAGGAAGCATGTTTAACAACTGACAACTTAATAGTAAACTGACTACAGCAATTATACTACATACATTACAGAAGCTGTCCACAACATATTTAACAGGAGAAAAATGGTGCCCCCTCAAACACAGTATGATGTAGAGGTATCCATGAGGCAACATGTCTTGACTTTATCAGATAGCTACCCTAAAGAAGTTAAGTGATCAAGGTAGGAATTCACATACTAAAATTATATTCTTGGGCCCAGCACGGTGCCTCACGCCTGTAATCCCAGCACTTTGGGAGGCTGAGATGGGAGGATCACCTGAGGTCAGGAGTTTGAGACCAGCCTAGCCAACACGGTGAAACCCCGTCTCTACTAAAAATACAAAAATTAGCTGGGTGTGGTGGTACACGCCTGTAATCCCAGTATGGGAGGCTGAGGCATGGGAATCACTTGAACCTGGGAGGTGAAGGCTGCAGTGAGCCGAGATGGCACCACTGCACTTTATCCTGGGGGACAGCGTGATACTCTGTCTCTAAATAAATAAATAAATAAATAAATAAATCATAAAATTATATTCTTAAAGTAGTACTCGAGCAAATTCTAAATTAGGCAAAAGGTACCTAGTACTCAGAATGTACTTTAAAATAAAAAAGGCTGAGTGTAAGACAATGATTTTGATACATCTATGATTAGTATTAAAACTGGTATTTAAGGTCTGGCGCAGTGGCTCATGCCTGTAATCTTAACACATTGGGAGGCCGAGCTGAGTGGGTTGCTTGAGCCCAGGAATTTGAGACCAGCTTGGGCAATATAGCAAGATCCCATATCTATATTTTAAAATAAGTAGAAAACAACAACAACAAAACCCTGGTATTTGTACCAGTTTGAGATTTAAAAAAAAAAAAAAAAAAAGCAAAAACCAAAAAACTACATAGTTTGTTATAGTCTCATACCACATCAACTGTATATAAACAATTTTACAAAAACAGCTTCAATCCTAATTATATTCTGAACATACTGAATATTTATTTAACATTTAAAGTCACATTCATTAGGTTTTTATTCTCTAGCTAATATACTTAAGGCCCAACAAACTATTAAAATAAAAATAATTAGAAAATCAAGTTGTTCTTTTGGAGGAAACTGAGTAGAGTTCTTTTTCTAAGGACTATTCAAACAGGACAAATTTTCCTATTTAATATTTTATAGAATTATATCTTTTACTTTCCTTTCATATAGGTGGTAGAAATAGTTTTTAATACTCAATAGATGAAACAGATCACAAACTAAAAAACTGAAAATAAGGTACCACAAGTAATAAAAGAAACAAAATAATTCACCCATAACATACAGATTTACATTAGGATATTACAGACCCAGTTTATTAAAATCCCTTTCCATTAATGGTTTGAGAAGGAAAAATAAAGTGTTGTAATGTGTTCATAAAAAGTAATGAGATTTAAGAAAAACTACTTAAAATCAGATTTTAAAATGCATACTTGGTTATCTAGAGAATTTAAAAGCCCAAATATGATTAATAAAGGTTTTTCACGCTTTATATTCACACCAACTTACAAAAGAGTTATTAAATATAAACAACAAAATGGAACAAATAATAAAATAGGTACTTGAAGAGACAACTCTGACTCCTTCTGCCTTAAGAGGCAGTCCAAAATCTGTTATCTTAACCTGCTAATATTCCAGGAAAAAATGCACTATCCACAGAAAATGAGAAGAATTAACTGAAAGGAAATTATCAGCAAGTACCCATTAATTATCAATGTATTACTAACAGGCCCTCTTCTAGAAGAATATACCTGTGGGATAAAATTGCCCAGTAAGAATGCATTATGCTCCTTCAATAAATTATTTAAACTTAGGTAAAAGAAGAATCTCAAACAGTCATCAGTTCCACCCACCAACAAAGTTACAACTTTCCAATATTCTATATTAGCTATAAAAAATACACAGCTGGTCTTTTCCTGCCAATAGGAATAAGTAGAACAGAGCCCAGAGCTCCCTGGAATGGGAAAGGGAAACAAAGAAAGAGCAAAGTGGTTAAATTCTTGGTCTACTTTTCATCCAGGTATTTCAAAACACAATCTTCTTGCTGGAACTAAGAATCAAATATTCTTGATATTATTATCAATAACATACTGCTAGTCAATTCAAATTTCAGGATTTTTAAAACTTTTTAAATTCCTTAAGTTACAAAAACACACCTTAGCTAGCTGAAATTCCAGAAACTCTTAGAGCCTATTAGAAAGAGACCATGCACCAACTGCTGATGTTTTTCTCCTTTGCTCCCTCGATAATCTGCAGTTTAGTCTACTCAAATTCAATTTGTTTGCAACTTTGTCCCAAAAGTATGGACTACTAATTTTCTAAGTAAAATTGTTTATTTCAAATCAGTATGCATAAGCCAAAAAATAATAGCTATCAATAAGGTACATTACATAATGAAAAATATGAATCAGGAGGTTGTGTGTGTGTGTGTGTATATTGCACAGTATATGGAATATGTATATATGCACATATATGAAATATGTATATGTGTATATATGGAAAATATGTATATGTGTATATATGGAAATATATATGTATATATGTATACATATATACATATTCCATATACTGTGCCATTATATTTTCAACGTCTACCTATTTGGAATCTTTGAAAAACGCCATCCTTTTAACATTCTCTATATAGAAATGGGGTTTAAAATCATCACATGCTGTGTATGTGGCAAAGTGAATAGAAAGAATGATAAACATATGAATTAAAGTTATCCAATAGCTGGTCCACCTATATAAGCTAGAACTCTTTTCAAAAATAACAAAATATAGTGGAGAGAAATACATCAGAGCAGGCTGCCATGATCCCAGCCCCAATCCTCTCAGTAGTAAAGGACAAAAAGACACATACAGATGAACTTGATAAATTTAAAATATACCATAATGCCATAACAAAATTACTATATTAGTTCTCATTTATCTTTTATCTTTATAAACTATAAATGAAATTTACTGTAAAAAGGCAAGCCTGAATTTCAACTATTGAAGACAATCTTACAATATCTATGGTCTTTTTGCATGACATAGTTGCAACATGAAATCAGAAATAGACGCAGAAAGATGAACTATTAAAAAGATTATCACACACTTAAATTTTCTGAGTAAATAAAAAGATAGTAATGGCTTCACATTCGTAAAATCTTATGCTTTGCTGCTGCTGTCAAACTATAACTTATTCATTTGAGACCCCCGAGGGAAAGTGAAGAGAAAATCCCTCTGTGGAAGGGAAGGGTGTTACTAAGCAACCAGTATTACAGACTTGAGGCACATGGTAAAATGGTACTTTCTTTCCCCACTACTGTCTTTTCAAGGCCATAGAGAAATAATGCATCATTGTGGGCTCAGCTGAGTTTTTCTGTTGCAGTTTTTTTGTTTTTTTACTTCTTTAAACGTTGAGCTTGAATCTCCCAATAAGGCATATGTAAGAGTGTATTGACTGAAACTATTAAAAGCAGGTTATGCAAATTGAAGGAAAAAAAAACATGATGCTGGAAAGCTGGCAGTTGTATCATGTCAGCGTCACCTCCGTCTTCTTTGATCTTGACTCCTCCAATAGTGCTGTTTCAATCTTTGTATCACAGGAGTTAGAAATACTATTCCACTTCTGCCCAGCACATAGCACTGGGTTCCATATTTTAAGATAAAACTGAAGTCTCATGCCGTAAGAACAATCACTTAGAGAACATTTGGCTTTCTCCAAGGTTAATAGTTTACAAGGAAAAGGTGTAACAGGTTAATTGATTTAAAATATTTCCTCTCCTGGGGAGGAGAGGGGCCAAATATGTCCTTTATCAGAGACAGGCATGAAAATAATATATACAAATGGCAAGAGACTAAATATTCTCACCTGCTGAAAACAATTATAATCACTTAGATGAACAATATAAATAAAACAGTGGTTCTAAACAACCCTCAGCTCCAGAGTCACCTTTCAGTTAGCTTCCTTTCTTCAGAAAATGGTCAAAATGTTCAGTTTACATTTATTCCTAAATCTGACCATGAAAGCAAGCTTCTTCAAGTTGAAGCCAGCAAAGGTTTATACAGCTTAATTAGGCCAAAGGCAATAAAAAAGGTTCTGTCCTCATGATAAGAACATATGACTAAATCATGAAAGTATTTAAATTCCCCTGTTAACATATACTCAGAAAAGGTAAATATGTTCACAATTTCTTTTGAAGACTAGAATCACTAGGCTGAATAGACCATCAAAACAGCAGGATGTAGTATGACTGGCCCCAATTCTAATCCTTCAATCCCCTCTTCCATGAACACTAACCAGGCTAGAATTTTCAGCGTTTTCTAACAGCCTAGCACGGCTATTTCCTAAACTAAACTACAAGAAATCATACGGAAATAAGCCCAGATGCTAGTGATCAACCTGAAGAGTAGAAATTAAAAAAACAACAACAAACTTACAGAAATACTTTCACATCAGAAATTCAGAAATTAACAGATTCAGGAAGTAAATGTAAGTCAGTCATCTTTCCAACTATATATGGCACCATCCTTAAGTAAGACTGGTCAAGTATATGAATGTATAAAAACATTTAAAACCTCAGAAATTGTGTCACCATAAGTTGACAAAATAATTCTTCTAGAAACTACTACCACCAATGTAATTTAAAAATGACTGAGCTTTGTAGCATTCGTCCTTATCAACCCTCACAACATCCCTGTGAGGTAGGTAGAAGATACGTGCTATTTTTCACATTTTACAACAGAAAACGCTGACAGTGTTGAAAGACGCTGACTTTGAAGAACCAGAAAGTAACTGTCTATGTTATTAACAGGTCCATGACACTAAACCAAAACCATTTGACTTCATTAAAAACAAATTACTCTAAAATTAAACCTTCCATTTCCCACCCCCCAAAAAAAAATCATTGTAGTTTACCAGTAATCTTGTTAAGTCGAGCTCTCTTTGCCTGAAATGAGTTGCCTTGATTATTTTTCCTCTTGTTTGATAATGTGCTCTCTGGCTGTGGAAAGACCATCTTTGGAACGTTCTCTACATGAAGTCCTACTTTTAATAGAACACATATATGAGAGTTTATCTAGAATCCAAAATTAAAACACATGATTTTTTAATAGCAAAATAGTAAAAATGTTTTTCACATTAGATTTTTAAATCTACTACTTGATATAGACCTTTGAAAAACACAAATCCCTCCAGACTAGTATGTTAGAAATAAAAGACAACTAAAGCAGTTATTGTCAAAGCAGGAAGAAAATGACTTACTGCTTTTTCCGTATTACATATGAAGCATATATAGAAGCATATAAAAGGTTGAAGAAAAAACACAAAAGAAAAAATTTCAAACAAAAACCTGCTATCAAGAAGTTACAAATCAAAATCTCAACCTATTTCTATTCAAGAATACTGAGCGCATCCAGTATCCAGTAACCCAAACTAGACTATTAATTTTCAGGTCTATCTGTAAAATGCTAGAAAAGTTAGCCATCATATTATGCTAGGGAAAAAAGGTTAAAAATTTAATTATACATTCAAAATCAAAGGGGCCAAGGGATTTGACTTTACTACATGAGTTTACCAGTGTAATAAGGAATTAACGTAAGAATGTATTTTGTACCAAATGTTTCACTAGATGTAGGCAGATCTTCCTTCTTCTCTACGTCTGGTGTGGCTATACAAGTTGAAGTTTCTTCCTTCTTTGAAGGTACTTTAAACCACTTTCTCTCATCTTTATCCTTATCTTTATTGCTGTTAGCGCTGGTTCGAGGTTTACTCCCTGTTTTGTTCTTGGCTGCAGCTGCAGCAGCTGCTTTGACTAAAGCTATCCAATCCTCCAAAGGAAAAACACAAAACATGTGAAGTATTAAAAATTAATTAAAATGTAATTACACTAATAAAAATGTGTCACATTTTCAAAGCTATTTTCACATGTAACCAAACATAAATATAGAGATAACAATATTTACATGATAGCTCAACATGGTAGGTTATCAAATTTAATAATCAAATGAGTTAGATTGTACAACCTCTCATAAAAATAGGAAGCACATTCAATAACAGGTATTCCATGGACATATTTTCACAGGAATTAAAATCTAAAATAGCAGAGGAAACCTATGGCAGATACGGAATACTACATGACATGCTACCTTAGTATTTTAGGGCTCAAATGTTGCATTCCATCTCTTTCCCATAATACAAAGGACCATAAAAGAAGGGAAAAATGCTATCTTCCAATTCTACAAAGATTAAAAATAGTGTATTCCCACCTACCAAATTGGTATTCCTTATTAGGATGAATGTACCATTCAAATTATAGTCAATCTCATAGAAATCAAGAAAGGTATGATTTTTATTATTTTCTAAAGCTACTGAAGTTCAGATAGCAATTTATCACAACAGCTTAATCATACTGATGAAGAAGAAAAGAGCTCCATCGACCAAGGTAAAGCATTAACTGTCAAAACTCCATATTAATTTATCTCCCCATACAACATCCTAGGTCTCTGTTTAGTATCGTTCCTCTGAGGTGCAAATATTTATTTTTCCTGTGTTAGTTTGTTGCTAAATACATTTTACTATTGTATTTTTAACTAAAACTGTTTATTATTAAAAAAAAAAGGTTTAAGGAAGTATAAAGTGGTCCTAACATTTTAATTTTCACAATCAAAATGTTTTTAAGACAAATATTTTAAAATAAATACAAATATCTCTACAAAGTGAATCTGCTGAGACCACTAAGCTTTGTCAAATAGACTACCAGTTCAGATTTACTCAAAATACTTTTGATCCCTAGTCCAAGCAACTAAAAATTTCACATCAAATGAATTTAATTCATGGTTTACATTAACAAATATAAGCAAAATAGGTTAATAAAATTAAGCAATGAACAATGTAGATTAACATTGCCTTGAAAATATATGGTGAAAATAAGCCATTAAAAAAAAAAATCTGTATTCTAACTCTTTCTCTCGTGACTGAAATTAAGTGAAAACATCATGTGATTGCACTTAACACATTCAATCATCAATTTTCTACTGAACACCCTGTCCAATACGCCAGGTACTAGGCTAAGCATTCAGGAGACCACAACTGATAAAAGACTGGTCCTCTTCATAAGTAATTCACGGGTAAATATAATTAGCTGTAAGCCGTGACAGGAGACATACTAGAGAAATAAACAACATACTATAGAACAGAAAAGAAAAGACTGATTTCGACTGAAGAGAAAGACTAATGCAAAGCTTCAGGGAAAATGATAGATGAGCTGAACCCTAAAGGTAAGCAGGAATTTCCCAGGGAAAGGGGTAGTGGAAAAGGAGAAAAGGTTACTCCAAGCAAAAGGAAAAACATTAAACAAAGGCCAGGAGTGAAAGTGTACAGGAAAGTGAAAGAGCGATGAAAGGTTAAAGGAGCAATATGGATAGCTAAAAGCAGTATGGCTAAGTTGAGCTTTGAGACTAACATTTAAGCAGTAAGAAAAGAAAGCATCATCAATGAAAAAAAAAAAGGATTGTGAGAGAACAATCAACAAAGTGGGAAGAGAAACAGAGAAACAAGAGTAAGTATAATCAGACAACCAAAAGGAAAGTATTATATGCCAGAGATCATATGTTTGCAGACCTATTAAGAGTAGAGCATTTAATTCTCGTTCCACATTGTGGGGAAAATGTTAAGTTGTCAGAGTTGCTGGAAAATGTCAGAAGTAATTTCCATCCCAAGTTGTTTTCTACCTCCAATAAAGAAAAAACTAAAAAGAGACTCATACTGCACCTTTTAAAATCTAAATGCTTTTTAAATGCTTTTTAATCATACGACTTGCATGGGAATCACTGTAGCTGTGTGATTAAAGAATTCTCTCATTGTTTTGCGCTTTTATTTTTACGATGAGTTCTATTTTGTGTTTACTTTTATGCTTATTTATATAAATTTATGGGATACATGTGAAATTTTGTTACATGTATATACTTAGTAGTGATCAATTTAGTGTATTTAGGGTGTCCATCACCCAAATATAGTACATTTTTATTAACTATAGTCATTCTACTTTGCTATCAAACACTGAATTTATTCCTTCTATAGAAAAGCCTCATTGTTAAAAATAACTGAAGTGTGATCTTTCCATGAACTATAACTAATAATGATGTTTTCAAGCTTTTTGTAGATAACATAATAGAATACTGCACTAAAAAGGGCAGTCTTTGAAATCAGAAACTCTGGGTTAAAGGAATCACTTTGCACAGAATAAGCAAAATTTTAAGTCAGTCAGTCACTCAATTCTCTAAGTTCTGAATTCTTCAAATGTGAAACAGAAATATTAGCCATACCTATGTCAAAGGTTCTATGAGAATCCAATGAAAGAATGCACACAAAAAATGTTTTGTAAATATTAATAGCAAAGGACCTATGAGCCAACCATTAACACCAGTGAGTTACAACATAACTTTTGTATCGGCACACCCTCAGGAAGAAGAAATGAGAGAAAAGGCAAGTACTTCTGTTACAAGCTTCCAAATTAAAACTGTAATGGCTCAATCTCTCACCCTGTAATCACTACTGCTCTTATTAGAGTAGAAAACTAGAAGGAACAAGGAGGTATCTCATAAGATGAAGGAATCAATCACCCTCCTATATGTCGGTTTCATAGTTATTTATGTATCAACACTACCATGCCACACAAAATTATGTGGAAGAAGAAAAAAATGTAGGTAGGGAGAAAAAGAGGGGATCTTATTTTGGGCTGTTAACATGTCTACCTTCTTTCCCAGTGAGAAAAATGTCTACAAAGAAAGTATTAGAAGGACTACAGCTCACACTGCACCCACTATAATATTAAAAGCTCTTTAAGGTGCTCAAGCTAACCTCTTAATGCAAGCAGAAGTTTATCCAGTATTAACCAACTGGTTCAAAGTCAAAGACAACAGAATTAAGACTTATTTAGGCTTAAGAATATTAATTAATCTGGAGGTTTGAATATGCCAAAGTGTTATTAATGTCACATTTTAGACAGGTTCAGGAAGAGCATTTCCACAGTGCATTAATTTGATGCACTATTCTTCGCTAGCTTAATTTAAAAATTATCTTTATAGAGAAATTCTCAAAGTCCTCAAAATCTTGCGGCTATATTACGCAAGATAGCCGCCCCCCCTGCCCCGCCCCGCCCTTAGCTTTGCCCAAATAACACCTGATTTGGCATATTTCCTTGATGAAGGCAAGTCAAAAGCTTGTTGGGAAAAAGTAACTCATAAAATGAGAGTCATTTATGAAACACAATTCTACAAATATTGTTAACATTGCTGTAATTAAGAATTCTAAAGAAAAAATGAAAAATTAAAAGAAATATACTACTACCCAAATATTATTTCAGTTGTTTTATATCTTGGCACTGATCTTAATGTTACAATGCATCACAGTGTGACTAAAGAATCACTACTTATTAAAAACAAACATCCATAACATCCAATAAATTTAATTTTTACAACCTGTAATTTTACCACAAACCAAACTGGCTCAGTGTCTCACTTTGAAAAAACAAAGTTTTAAGGCAATAATATTAATGTCAATTCATGAACATATCTGATCAACCAGAATAACAAAATAATTGTTTTAAAGCAAAAAAAAAAAAAAATGAGACTTTTGTTTAACCAGGTATATACTAAACAATGTTCCCAACATTTTAATCAATCTATGTAATAACCAAGAAATCACACCACTGAATGCTTAAAAGAACACTTTATTTATACACACACGTGGGAAGACACAAAGCCGCTTCCTGATCAAAAGCATTTTTATTTTAAATTGCATTTACATGTTAATTAGAGGAAATCTGCTTGCTAATCATTTCATAACTAAATTTTTGAAAACCAGGCAATTTAAAACAATCACACTTATTTCTTCATGAATTTTTTTAATGTGGTAGTTATACATTTCTAAAGCACTAAATGTTTATACTTTACTGAAGCTGACCAGGTAATTTCAATACATTTCAGAATGACAGTTTACACTGCATGGTATGGAACAAATATGTAGCATATTTCCACATTAGACATTTTTACAGACTACTTTCAATTTCTTAAAATTAATTGTAGGTCCAGGTGCTGAAAATCCCAAATAACAGCAGAATATAAAAGAAAATATTTTAAATTTCTAATGGCACCTTTCTTTCCAGTATTTCAGAAAACATAGCCAACAAATGAAATTGTGGTTTTACCTCCACCCAAGATTCTCCTTCCAATGCTTACCGTCCATTCTTGCTTTGAGCAGTGACAAAGCATACAATACACTGCTTCCATCATATGCTCAGAGAGCCCTATCTGAAACAGCCTACAGAGTGTCAGGTAAGCGCCTTTTAAAGGAAGATGAATGACTATGATTTGTAGAAGGAAAGAAGAAGGTAAGAACTCAATGTAAAATTTTATATTAAAAAATTTTAACTTTCTAAATGACATTATATACCAGAAAAAACAAAACGAAATTCAAAAAAAAAAGGCACTTACCTCACTTCCCATAGACTGGTTACACGATCCAGCTGGGTCGATAGGACAACACCAGCTTAGTGGATGCTGGGATTTCACCTGGAACAGAAACTAGTGACCTATAACTTTAGCAGGTCTAAACCAAAGAAGCAAAAATCAAATGTGTAATTTATTTTACAGTCTAAACTTCCTTTTCTTGCTGCTATTTGGGGCTATCAGCACATAACCCTACAATTAGTTCATTAAAAAAAAAAAAAGTATAAATATATTTTGAACAGTCACCGTGCAAGAAGATGTCCCTTTGGGTAGCTAGGAATACTGAACACTCTTACCTGCCCCTTAGCATCCTCGGGCATGGCTTTAATGTGCATTCTTTTTAAACAACGAATTACTCCATCATAAAACTGAACTGTAAATGTTCCTGAAACAGGAGCAAGTCAGAATCATTAGAAAATATAATTCAAGTTTACAGCAACACTTGAAATCTAACAAGTAGTGACCTGTATAGATAAATGCTTAGGAATGCAAAAACTACAAACACTCCTGTTAAGGACTCCATCAAGTTTAAGTTTACTTTCTCCCTCCCTCTAAAAACAACTCTGAACTCCTGTTTCCCCTAACAAGTACACAAATTAAGTCTTGATAAGTTAGTTCCATGTAATTCTGATTTTTACTAAGAAATTTTATAATTTTACAATAATTTAAATGTTTAGACTCATAACATAGCTGACAAAAGTAAAATCATTACTTACAAAAATATATATTTCCATAGGCATTACCATTTGCTCTTTGAATGTTTCTTTCAAAAGAAGTAATACAGAGAAGGAGCTGATATGCAAAAAAGATCATTTACCCTGGAAAGGATTATTCCTTGGGCAATAACAACAAACTGGAAAATAAGAATTATAGTTCTAGATTTTAAAGCTAGAAAATATTTTACAAATCAACTAGATAAAAGTCTTCACAAAGTAGCTCAGAACACTGAACTCTAGAGGAAGGCTAAATGCTATACCCAATGGCATTCACCTAAGTGGCAGGCAGCATGGCCATAATTAGTATTTCCAATCTCATCTAGTCAACCATGTCTTTCCTACAAACTCATCCTATTTGAAGGCCTCAAGATTGTTTGTCTATTATGAAGCATATTCACTTTTTGTTACAGACCCCGTGCTTTCAAGTCAATATAAACCAGTCCTATCAGAAGATACATAAATTATGTATAATGCCTACTTAAGGAAATTCAAATGTTTTTCTGTCATTTCCTAGATAAATGTTCTTCTACCATTTCCCCAATTAAGGCAGAATCCCACTTTAAGTAAATAGATACTTGCTCTTTATAAAAGAATTATAAACAAGAAATGTGACGATCATTACTAATGTCCTTGGGGTTGGCACCAAAGCCAATAATACATATGTGCAAAGATTTTTGTGGGGCGTACTTTGAATAACACCATTTGATTTTATACCTTTCTATAATTAGCATAATGTTGAATTTCACAGATATAAAGATCTAAATTCAAGTTATACAAACAATTGATCAGGTGAATAGTAAGGATGTATGTAAAGACACTAGAAATATTTTGAGAATGCCAAACTCTGCGTACACCTTGCACTCCCATCTTTCCTGCAACTTTCTGTCTTCCTTCTTCAACACAGCATTCCAGAAAAACTTAGCTTGTACACCAGGCCGTCTGAGCATCAATACCTCTCTGCCTTTGCTCATGCTATTTCCTCTGTTGTGATGCCTTTCTCCTTTCCTTATGTCTATCTAAACTCCACTCCACTCTTCAAGCACCATTCCCAAGATGGAAACTTCCCCAGTACTCCAGTACACCCTGACTGGCCCCTTTTCTTTGCTTCTATATGCTGTATTACAAATGCCTAAATGTTCACAATTGTTCATTTTGGTTTGCTCTTACATTGAGTGGACGGCTTCTTTTGCTCTTCTGATTTTTGTCAAGGTGGGGAGGGGGCAGGACTATCCACCACTTGGGACATACAGAAATCACAGAATTAATAGCTTTCAGAAAACAAATAGTATCTGCCAATATTTCAGTATGTGTTCACTGAAACTACTCTTGAAATGGCAGGGATCACAATCAGTATCATCACTCTTCCACTAAGGTAAGCTGAATTTTCTATATTAAATGCCTGTAGATGAAAGGGATAGAATAAAGAATGAGGGTGGTTTTGTTCTGAGTGTGTGTGATATGTGTGTACTTGCATCTGCACACACACAGGGAACTTGAAGCATGGAACAAAGGTCCCAAAGCTCTTAAAAGAAACTGTTATGAATTAATGTAGAAGGCAATGACCGTGTAATTTTACTTCGTTTTGGGTACATCCTATTACCCAACAGAAGAGATTTGACTTCTTCCTTTACTTCCACAAATTGTTACTGACTGTCTACTATGTGCTGGGCTCTGGACTAGACACTCAAGAGCCAACGTGAATAAGACCTGGGAATGTAAGCTCTATAACACAGCTCCACAGAAGTGTAAGTGCACAGGGAAATACCGGCCCCACTAGAAAAGAAGAAACAGCCTGCACACCTAACAACTAAGACGTCTCTCAACTCTTTCTGTAGGGTAACCAGTGGTAAGAAAATCATAGCCATATTCATGATTTCAATTCATTAAAACAATACATTGGATTCAGGTCTTTATAAAGTTGTATCATGATTTCTAGCTAGACTACTATGATTTTTATTTTTTCACACCTAACATTCCTTAATATATCTCTGTTTTCCTCTTCTGTCTTCTCTTACCTCCTATTTTCTCTCAAGTTTGTTGTTAGATTAAATCCTCAGCTTAAAAAAACTCTTCCATGGCTCCCATCACCTCCAAATAAAATTCTAATTCTTTAGCAAGGTTACATGACACTTCACATATCAATCTTTGCCTTTCCCTCCAACTTGTACTCCAGCTATTCTATCACCTTTAAACAAATCTTTCATTCTAAGCAACCTGCAGTTCCTTAAAATGACATGGCATTCCTCTCCCACTTCTGTTATTTTCCACATATTTATTCCACCAGAAAAGCCTTTTGATCACTTCTTTAGCTAACTTAGTTGTCTTTTAAGACTCAGTTTAAAGGAAATGTCCCCTTACTTAGATTAAATGCCCTTCTTGCCAAGAAGCTGTCACTCAATGTTTGTTTCTTTAGTAATAACAATGAATACAGAAATCCCCCTTATCCACGATTTCGCTTTCCACAGTTGCAGTCAACCGCGGTCTGAAAAGGAGTGAGTATAGCACAGTAAGGTATTTCATGAGAAAGAGACAAGAGAGAGTGAGAGAGAGAGGAAGGAAGAAAGAGAGAGACCACATTCATATAACTTTTATTACAATATATTGTTTGATTATTCCATTATTATTGTTAACTTCTTACTGTGCCTAATTTATAAATTAAACTTTATCATTCACATACATGTACAGTATAGGAAAAAACACAGTATATATAGGGTTCAGTAGTTTCCGAAGTTTCAAGTACCCACTGGGGGTCTTAGAATGTAACCCCTGTGGATAGGGAGGACTAGTGTAAGTGGTCAAGTTTAAGAAATAACTTTAGTAGAAAATTAATGTATTACTGAATTTAAAAAACATGTGCAAGTATTCCATAACTTTTTTAAATGAGAAATTTAAAAAACAAAATATTCAGGTATATTTTCAATAATAATTTAATTATTAATTCTTACAACTTTCCAAATAATTCAGCATATGAATTGTTCTAAATTAATGATCTGTCCAACAGATTTCCCAGTCTTCTGCAACACTAATAAGCCTAACTTCTGTGTTACTTTCAACATTTTTGATTACTTAAGCAACTTAGGCTCAGTATCTAATATTCTAACAAATATCCACAAAAAAACTACTAGAAAATTAACTCAATTATCTGTAGAAATTAATGATAGGACAGCAGGGAGAGACACAATAAAGGAAATCCTCAAATTGGTAAAAATTCCACACTCTTCCCTCAGAAAATATCCTATGTATTTCACTTGTGAATTGAACTGATTTGAATTCCCCTAAATCTTTAACCTTTCCTCACACTCTTGGGTAGATGCTCATAAATAGAACTTGGTCACAAACTAGAAACAGGGAAGTAGAAATAAAATGCATATGATATAAGCCTATGATCTGAAAGTTGAAAAATTTTAACCAACTATTTTTGTCTACTAATTTAAACACTACTTAGGTAGCACACCATGTAGCATTTTATTCTAGACACACATAACAAATTAAATGCTCCCAAAAAAGAATACTTACAGAAAATAGAAAAGTTATACATAATTATTATATAACACACACTAATTAAAATTTAAAATATAGTGAAATTTTACTATTAATCTAATTTTAAGTCTCAGATCATTTCAAACACATACCTTCTTTGTTAATTGCTTCAATCTTGGCAGGGTAATAGCGACAGTCTGTCCAACGAGCCAGAACTTCTTCTCCAGCTTTAAAATCCTATTTTAAACAACTTTTAAGATCAATTCCATGTATATTAAATAAGCATTTCCTTAACAAAAACAGGCTTTTGTATAATTTAACAGAATCCTTTTAAAATATGTCATTACATAGCTGGCAAAACCAGCAAACAGAAAAAAATCTGCTACTTACAAAGAAATCTTCCTCATCTTTTAGCCCTTCTTTTCTTAGTGCCGGTCTCTCAAGGGGTCGCAATCTATTGCTATCCCAGTAAATCCACTCATCGTAACGATGACTCCAGCGCTCAAAATGGACCAACATCTTGCCCTCCTCATAGTCAATTTTTTCAATTCGTGATGGATACCTCAAAAATCAAAATGCTTCATATCAAGAGAAAATCTTTATATTTGTACAAAGTATTATACATAGAAGATTTAGCTGAACATTGCTTACCATCAAAACCATGAACAAAACAATAAATACGTCCATATTTTAAAACTAATCAAAAAAGTCTGCTTGTCTTTATAAATGATTGTCCTCAAGGTCTGAATAAATTCCTTGATACACTCCCAGTAGAAATATAAATGACTGCACTGTTTTGTGAAGTAATGTGGTAGCATACATCAAGAACCTTAAACATATTCCTACTTTCTGACCCAACAATTCCAATTCTGGAATTATATACAGAAAACATTATTTGTAATAACAAATAAAGTAGAAACCGTCTAAATATATGATTGGAAAAACTGAAGATTGTCTAGAGCTAAGCAAACAATGATATATACACTGAATGAAATATTATGTAGTCACTGAATGTGGTGTTTACAAAGAATTTACAATGTGGGGAAAATGTAAAAAAAAGCACTCTACTTAGCATAAATATAAATATGTAAATTTTGTCTAGCAAAAAATATATCAGCATGTACACTGTCTTTATATGGCATAAGCTCACTTTCTTATTTTTCTGTATTTATCAATATTTTATAAAGCGCAACAATGATGGTAAGGCTCAGTAAAAATCTTAAATTTAAAAATATAAAATATTTCATTGTTCTGTCTTGATGTGTGATAATTCCGTAATTCCAAAATAGGAATTCGTTAAAACTTTTTACAAGGAAAGTTGCTTCGTCATTCTTGATGTACTGTATTAAAATGTTAACAGATGACTCAATTTTTTTTAAAGCATGATTAAATAACATTCAGAACTCAATAGCAGCACACAGTGGATGATTCAACCATACAGTTTATCCCATATTCTTGCTAGTTTTTGCTAAATTCAGAATCTTTGTTTTCCCTGTGGAAAACTAGCTTTAAATATAAAGTACAATGGACTTTATATAACTTTGAAATGTAGGAACTGATTACTACCTAATTTATAGCTTAATCTTGCTATTCAGAGTTTTTTAGACATTTCAGGGATCATCCTCTGGTAGAGCTTCTTCCATCTTTGACATTCAACCCCACTTTGATCTAATGATATTGAGTTCTTGGATTTTCCTCAAACATACGTGGCTCTGTGTCAAGCATTCACACATTTGTGCTATTCTCCATTCTACTCTTTCTGCAGAACCCTAAACCACCCTTTCCTTCCTTTGTATACAAATCACTGCAGACTTGGTCAAACACAGAACTGCTTGTGTGAAGACTTCTCTAACTCCTGGGGGTCCTGCTGCTCTGACAGCACTCATCTCATTATAGCTGTACATCATCTCTGCACAGGTTCTCACTCAAACTGGGTGCTGCAGAACATTTATATCTTTTGGAACACTGATATGTGTGTGGCACCAAAAAAAAAAAGGGTCTTGTCAAATAAGCTAGGGAATTACTGGATTAAAAAAAGTTAGGTTGCATTCTTTATTGAAAGATTTCTTGGTGCAGTCAACGAGATGGAGATAAGGCATTCAGTGTTACTAGATTCAAGAAAATATGTAACCCCTTTTATCATGAAAATGTATTAACATTTCTTGAGATAGCAAATAGCTAAGAAAGATGAGGTTAAAAACGCTACTCTGGTCTGTGAGCTTCTGGAGATAAATGAGTCATGTTTACTTTTGTAGTCCCCAGCACCTAGCACCATGACAGGACACAAAACTGCTATTCAGGGAATGTTTGCAGGAGTAAGAAGCAGCTTTAAAGAAAGGCAATTTGCTCATTTCTTCAGAACAAAGAAGGCAGTTGACCCAATTATAGCCTTGCTAGATCTTAGTCTTTTGCGGGGAGTAAAAAGAAAGGCATAAAAACAAGAAAACTTAGGAGATTAACATACTTCCTGAGATGGACATGCCTACCCCACCCACTTAGAATCAATGCTGTAATACTTGTCTTTTGCAGTGTTGCTCTGGTTTTGTTTTTGTTGCCCTGGTTTTTAAAACACAAAAATTGTCAATAACATTAAGAAAAACCTAGAACAAGGTTGTTCTTTATTTTTTCAACATTCACTAGCCACTAAAGTACTATAAAAAGATATTCTATCAATTATAAAAATTGTTAAGTTTCTCTCAAAACATAAACACCTCTAATTTCATGTGCTTAATTTGTCTTATCATTTACATTTTGAATAAAAAAAAGGAATTTATTCTTTAGGTTCCTTCATATTCTAAATGTATACAACTCTATATATTTGAAACACTTCTCAAAGTGAGAATAGCCCACAGTAACAGAGTTAAACACATCTTTATTTTCACAACATGACTTAATTTAGTAAAGAATCAGCATCTAAGTGAGCTCAAATAATTTAAATCTGGATTGCATTTTAAAGTGACTTATGGTTTTTCTAAAATATTTTAAATTATTCTGGCTGAGATGCCTGATGCAACAACCAAAATGAAAATTATGTTTTGGGGATCTTCTTTAGGATAAGTCATAGCATGCTGTACTCTCTACATAAATATCTAGAAATTGATACGCACACTTGGGATGAAGGCCAAGAATTAAATAAGTAACACAGATACCCAAGATTCTTCTCTATTTTAATTTTTATCATGTTCACTAGTCAAATTTTGAATCTTAAAGGTGTTAGAAATATTACCATTATCAAAAATGTCCAAATTTCTGTTCATTTATTAAACATTTATTTGAACATCCAATAAGACTAAGGCACTTGCTAGGCACTGTTGGTACATAAAAAGGAAACAACTCGGCCAGGCACAGTGGCTCACGCCTGTAATCTCAGCACTTTGGGAGGCTGAGGCGGATGGATCACCTGAGGTCAGGAGTTCGAGACCAGCATGACCAACATGGAGAAACCCAGTCTCTATTAAAAATACAAAATTATCCAGGCATGGTGGCGCATGCCTGTAATCCCAGCTATTCAGGAGGCTGAGGCAGGAGAATCGCTTGAACTCAGGAGGCAGAGGTTGCAGTGAGTCAAGATCATGCCATTGCACTGGGCAACGATAGTGAAACTCCGTCTCAAAAAAAAAAAATGGAAATAACTCCTATCACTGAAGGGTTTAGCTTAGGGTCAGATTAGGAGAAAGAGAGAAGAATCAGAGTATTTACTATCACAGGTATGTCAGGTATGTCAGGCTCTGTGTTTTGATACTTATTGAGTATCAACTGTTCTTTCTATATGTTTTCTCATTTGATCTTGGTAATCATCAAAAGTATAGAAAATATAGTGTACATTTAACAGATGAAGACCTGTCCAAGAATACACATGGTGCAGCCAGTATTAAAAACCAAGACTAAGTGGAACAAAAGTCTGTACTCTATGCCAAAAGGAGAAATGCAATAAGGCCCATCTAAGTGATTATATCACACGTAGTAAAATTGGTAAGTGTATACAAAAACTGCATACAAGATGCTTTAATAGTCCATAGAAAATCTGTAATTTACTGATGGTTCTTGGGAGACGTTGTTTATGTTAGACTTGCTAGGGGACATCTAGAATATAGACCTAATGAGCACAAACAAAGTGTATACACAGAGTATAATTCATTTACTCAGTGTTCACTAACTTAAAACCATCACACAACTCTGAGCTGGGCAAGCAGCCATAGAGGATTTCAAGAGAAGGAGGATATGGTTATTTGTCCTCAAAGACCTCATGTTCAGAGATTGGAGGAGCACTTAAAGGAAAGAGTAATAGTCCTTTTGGCTAGACTACATGGTAAGTAGTAAAGCAGGTAAAGGAGAATAGTAAGACATCAGATGGGACTTATTAGCAGGGTTGGAACTTGAAGGGCTACGAAATAGCAAACTAATGAAGCAACCATTCACTCTACAGATAACAGGGAGTGACTTAAAGTTTGTACTTAATTTGGTTGCCAGTTACATCTCAGAGGAAAAAAATCCTAACATCAAGATCTTTGTAACACATGTAAAATGCGTTAAATAGTAATTTAACATATAGCTTTGCACAGTGAAGTTATTTCTAGCAGATGGCTCATGGTAATAATGTTTTGATACATACAGTGAAGGAAAAATCCTGTTGAACACAAATGTATTCACAAATGCCTCTGTATACTGAACTACAACAATATTAT
The DNA here is from genome assembly GCF_002776525.5 of Piliocolobus tephrosceles. Classification (NCBI taxonomy): domain Eukaryota; kingdom Metazoa; phylum Chordata; class Mammalia; order Primates; family Cercopithecidae; genus Piliocolobus; species Piliocolobus tephrosceles. The sequence goes on along the minus strand of NC_045440.1, from coordinate 136,369,480 downwards.
TTTGATGCACTATTTATGTTTTATTCTAATTGACTGAATTAAACATAAGATTTTTCTAATTGAATTTGGAAGATGTAGTGTTAATGTTTTTGTTTCGTCATTTTTTTAAAGGTTGAATCACAGAAAGCTATTAAATTAAAGAATAGTGATCAGGCCTGATCCCAGACATTTATGAGTAATTTGGGAAAAGATTCAAGAAGTGGAAGACTGAAGTTTCAGAGTTTAAAGAGTCAGAGATAAGACATCGGTAACAATGATTAGAGAGAAAGAGAAAAGAAACAACCATAGCTGGCATCTCTCAAGGGTTCAACCGAAAGAGACGGAGAGAAGGCAACTTCACTAAAAGTAGGATTTCTCAGTGCCAAAATTCTACATAGAGCTCTCTTAGCCTTTGTATATTACTGCAATATACCATACAATTTCTGCTATGTACCTTCCTGATTCCACTTAAAAATTCATGCATTGTTTAAATGTTATCTACTTGTGCAGAAAATAATCACCTCCACTGCTGAGTCTACCTTGCTCTCTCACATGTCTTGTATACTTGAATCCCAGGAAAGAGTTTACCCTCAGAAAACTTAACAAGAAAAATAATTCACTCTAAAATGGACTCTCTTGTTTATTTGGCTTAATGGAAATGAAGAGCATTCCAAAATAGAGAAGACTTTAAAATGATTCTTGCTGAATTTAACAGAATTTTCACATACTCAATTCTAATCTCAACTGATTTCTTGAGACCCTTTCTGAATTAGTGTGGGACCCTTTTGAATTACTGTCCTCTAATGGCAAGGTCAAACTGCAGCCATAACTAGAGTAGAGCAAAGCCATCACCAAGAATAAAATGTTTTTCACCTTCTCTAAACTCCTATAGCATTTTATTGCATTATCTGATATGTTGTCATTTTAACACTATGACTCCCACTTGTACAAGACTCTTCAGAGAGTGGCAGTATCTACAGATTCTGGGCTGACACCATAATCTCGTAAGAACAGAAACTGACCAAAGAGGTTAGCTATACTGTAAACATACAGTATCAGTTCCCCATTGTATCAACTCTTAAGTGTTATCAAAACATAAATATGTTTTGCTTAAAACTTATTTTCGCATATTTTACAGAAACCTAAAATGGGAATTATTACCAGTGAATTCTTATTCTGGCTCACATTGTTAACTGTTTTACAGGGGCAGGTCTGGACTCACCCACTAGATCAGGAGACTGAATTCCCTGAGGCTGTCTGCAAAATGTTATGTGCTTGGTGTAGATGTGTATGGGTATTCTTTTGAGGTGAGAATTCCCAAGTTAATTAGATTTTCAAAGTGGTCCACATTTACAAAACCAGAAACTTTTGGAAGGCAAGATCATTTATTAACTCAAACTGTCAGAGCTTCATTATCCTAGGATAAAAGAGGGAAGCAATGGTGGGCATGCAGCTATGCCAGAAATATAATCTGATGGATTAATTTTAAAAAATTCTTTGCATTCAACGTAGGAACATTAATACAACTAAACATCATTTGCATTTAAGGAATTCATTCTGATTTATCCTCTAATTTGAAATATATATCTAGATTTTTATCTGTATTGATAAAAAAAAAAAGTCAACCATGAGAAAATGACAAGGGAAATTAACTGATACAACCTAGAATCTCCTGAACTTAAGTCAAAATAGAGTTGATAACTACCTCAACGACAGGTTGCAATCCACCGAGCAGGGCCAGAATATGCTGTCAAATGCCCTAAAGACCATGAGAATTCACGAAAAGATTTAGGATTTAACTAATCATTTGAATAAGCACCATATCAATCAAAATGGCAACATCTTTTTATAAACTGCCTCAATAAGTTATTCCAATTATGCATTTTAAGTAGTCATTTTCTTGTTTATATGGATAAGCCAATAGTATGTCTAATTCATGTAAATTTAGAAATTGACAGTTCCTCATTCATTTCATTTATTCAACAAAGAAAAAGAATCAAGTAGTTAACACAATTCAACATAATGATAGCAGTATAATAAAGACATGCCAGCATACAAGAGTATCTGAACAAGGATGCTCTCTTTGACAAAGTACTTCTTTATGTTTTAAAGGATAGTATGTATGAAATACACCTAAAATATGACTTAAATATACCTAAAATATTAGCAGAATCCTAGGGATTTAGGATTAATAATTCAAAATAGTTTTGTGAGTAAGAACTTCATCTATAACTATGGTAGTCATAAAAAATGACTAAAATATTAGAAGAACTAGAAAATAGAAGGGTAAGAGCTGTCTTACATCTAATTATTAGTAAGAGGATTATTTGCCAAATAACAAAAATTAACACAGAATGTAACCCAAAGCAAACAAAATATTCTTGTATCCTAGTTACCCTTTAAAATTTTTAGTTTCCTGAAAGCACTTTAAATTTACATTAAGCTTTATAATTTTCAAAAATATTTTCTCATTCACCCATTGATTATAACTGCAGCAATGATATCACCTAGTACAATTACAGTATTTTAAATTCAGCACTTTCAGATACTGCATGTTCATTTGTTTCATATTTTAAAAACAATAAACTGAAAACAAGACTCTCTTGATTAATTCAAACTCAATATTCCACAATGCAATGTTAATACAAAATAGTCTAAAATTTCAAATCATTCAGATGACAGCTTATAGGTCAAAATCGTATCTTCTCCAACACTGAAGTGTAAGAACCTCATCATATTATTTCTCAGGTCTTTTCATACCTATTGATCCCCATAATACACATACGGCATGAGCTGACAGTTCACCCTGCTTCCTACTTGTCCACAACTTTTACAACAAAGAGAAGAACAGAATTAGCTATGTCTTCTCTTTTAGAACCTTGTGACAGTACTTTGCAAATTAATGTTTCACTTCAGATCACTGTATTTAAGTTCCTGTTCCTCTCTCCTCCCAACCCCCACCCAGCACACCTGAATCCTGCCATGCCTATATTCACTCACATTGTCAGTTCTAACCAAATCAAAACACCTGTACCATATCCTTTGTACTCACTACCTTCTCCCACGACAAGCATCCATTAGACCACAGAGAATTTCTTTCCTACTCCACTAAAACATGATCTTTCTGTCATGAGTATTGGACTCAAAGTTTATGCACTTCATACAGTTTTTTCAAGTTACAACTATTGTTACTTAATTGTGCTAGCGAAACTCAAAATCTAGCAGGTTGCAATCACCCAGTTGTATTTCTTAACATTTAGCACTTTAAAAACACTTTACTACAGATAGTTATATTTGTTTATATGCCTACTGATTAAAGTCTGATGAATTTACATTGATTCCTCCTGCATTTGACTACACCTTCTTAAAATAATGAATGTTCATGTTACTGTTATGATTAAAACTAATGTTTAAGTGCCTACCATGCGGCATATAACATGCATTACTTTGCTTAAATCCTCAAAGAACCCTTTAAATGAAGTACTAATACTGTTACCAGTTTTTAAAGGGAGGTCATGGAGGCTCTGAAAGATTCATTAACTTGCTCATGTTAAAACAGGTGGATCCTTGAACTGAGGTATTCCTGTCCATGAAGACTATGCATTCAATCATTACAGATTCTGCATCTTGCAATTGATGATTTTCAGTTCTTATTACATTTATGGCAGTGCTTCAATATAGGGGGTGCTTACCAATTAAAAACAGATAAAACAATATAAAAATCAAGGTATTTTATCTATTTATTTTTTCTTAAAATTTTAATTTTAATCTCTCATATACAAGCAACATGCCTAAAGTTGGTTTTGTTAGACCAAAGAGTATGGAAAATAATTGTACAAAATAAGTATCCTCCATGCATAAAATTACTAAGCAAAGATAAAACGCTCTTCTATTTTATTAAAATTTCTCAAAACAAAAGGGTACTACATCTCAACTATGACTCAGTATGAAACATCACATTATTAAAATTAAATAATTGGAGTAAACAAAGTAGCTTAACTTTCATCACGTTTGAAACTCATAAATTTTAAAAAATCTAGGATGTGATACGTTACAGAACAAAGGAAAACAAAAAGTGACTCTAAAAATAAATTGAAATAAATTTGCTAAACTAGGTTAACAAATAAAATCTTATGTTTAGTTTTCAATCCAAAAGTCACAATGCATTTGCCATAATTTTCTGCAATGATAACTAGGTTATTTCAAGATATCCCAAAACTTTTGTGTTCATTCATCCTTTTTTAAACCCAACAAAATTCAATAAACTTTGTTGGGTACCTTTTATGAGTAAGTTACTATGTTAAGGCCTTGTAGATACACCATTTCATATAAGTAGTTTATACTTCAGTACCCTCGCTAATCATGATGTACCAGAAATACGTTTATTTCTAATTGATGGTAACTTTTTTGGCAATAAGAAAACAGACTTTCAAGATATTCTGAATATTAAGTAAATATCTATATTCTTCCTTCAACTTTACTGCAACAATCCTCTCAAAGTTGAGGTAATTATAATTACTGAAATAACATAATAGTTGCATACCAATTTCTAATTTAATAAGAAGTATATTCTTATGTGCTGACTAATGATCTGTAGCAAGAAATGATAGGGAGTGGTCAACACTTCTTTAAAATACACAGTTACAGTAAAAATACTAAAAAACTGGGACCTTAATGAAGAACAGCAGAACTAAGCTGCCTTTTCAATACTCCGTTAATTTCTTTTAAAAATTGTACTACTGATATTCAAAACTTAAAATTAAAACTAGTACTTTCTCCCTCAGCCTAAATCACTTAAAACCAAAATTAAAAACATAAGCATCTGCAGATGCCATTTCTGTCTACTCAGCAAAACTAGAATTGCAAAACATTCTTTTTAGTAGAGTTAACTACCACAAAAGATAAACTGTTTCCCAGCTAGTGGCTTTAATCAGCCCCCAACTAAAAACTAAACCATTATCTAATGTGACGTGACAGGGTGAAATCTTATAACACATACATTCGGCAGGAATGATGTAACAAATAGGGAGCTGGATGTGTGTGATATGTGATGGCTGGACTTCAACCAAATGTCAGAAAAGCAAATAAAATGGTCTTTTCTCTTGTTCCAACCCTTACCACTATATGATCACACACACATAAAGCACAGCATAGTAAGCCTGCGATTCCTGGACTTTACCCTCATTATAAATGTATGAAGGAGGCTAAGAAATCATCAGGTTGGAGGTTTGATTCTAAAGTAAACTTGGGAGGAAAGCTCTCTAGGACGGATAAACTTGAAATGTACCTACCTTGCTCAAGCCCTCTAATTCCAATGAAAAACAGTGACATAGGCTTGCCGGACTTTCAGGGCCCTTCTAGATGCCAGACATACACTTACCACTACAATCGGTCAGAAACTACGGTGGTCCATGAACACTGAGCCCATTGAGTTAACTGGGGCTCAAAGCTTTAGGAAATCTATGTGAGACAATGGGTTGTAGTGGAGAGATCACTATATTGGGAGCCAAAAGGTTTCATGCCCAATATAGTTATACCCCAAATAGCTCAAACCTCTACATTTTTTTTCCAAATTATGTTCAGTTTTCTACATTTTTCTCATTTTCTCCTCTCCATAGGTAGTTCAAAACTGCTGGCAAGCAGTTTTGAACTACCTATGACTTTTTGACTGTCTTACCTCTGCCTCAAGTTTGTGTTATTTACCCATCTAAAAGTGTGATTAAAAAAAAAAAAAAATCTGTCATTCCTGAATAGGTGAAAATCAATAAAAAGAAATTGAGTTTGGAATTCAATGGCACCTGAAAGATCATCTAAAATGTAAGACTTTCATTTTAAGGTCATTAAAGCAGAGAAATACCTCTCCAAAATCACTAGCTCATGGCAAAATAGCACTTAAAACCCATATTTTATGACTCCCAGTTTATTATTTTTTCCAACACTTTTGTTTTTCAAAAAAACTAGGATAAGCAGAAGAAGCTTATAAATCAGAAAAAGTTCTATAAACAATGAATTAACATAAAAAAAAGAACACTAGAGCAGGAACTATCTGAAACCAGGTGTGTGTTCAAATAAATATGTCTTCTCTATCCCTATTTCTAATCATGCTTTTCACATTTGTGGAGGGGTACAGGGAAGCTTTCTTATATTTAGCATTGTTCAGAGGAATTTATGGGGCTTTCTTTTGTGGAAATTTTAAAATAGAAGTAAAATGTTTGTGTACTGGTACAGACCTGCTTGATAATTAAACTGGATGATTCACTTTAATCTTAAGATTCAAAATTTGTGACTAAATGTAAATTATCTCAGACTTTTTAAACAAAACTTACAGATTTCAATTGAATTGTCTGCAAGAAGAGTCCTTAAGCTGGAGGGCATGTGTAAGTTTTCTATGAACTTATGACCACAGTATATAATTCATTTATTTTGGTGTATACATACAACTGCATGTTTTTTCTGAGTCTATGGCTGGCATTGGTTTTCAAAGGTAATGACTCAAAATAATCATTACTTTCCATGTATAGACAAATGGAAAGAATCCCAAATTACAAAAAGACAAAAATTGCATGCATTTTATATTAGCAAAAGAACCTCTATTTTTGAAGTATTCACCTAGTGTTCCTACAATACTGTATTTGATCTACGTGTTACATTTTAGGACCATTCTCCTACTTTAAATATAGATGACACAACTTTGTCTAGTAGTGTTTTCCTTTGAACAGTTAAATCTAATTAGAAAAAAAGTAACTTTTTATTCAGAAAATGTGTACTTTTATTTAAATTAACAAGTATTTGTACTTGCTATAATGCAAATTTCCTTAATTCTCCTATACTATTAAAATTCTGTTCACGAACATCTTAAAAACTCACATTTGCAAATGTTCCACACAGTTCAAAAAACTCCAAATGTGTGAAAACAGCATTTGCCAATTCAAATTTATACTGTTCTATTAAACTCTGATACTTGGAGTTATCTCCACAATTTTTAATCTTTCATATTTCCTTTTCTTTAGATTTAGAAGAGAATTAAATAGAAATATTCCAAAAGAGTCCCAGGAGCATAACTCATCTGAATGTTTTAAATTGACTCTACATTTCAAATTTATTTTAAGATTAACACCAGAGCATGTTATTTAATCTCTTGTGTTTTCGTAACAATCGCTTACTGTAGAATAACTATTTTAATTTCAATCAGAAAACAGGAGTTAAATCAGTAGTCAATACCAGTGTGATTTTATCACTTTTCTTACTAAACAATATTCAGAATGATTAGATACTTTAATATTTGCAAGCAAACTTTATAAAACTGTGGAAACATGAGGATTTTATTATCACTGCAAAAAGACTGTCTACAACTTTGGAAGGACAAGACAGATGGAAGAACTGCTTGAGCCCATGAGTTCGAGACCAGCCTGGTCAACATAGAGAGACACCTTTCTCTACAAAAAAAAAAAAAAAGAAAGAAAAAGAAAATCAGCAGGTTACTATGGCATATGCCTGTAATCCCAACTACTTGGGAGTCTGAAGCAGGAGGATGGCTTGAGCCTCAGGAGGTAAAGGCTGCAGGCTGCGGCAAGCCATGATCTCATGACAGCACTGCAGCCTGGGCGACAGTAAGACCCTGTCTCAAAAAAAAAAAAAAGGAAAAAGAAAAAAACGTCATCAGCTTGTTGCAATGACATGTTTTGCCTTCTATGGTTCCAAGTCACTCTCCTGTCAACTAAAGCTACATTTAAAAACTCAATCACTTAACTCTTCAGATCCCCAAAGATTTACTTTTCTATTCTCCCTCTCCCCTGGCATTTACCTCAATGCTTTACGATTATGTAACAATCTGTAGAATTTAAAGTAATATATAATTTTATTTGAACCTTAAAAACCAATCTCTAAATAAAAGCCAGTAACGTTGCTTCCATTTTACTGCTAAGAAAACCAAGTTAAAGGACTTACCCATATTTATAGGATTAATAAGTAACAGTCTAAATTTAAACAACCCGCTTACAGTGTCTCCAATATAACTTCAACTCTCAACTTTCTCCTTCCCCAAATATACTTCTGTATCAACACACCTATACTCATTTTTATTCTTATGATGTTACTACCTCCCAGAAATTATAAAACCGAATATCAAGGTTTGGATGCACAGAGTTTGTTGTGAAAAACATGATGAAAATAAGATAAAAAATAGTTGACTGTTATAGCTGTAAACATTAGCATGTCAAAGTCTTTATGCAGATGACTGAAAAAGTTAAAATGTTTTTAAAATATTGTAAAGCTATAATATTTTAAACAATTAAAACAGCTCACACCACTCAGGAGTTATGTTTGGTGGGTGTAGGAGAGATCCAATTATCAAAAAGCAAATACTGGGACTAAGATGAGTGACCTCTTGATGGCTTCTCAGGGCCTGCATTCATTAGTACTGATAAATAAACCACCAATGAGTGTTCTTATGTAGCTGTAAAGTTACTCTGAAAATAAAAATAAATCACCACTTAAGGCCCAGCATGGTGGCACATGCCTGTAATCCCAGCACTTTGGGAGGCTGAGGTAGGCAGATCACAAGGTAAAGAGATGGAGATCATCCTGGTCAACATGGTAAAACCCCATCTCTACTAAAAATACAAAAAAAAATTAGTTGGGCATGGTGGTGCGCGCCTGTAGTCCCAGCTACTCGGGAGGCTGAGGCAGGGGAATCGCTTGAACCTGGGAGGTGGAGGTTGCAGCGAGCAGAGGTTGCAGTGAGCCGAGATCGCGCCACTGAATTCCAGACTGGCGAAAGAGCGAGACTCTATCTCAAAAAAATAAATAAAATAAAATAAAATAAAAATAAATAAATCACTACTTAAAAAGGTACAATGTTGTCTTTCTGATCTTTAAGAATTATGTGATACAGTTTGTTCAAGCAATAATAACATACTTTTCCTGGAAACACAGATTGAGTCTTCCTGTTAAATCAAATCTACACCAAAGCTAAAAGTGAGAGCTTAACTTCAGATTATTTCCACCTACTAAATTTAGAATTTATCCTTTTATGTCTAGACACATACCAGAAACTATTTTCCTTTTTTATATATGAGAAACCAGCCAGGAGTGCACTTTGGGAGGCTGAGGTGGGAGGATCATTTGAGGCCAGGAATTTCACACCAGCCTGGGCAATTAATTAGCCCAGACTTGTGGTGCACGCCTGTAGTTCCAGTTACTCAAGAGGCTGAGGTGAGGGGATAGCTTGAGCCCAGGAGGTAGAGGTTGTAGTGAGCCAAGATCATGCCACTGCACTCCAGCCTGGGTGACAGAGTAAGACACTGTCTCAAAAAAAAAAAAGCAAGAAAAGCCTTTAATAGGCATTTTAGGTTCTTCACTTGCACCACTTTCCTTTTGCACTTCTCTTCAAAAGGTAATTTATCAACATGCGATAAGTTAGTTTCTCAGTAATATACTGCTTATTGTAAATGTTTTGAGTATAGAGACAGTAAGCAAGATTTACATTCCTGCTCCTCCCTATCCAATGCCTATAATAGTTCAAACTACATTTATCTCAAAGATGACTCAATACTTTTCAAAAAGAATTGAATAAATTTGGAAGACTAAGCATTCAATATGGATGCAAAAAATAGAATATGAAAGAAGGGAAAGAGAGAAGAGTGGGAGAAGAGAAAAGAATTTCGGTATATTTTCAATGATTAACTATAATATTTTGCTTCTCACAAGAATGTCAGTTTCTCGTCAATCAAATAATCCTATAATTGTACTTAATATTAATGCAAAAATTTATAGAATTTCCATGAAATGTAAAATGGTCATTTATAAATGTAATAATATGAAGAATTGTTTATTATCCCATTTATAAATAAGATCTGTTAAGAGCACTAATCTCATAGAACTTTTGTGTCCCATATAAAATTCAATACATCTTAGTAATTAAATAGTTCGTCCAATAGCACACCACCTAATACTAAATTTAAGGGGCAGCTAAGCCTAACTAGTTCTTGAAACTACTGACATTAATAAGCAAAATAACAATAAGAAAAATATTTTTGTAAATTACCTAGAACACATACATATAATATTCTTAATCCTTTTCTAATTAAGGAGCCACCTGAAACAGAATGCCAAAATCTTTATATAAATCAGCTTATAAAAACAAAGCTGGTAACAAGTTTCAGTGATATGTGATTATTCAGGCGAACACTTATTTCCATTAAAGAGAACTATTATTACCAGGGTTATTAAAATTAAATCTAAACGCCATCAGTGAGTACATTTGCATGGCACTACTCAAATAAGCACATATGAATTTTGTGGCAAGAAGATACAACTTTCATTTGTTCTCTGAAATTCCAAGTATTCTAAAAGCACAGAATACTCTAAAAGTACATTCAAGCATGGTTTCAAAAGTTCTTTTTTGTAGTCTTTTAAACTACTGGATCATAAATTTAACAGCTCCTAAGTAAGGAAACATTTTACTACCAAAAGAAAATTTCTCACTAATATCAAAGTTATATTAATAACCCTGAACATTACTGACAGAATAAACTATGTGTTTCTCCAAAACTGGAAGCTAGTTCAACTGCAACACTGTTAGTTGGGAAGCCTAATATATTAATATGAATTAACTAAGTCACAAAGCCCGTAACTTAAAAAATAAACAAATCACTTAAGAGTAACATCAAAGAAGTAACAAGTATTATTTCTTATACCCTTGTATCACACAGAGATTCAGTAGTATGCCTTTGGAGTAAAAAGCTTGTCTTGGTCAAATGAGAACCAAGATAGCCAAGTGCTGCCTCAACTAGCATTGTTTGTTGTATGTTCTAATGTTGAGTTTCTCAATCATTTTTACCGCCACCCACCCTCATTCCAGTTGTCATGTGGCAATGTCTGGAGACATTTTGATCGTCACTAGTAGGAGAGATGCTACTGCCTCGTTTCCCAGGTGCTTCCCAAACCCCTCCTGAGAACTACCATGTACATTCTTCACCTAGAGATAGTATCAATTAACCTCCCTATCTCAAATTGTAGCTTCAAACTGTCCTAAAGCGGAGCTCAAAACAATAGGTCATTACGCTGGGGTCAGAGATATGTGCCAAGCTCTAATGCCAGATGGTAAGAGAGAGAAACTCTAGTCTGGTCTATACATGTAGTCAAATATCATGACTAAACAAGATTTCTCTGCCTGCCATCGCCAACTCAGGAAGTTGACTTAATACAAATCAATCAAAAGTAAATCTACAAAATGCCCACTATGGTTTTAAATGAGAGAAAATATCAAAAAGTCTGGGAAACTCCAAGACCAGATAAACCAGAGCTCGCAAAGAGGAACAAAGGCAGCATTCCTCCCAGAAGCGGAACTCCTCTAATGCCCCTCTCAGGTTAGGAGCCTGCGAATGGCAACAAAAAGACATCTGCCAAGACAGCAGAATGAGGGGCCACTTAACCCAAATGAGGAACACGCTCCTTAGGAGAAAGGAGAACCCTCCTCATTCCTACTCTGGCCCAGGGACCCCTGCGTGTAGCTTCTCCTTCTGTCCTTTCCAGATGGTAGTTTTACACCAATTCATTAATTTTTCCTAACCACTGTATAAAGGCTATGTTGGGAGGTGTTTACATTTACCACTTACCACGATGGCCAGAACAGGGGGAGACACATAGTTCTGAAAGGACAGCCTATTGTGCACTGGAGACAGCAACAACCTGCCTTTAGGTTACAGCCCTCCAGGGAAAATAGGAGGTTAAGTGTGATTTTGGTTTTAGGTGAGATACCAAATAGTGGAGACATTTTTGAAAGTGTTCACTACGAAAAAATGCTATGCTAACCATTAATATACTCTGTAGTTTGAAAGACTACCACTGACATACCAAAAATACCGATTTAAATCAAAATGTATCCAAAACTTGAGAAGTTGGTTCTCTGGATTACTCCTCTCTCTACTTCCACCAATATAGCTCATGTGAGGTATATATGAGGTCTACATGAACCTCACACTCTAGACAATTATTTTCATTTCTCAAACACCAAAAATGATTGTACTAAATAATTTAGTCAGTTGACTAAACATAGTTTTTAAATGCTAAACCGAAAAAGCCTAAAGAGTAGGAAAACTAAAAAACAACGTATATGTGTAATCAAAATGTCAATACACTGATGTTTCTGCTACCATCAATGGAATTTACTGTCTTAATTAACATATGTAAGGCTACAGATATTGTGATATTTAGATGAAAGTTCTATATTTTCCATACCATTTTTGTAAGTAGTCCAGTGCCTCCAAACGAGCACCAATCTCAAAAGTGATTCCAGGGCGATTTGGGGGCTTTTTACTCATCTTGAGATCCTATTCTTCAGTATTCTCTTTTCACTACCTCAAGAGAAAGAAAAAAGTTAGATTCCGATGCAGAAAATGCATAGGAAGTAGAGTATAAGGGAACAGGTAAAATTAAATTTAAACAGAATTTCTAAAACAATACATGGGAATATAAAATACTTGCCAAATTGTTAAGAAATTTGAAGGAGTATTACCAACATCTCTACATAAAGTTCTGTGCAATCTGCAGGCAATCTTGATAATGACTTAAGAAAAAGAACAAAGAAAACATAACTATCTAAAAAGAATGAATAAATAGACTGTGAAAAATTGTTAATAGCTAAAAATGCTTTATATTTTAGCTTGAAGATACCCAAGAAAATTCTCCACGGGGACAGCTGAAAATGCTTTCCTGCCTTTGAAAAATTAAGACAGCTGAATGTTCTGGAATACGACTACTGAAATTCTTGAGAACAAAATCAATTTTTTAATTTCAACAAATATTTGTTGAGTGCCTCATAATACAAAACACTAGATAAGGCCCTACAGCACACAAAGATGGAGGAAACAGTAGGCACAATCCTCTGCCAGTAAAGATACCACTAATTCCTCTTGGGATTAGGATTTTTCATTACTCATGATCTCCCACCTTGGCAGCACATAATTCAATAATTTTAATTTAACATATAGTGCTACAAAAGAGACTGCTTTCTTATACTTCACATTCAACAAGCAATAATAACATGCTTTTGTTAACTCTGAGTATTTCTACTATATTTCAATATAGACAGTGTCCACATTGATAATAAAAGTGGTTGTAATGCTAGAACAAAAACTGCAAAGGAGTACCTATGTATCCCTAGGTCGTTCACATGCAAAGTACTATATTTTGGGCCACACTGGCCACAGAGCACATTTGAGATGGCCTCTCTTTCACTAATGGGTATATGAGGAATATGAATAAATTTTGAGATAACCTAATCAAAACATATAACTCATAATTAGAAATGTAAATTGATTGTTATCAGGGGCAAGGAGAGATCCCTAAAATGTCCTTCAATATTAGAAATCACTAATGACTATGTTCCCTAGAGTTTAAAACGAAAAAAGAAACACACACACTTGTCATTTTTTATCATGGTTTTGTCACAATTCAAAATAGACAAAACAGAACAGCAAATATAAAATTTCAACTGCTCCCTCTTTTCTCTTGGAAAGAGCCTGATAGATAAGGGAAAAAATAGCATCAATACAGGCCATGAAAATATGCGAACTTAAATACTCATGGTTGGAGGGGGAGAGTGGGTATCCGCCTGCTATGGCATAAGCACATATTAAAGCATTAAAAAGTTAACAGGGAGCTTGCCCAGGGTGTAGGTGGTGCAAAAGAACAAATGTATGAATATTTCTAACAGAGGTCTTGTCAGTGTGCAACATGTAAGGCAGTTACTTAAATGTGTAGAAATCGAATCAACCTTTTCTGCTGTCACAGGAAGAATTCAGTAAGAGGTAGTAAAGGTACACTAACATCTTCTAGGATCAAACTTACAGCCCATAATTAAGCGATGGATTGAATAAGTATAATCCCCCATTGACACTTAGGGGTAAAGTACCAGAAAAAAACAAGATTTTCCTTTGTCTTAGGTTTGAAGAGGGAAGGATGAAGAGGGACTTGAATTAAGGAACTTTTATAAAGTAAGACAGTCTACTGGGAGTAAAACTTGAAGCAAAAAGAAGGCAGAGAGCACGGAGAGGAGTAAAAACAGAAAGGAAAGGAGCAAAGAATGGCAAGAAATAGGACAGTGGAAGTTTTCAGAGATGACAAGTGAGAGAGAAGAAGAAATGAGCAAGAAGACATAGAGACGGATAACGTAAAGCAATGGTCAGAGAATGACCGCCAGGCCAAAAAAGGTGAGGAGGTGAGGCCAGAGAGGGGGTGGCAAGAGACAGGCAGGAAAGGCTGAGACCGGGCTGGCAGGGAGCTGGAGAAGCCTCCAGGTTTGACAGCCATCCGGCCCTCGGCAGGGGGGTAAGGAAGGGAGGGGAAGGGGGAGCGGCGGCGCCCAGACAATAGGGCCCGCGAGTTACGGGGAGGGAGGCGGGAGGGGAGCGGGCCGGAGAGAGAGACACCAGAATGGGGGCGTCCCGGGCGGCCCGGCGGTGGCCAGGCGGCCTCCCGGCTCAGCCGCCGCCGCCTCTTACCGACTCGGCCTCCTCTCTGCACAGCAGCCGGGCCGTCCGGGGCCGAGCTGGGGTACGAGCAGGGCGGCCAGCCCGGGCCTCTCCCTCTGCCTCCGCCCAGGCAGCGGCCGGGGAGGGAGCAGGAGCGGAGCGAGCTGGGGCCGCAGCGCCGGATCGGCCCAAGGTTTCGCGGGAGGGAGCTGGGTCCGAGCCCTCAAGCTCGCTCAGGGTCCGCTGCCATCGCCGCCGCCACCGCCTCCGCCGCCGGCCAGCCCTGACGCGACGCCGGGCCCCGGCGACGTCAGCCGCCCGCGACGTGCCGGAAGCGGGCCTGGCCTTGTCACGTGACTCGCGAGGGTTGGGCCCGGACCGGGCAGCAGATTGGCGGGCCGCCGTGGGAGGCGGGGCTTTGCGGTAGTTGATGGACCGCTAGCGGGCGGGGCTGTGGTAAGTGGAGGAAAGAACGCGAGCTCTTGGTACCTATTGGTAGTTGTGAAGTGTTTGACCTTTGAGATTTGAGGACGAAGGGCATTGCTTGTTATTCTTGATTCGTTGGGAACCACGTCCCGCAAACCCCTCTACCCAGGACCCTTGGCAAACTTTTTCAAATGCACTGCATGCTTTCTTAGATATCCACCCCATTCCACATCAAGAACAGAGTATGGTTACTGCTACAAAATCAATAAACCTCCCTTGAATGGATACTTTGTGATAGACACTAGGCTGTAAATATGTCACCTGACAATCACAATTGTACAACTGTATTACAATTGTATTGCTTTCCAGTCTTGGAGATCTTTACAATACAAAGACGCGTATTACTAAGATGTGTGTGTGCCTGTGCGCTCGCGCTGAGGCACAGCTGAATAACCTTAACCTATGGCTACATTGATATCACTTCCCCAGGACCACACAGCTAATGATGGCAGAACTGCTTTTATTGAATACCTACCCTCCCAAACTCTACTAAGCATAGGAGACAGTATCCCCGCTGTGGGGAGAAACCAATAAGTGAACACATTGAAAATAATACTGAGATGAAACATGTTTTTTCTCTTGCTTTCCACTGTACCACTCTGGCTTTCAAGTGCAACATTGCATACAAATGACACTTATATTTATCTTGCTTCACAGTGTGGAGTTAAAATAGCAAAGTAACTCTCTTTAAACTTCAGTTATAGTAAGATTTGGTAAATTAAACAATCATTTTTTTTTATTCAACAAACAATCATTTAGCACCTACTATATCACTAATAGCTACTGAGCTAGACTGAGCATGGTGATACATAGAAAAGGTATAAATAAGACAGTCTCTAGTGGATATTTGTTGTCTTGTTATTTGGTTGCCCGGCATCTCAACTCTCTTTCCATGTTTGAGAAATTTCTCATCATGGTTGTCGTTAGTTCAGAACACCAAATACTTGTAGCATCTTCCTTAGGACATGACAGGATTATACTTTCTACCCTCCTTAGAATTATGCATGGCTATTTGATTTGCTTTGGCTGATAAAATGTAATTACAAGTGAGAGTTGTCATGACCAGTTGGTAATTTTTAACGCCGGCTCACCAAACTTTCTGTCTCTGGCACAGTGTAAAGCAGTGTTTGAGATGATAGCTGCTCTACCATCTGTCTAAAACTGTCTACCAGCTTCTAGACAGATTATGATGAACCAAGGCCTCACTGATAATCTACAACTACTGTGTTGTATAAGGAAAAAATAAATATTTATTATTTTAAGTTATGGAGATTTGGGGACTGGATTGTTTGTTACACAGCATAATCCTACCCAAACTAAATGATACATCCAACCTTATGTATCTTGGATGCAGAATCAACCTCCCACTAAATAAGATGAAAATATCAGAAACTTATGTTTCCAGTCTCCCTTGCAGCTAAAGTTCTAGTCTCAAGTAAAACTCTCTTACCGATGACTTTGTTGCTAATGATGTTCAAAATAAGGAAACTTTTCTTCTGCATCTGTGGCAGTACCAGTATTCAAGTTTCTAATGGTCAGCCTAGAGTTAAATCTTTCTGAACTCTGGCAGAACCCCTGCTGAATCACAAGCTAGTAAGTGAGAACTAATAAATATCTATTATTATACACCACTAAAAATTTGAGGTTGTTTGCAATTTAAATAAAATACATACATAAAGAATAACACAGATTCTGTCCATTCTCCCAACTATTTGAGAATCCACCCTGAAAAGATGATTGTTCCATTTTAATTGGAACTTGACGATGAGTCTTCCAATAATGACACTTGAAAGAAACAAATTAAAATGAGGTCTTATATAAATGATTCCTGGTTTCAGTGGATTGAATAGGCTTAGTAATCCTGTGTGGAGTTAATACCATCCCCTAGGGGGCACTTTGGAAATGGAGGAAGGTATTTTAGTTGTCTCAGAATTGGGGTCGGGCGCTGCTACTATTTTGTGGGAAGGAACCAGGGCTACTAGGCATCCTGAAATTTACAGTGCAGTTCCATACCTTGAAGAATTGCCCCAGGTCATGCATGACTTCTGGATGTTCTTCCAGACATTCATGTAGGTGAAAAATCTGTTTATAATTGTCTGTACCTAAAACTGCATTTCACATATAAGTTTTCACATGTAAGTATTTTTGAAAGGTTTTAATATACATTAAAAATTTCCAGGAAAGAAGCAACTATGTAGCGTAAGGGAACACTGACCTTTTTTTCTGAACATTACCAGGAGTCTATCTCATTTTAAAATATCATGCCACCAATGGCTAATTATTCATAGTATTTGAGGCACTGATAGAACGCACCTATGTCAGTCTGGTTGCATGGCTGTTACATTTAGGAAAATCTAAATTTAGATACAAGCATGTCACTACTTCATTATATATCTCTGTGAGACAAGGCTGAACGTTATGTATTGAAATATATATATGATTTCTTATGAATTATTTTCATAAAATTAGTTTTTTATATTATCATTGTCATATTGGTTTTTAAGTATATATATATAGCTTGGTTATGTTATTTATGAATTTAATTTCAGAAAGTGGAGAGGGTGTGAACATAATACTGACTCTAAAAGGGAGTCTTTTAGACTTATCTCAAGCCTGATAAAACTGACAAAAATTTCATGTAGGATGTCATTTCCTCTTTTAACCACACAGAGTCAAAGGTCAGGATCAGAGTAGGCATACAGGATATACAAAATTCTAGTACTGACTTCCCGGCCATGTAGTGAAGCTATACATTGCTCTGTCCCTTCTCCTCTCTTCCACCCAACACACCCTCATCCAGATGGTTGATGCCCAGCCATCAGTCACTCCATCTCCAAATATAGAAAGAAAGAACTTACAGCTGTGTTTGAGCAGAACCAAACAAGCAGTGGGCAAATTATCTTGAAACAACAGTTGTTAGGCAGAAATCACTGAACTAAATTCCTCCAACATTAAAAATATGAATATGGAACCATAATGTCTCCTGGAATATTTAACAAATGTTTACCTATTTTAAAGTAGAAAAAAAGTTACCACTAAATACCAGATACTTCTTGATTACAAATAAAACACAAGAAAGTTACTTTTTGTATGTTTACTTAATATTTATAATTAGCATTATTAAAGAAAATCAAAGCAATTCAAGGTTTTTTTTGTTTTGTTTTGTTTTCTTTTCTTTTAGGTTAGTTTAGCAGAAACTTAAACGGCTGTGATAGATAACCTCCGTCAAATCTCTTCGTTCCAGGTGCATAAAAATCTTTGAAAATAGCACTGACATAATTTTCCTCACCTGCCAAAGAGCTCACTTATCTTTTCTGTCACCATATCCCTTTATCAACTGAACAGAAGTTATAGTTATTCCAGAATTAATCCCTGGCAATAGGAGCTCTAGGCCATGTATGAACTGGCAGAGATGTCATCTCTCCCAATGTTCCCACAGCATTTTTTTCACCTCTCTAATGTATTCCTCACTGTGATTCATAAGTTTATATTCCACTTTCTTAGAATGAGCCAACTCCAAGGATGACAGGGTGTTCCAGATTACTTTAAACATATTTATATACACGTATAAATAAAGAAACATAATGTTATTAAAGTAAATAATACATATTTATTAATTTATGTACAAAGTACATAATATTCAAGTAATATATATTACTTTGATATGTATATGTATATATGCAAGTTTATGTGTTACTCAGTTTACACGTTACTCAGAGCCACATGGATTTCTGAGATTTTTAAAACTTTTAGGCTTGGCAGTAATGATTCTAAGATATCAAAGTCTCTGCTACTAAGGGTCATAAAATAGAAAAAATATGTATATCTATTTCAGCAAATGCAGCAAGAGAGGCAAATAACTCTTTTGTGTGTGTGCAGATTACCATGAAGCAAGAGAGTGAACATAAAATTTATCATCCAACCCTGAACACTTTTGAGAATGGAAGGAAGTGCTATTAATAATTACACCAGAATGACAGGTGGACCCAGACAGTTCCAGACAAACTGAGATATCTGGTCATGACACATAAAGCACGAAGAAATAATCATGAGAAATTAGTGAAGATTTTATTAGTACAAGTACATTGAATATGGAATCCTCTCGTGATACCTCAAAGGATTTTCACATTTCCGATTTAGGACAAAGGATGATCTCTGCTTCCCACTGCTATGTGATACTTTGCACCACCCCTGATTTTTATCGTTGTTTACTAGTGTCTCTTGCATTAACTATATCTGTATTTCTCAAGCTTTAGTCTGCCAATTATCTGCATTATAGAGATGTGCATACAGCTCAGGGACCCCGTTTTAACAAGATGGTCTGTTAAAATGCAACGCTGTTTGATAAAATGAAAGTTCCTGGGCCCTGATTTATATCTTAGGTTTGGGGACTGGAAATCTGCATTTTCAGTAAGCTACCCAAAACAATTATACGTACATGAAAAATTCAGACCCGCAGTGTGTGAGGATTCTTTTTGTAGCATGTAACAGAAAATTTTATGAAAACAGGTATAAGCATAAAGGGAATTTTTCAGTTTGGGAAATTAATAGAAGATAAGGGATAAATCTGCCTTCTACATCAGTTTGATTTAGTGAAAAATTATAACATCTTTCACACCACTTCCTAAGGTTTGGCTTGATTCTGGGGATCCCCAATAGCTTAAGATATCACAGCATCCTGGTGACCATAAAAACAAATCCTAGAATTCTTTCTCTCACTGGCCTAAATAAAGTTAGGTGCCTAAACCTGAACCAAGCATGGTGGCCATGGGGATGACTTGTACTGATTTGGCTTAAACTGGATTCCTATTCCTAATCAGGCAGGAAAGGGTGAAGACTGGTCTAAACCTCACGGACTAAGCGATTGGAATGAGTGGGTTCTTTAATGCAAAATTTGAGTGCTGTTGCTTAAAAGAAAGAGATTGTAATTTGGACAACAAAATAACTAATATTAAACATAACTGTAACTCCAAATCACAATTTACAGCCATTCAACAAAGCTGAGAATTCTCTTCCTGGCTTGCAAAGTTAGAAAACCAAGCCAAATGAGAGCCAAATCTAGTGAGAGATTGACCTAACACTCACATTCCTAATTCTGTAGGTGTTTGATTTTAGAGATAGTCTCTACAATGTCCAATCCCTATTTCTGCAGATTGTTAAAACTGGGGTAGGAGAGGCTGAGCAACAGAACACAGCAACTACACAAATTAATAGTCACCAAATAGTGAATATTTTTACTCTGTTAGTGATCATTCTTTTCGTTGAGAACAGAGCTAGCAGCAATTAAGTGGCATCCTGAAAAATGGCAGACAGCATACATGCATGCATGCAATATTCATTTATTTACATCCATTCATTCGTCATTAATGTATTTGTTTAATCACTTAATGTCTTAGTTTGTGCTGCTATTTAAAAAATACCATAGACTGGGTAGCTTAAGCAACAGAAATCTATTGCTAACAGTTCTAGAGGCTGGGAAGTCCAAGATCAAGATGCCAATTGATTTGGTGCCTGGGATTCTTCCTGGTTTGCACTTGGCTGCCTTCTCACTGTGTCCTCACATGACAGACAGAAATCATCTCTCTAATGTTTCTTCTAAGGGACTACTCTCATTCATGAAGGCTCAACCTTCATTACATAGTTACTTACCAAAGGCCCGCTTCCAAGTACCATCGCATTGGGGATTAGGGCTTCAATATTAATTTGGGGGAGAGGGAAACACACACATTCAGTTCATAGCACTCAACAAACTTTTTGAATTCTCTCCTAATGCTAGAGACTGGGGGATGTAGAGTAAGGGAACAGGAAGAAAAATAAAACTAGATACCCACTCAGAGGTGACTTGTCATGATGCAGACATGGATACAGAAACAACTAAACACAATATGAAGCTAAATATAAATCAGTTTGAAATAAAGATACTATTAGAATATGGTCATTCTGACTCGACAAATCAAGAAAGACAGCATAAAAGAAGAGACATTCAAAATATGCTTTGAAGGATAAGTAAGCTCCAAATAAGAGTTCTATGCAGACTTTATAATTATTAATGCTTTATAGTTTCAATTCAAGGACTGACAAATGAAAATATTCTACTTCCATTTCTTTTCCACATACACGTATTGAACATCTGTGATGTGCCAAGCACACAGCACTAGTTTCAGGGAGCATAAGGGATAAGCTTAATTCCTGATCATTGTTAAGACATTTAACAATTTAACAATGTAGAAATGTAGACAAACATGCTAACAGATAACTTGGATACACTGTAAGTGTTAGTGCGGAAGAATGCACAGGGTCAGCATTTGGGCTCTAACTGGTCACTCAGAATTTGTCTAAATGTCTGGCCTCCTGGCCAGGACCAGAAAACAATGACAATATCTCCAAGGTAATTGTGGACATTCAAATGAAATAATTCCCCTTCTGCAGGAGGGAGAGTGAGCAGGGAAGGGGCAGATAATTTATCAGCGCAAGCATTGCATAGCTCGTGGTTTGCCTTAGTAAAAGTGTTGAGGCAACACACCCTTGTGGTTGAGTATCGGATTACTTCCTCTTTTGTATTTTGCAAAACATTCTACTGAGCCAGTTTCACCAGGATGAGGAGAAACACCCTTTAGTTTTCTTTCTTTTCTCTCCTATTTTTTTTATAACTATGATGTCTTCAAGACAATAGGAGACTGTAGATTTGAAGGAAGTCAATCCATTAACTTGCTTTTTGCTATTGTTTTTAAAATAACAACTTAAAATAATAAACTGTATAAGATCCAGGGATCTGGAATGAAGCCAAGAATTGTATGTTAGACCTGACACATTACCAGTTTGTTTGGGGGCTAGATACTTCTCTGATTTGCTCTTCCTCACATGTAAATTAAAAATTTAAACCTACTTTGCAGAGTTGTAATGAAGATTAAATTAGAAATTATGTTTTGCAGATTATAATCAATATACAATTGGCAGGTGCTTCCTAATGTTCCTTTCTCATCATTTTCAGGGACCCATATACTAATTATCGTAATCTCTAAGAATAGTCCCAGTTTTACTATGATTCCGTGAAAACACACATTTGCTGAGGACGTGCTGTGTCAAGCCCTGTGTTTGCTGCTGGAAATTACAAAGATGAATAAGACACTGTTCTTGCTGCCCAGAATGTAAGCTCTTATTAAGACTTTATTGAAAAATTTCCACTAGCTAATCAGTCTCTCTTAATGTGGCTCCTCTGCACCCTCATTTCATAATCTGTCTCTCCCTATCTCTGTCTCTCTCTCTCAAAAAAAAAAAAAAAGAAAGAAAGAAAAAAGAAAGAAAGAAATTGCTGCAATTGAAAATGAACCCTGAGCAAACAGTAGGGATATACCTATAGCATTTTTGAGAGACAGAATTCTGGTTGCAGGAAATATTCTATAAATTCTAAAAAGACACATTAGCAGCAAATCATCTGCCTGTCTCAGCCTCCCAAAGTGCTGGGGTTACAGGCATGAGCCACCGCACCCTGCCAAACACAACATTTTTTAAAGTAAAAGGGAGGAATGTAAATATTTGTGACCAAAGGAAATTTGAGAACATCAATTATAAGAAAATCAAATCTAAAGTACTTATCATCTAAAATGAAAGTACTACAATGAATTTAACGATGTAGAAATTGTAGATTCTAAAAAGCAGGACAAAACCTCAGAAATCTCATTGTTCTATCATTATTTGGACATGAACTATTCCAGTGTTATTACAACGGAATTGAGGTGAGTCAGTTTTAGAAAATGCAAATTTAGCCTGGTTTGCCACTTTTCTGATTTCTATGTTCTTTCTTAGTACATCACTTGTAATTTAATTATTCTCATATTCTCTAAATACTCATATATATAATCCCCATCCCTACCCCCATATTACCTGTAGGTAACATAATTCCTTAATGGCACTGTGATCTCACAATCTCATCACAACTCATACCACCAACATAATCTTTTTCTCATAAAGCCAAATAGTTTGAAAGTTCTTCAAAGACGTGCCCATGAATTATTCACCCGACACAGGACAGATGCCTAAGCAACAGGTTGTCCAATAAGCTCAAAGTTCTAGCAGTTAAAAACAAAGAGCTGGATCGGGTGTGGTGGCTGACACCTGTAATCCCAGCACTTTGGCAGGCCAAGCAGGTGGATCATGAGGTCAGGAGATTGAGACTATCCTGCCCAACATGGTGTGAAACACTATCTCTACTAAAATACAAAACATTAGCTGGGCGTGGTGGTGCACACCTTCCCAGCTACTTGGGAGGTTGAGGCAGGGGAATTGCTTGAACCCGGGAGGCAGAGGTTGCAGTGAGCTGAGATCGTGCCCATGCACTCCAGCCTGGCAACAGAGCAAGACTCCATCTTAAAAAAATAAATAAATAAATAAAATAAAATAAAATAAAAAAGAGGTAGGTATGTCTCAAAACAGTTATAAGCATGAATATTGACACAAGAAGCTGACTGGAATCAAATGCATGAAAAGTTGTCGATATGTTCTTAATAGAATGTACAATCACAGAGGTAGCAGCTTGGTATCAATGAGATTATGACAACTAAAGGTTTCAAAGTTACCTTTCTGTTTGCTAATTTCTACAAGCAGAAAGTAAGCTGAGAAAGTTGCTCAGCCCCCAAGAAAGGCATATTCTCTAATCTTCAGAGGTGGCCAAGGAGAGTAATGGAAAAGGAATACTTTTACTTTCCAGAGGGTAGAAACAAGAGCCCCAATTGCCTGAGCTACTACCCCTGAGGAACAGAATCAGAGCTGTATCAAGGAACATTCCCTATTCACAGTGTACAAGGCTTTTGTAACAACTGATCATTCCATTTCAGAATAGCTCCGTTACTCTCTTGCTAAATAGGATAAGTTTTGGTGGAAGTTATTCCATCTCTGTTCTGGTATTGAATGTTGGACATATAGGCTAAGATGTTTTAGAAGTCTTTGTATCAAGAGAAACCACATCAATGTAGAGATTATTATGAGATTCTGGACTGGAAGTCTGTTGTCATGATTAAATAAGATTTTGGCGTGTTCTCTGGAAAGATGAAGTGAAAACAGCATCTCCTTTTCTTTTTTTTTTTTTTTTTTTTTTTCTTTTGAGACAGAGTCTCTCTCTATTGCCCAGACTAGGGTACACGATCTTGGCTCACTGCCACCTCCGCCTCCCTTGCTCAAATGATCCTACTGCCTCAGCCTCCTGAGTAGTTGGGACCACAGGCTTAAGCCATCACACCTGGCTATTTTTTTTTTGTAGGGACAAGGTTTCTTCATGTTGCCCAAGCTGGTCTTGAACTCCTGAGCTTAAGTGATCCACCTACCTCGGCCTCCCAAAATGCTGGGATTATAGGCATGAGCCACCGTGCCTAGCTGAATACAGTTTTTTTTTTTTTTTTTTTAAAGTAAAAAGGAGGAATGTAAATATGCGTGACCAACATGGAGGGCTATAGTAAATTCTACAACAATTCCCAGTTCTTCCTTTCCACCCCACCCCCCGCCCCCCATGTGCTTCTGCTATATACATCTACCCATTGCCCTATGACTTACAGTGCTTCCCCCTGGAGGTGTGTACTTCCCTATCCTGATGGCATTGAACTTGACCATGCAATATGCTTTGACCAAGGAAATATGGGTAGAACTTTCAGATGTCAGCTCTGAAAAGCTTTAAAAGCCATTATGTGTTTCTGACAGCTCTCCTGTTCTCTTCCCTCTGCCGCAAGAAAGGGAAGTCCCTCACAAGAGGTACTGCCTCCAGGAATGATGGCACAAGGAGCAAAGCTTCAGCCAACTTGCAGTTAACACAGGTCAAAATGTGTTAGATTCGGCAAGGCACAGTGGCCTATGTCCGTAATCCCAGCATTTTGGGAGGCTGAGGCAGGTGGATCACCTGAGGTCAGGAGTTAGAGACCAGCCTGGCCAACATGGTGAAACCCCGTCTGTACTAAAAGATACAAAAATTAGCTGGTGATGGGTGCTTGTAATCCCAGCTACTCGGGAGGCTGAGGCAGGAGAATCGCTTGAATCTAGGATGCGAAGGCTGCAGTGAGCCGAGATTGTGCCACTGTACTCCAGCCTGGGTGACAGAGTAAGACTCTGACTCAAAAGATAATAATAACAATTGTAATAATAATAATAATAAGAAGAAGATGTGTTAGATTTGAGTAGAGAAGCAGAACTACTAGGAATGATGCAGAATTGCAATTGTGTAAAATAGAGATTGAACCTTGTACAATTATGGACACTGGTAAGCGAGCTCAGTTTGGCTGTTTCTTAGGTGGGGTGCTGAGCCTGAAATCACAAGACAGTTGGTCAGTATCAAAAGATGGACAGGAAGCAGAGGAGAGCTGGGAAAACTGGAATCCACAAAGAACCATCTGGAACACGCATCTGTCTATCACCAAAAGCCATATAGGCCTTTTCCTGTCTCTGAGACTCCACCCTCATTGCCGGGTATGCTCTAAACAGAAGCTGGTATTCTTTCTGTAGAGCCACACCCTCTCCTCTACCAGGACTTGTGAAATGGAAGCAATTGATCTCCAGGAACTGGAGCTTTGGGCCGAGTCCATGCATCAAGCCAGCAGGTCTGTGAAAACGTGCATGAGCTGTTGCAAAGTCTAACTTGCGGGGACCTTCCAAAAATACACACAGTTTCAGCTCCACTTTCATCTTCCAAATCTTGCACGAGTTGCTTTTAGGGCCTATCTTAACCAGGAGCATACAAAAAGGGAATTCTGGGAAATGTAGTTTCAGTTAGCCAAGTTAACATATTACAAAGCCATCAAGTGGGAAAATAAAAGCTTACTGCTGTATGCCACTAAGACTTGGGAGTTGATTTTTACTATGGCATAACTATTATGATAAGAATTGCTAGCTTCCAACTCCTTCCAGATTATTAGCCTGTCCAGGCTTTGGCCCATATCTCTCCTTCTGGCCCTTCTGTGTTATGTGTGGCAGAGAACCCAGCCAGACTTAGATGATAAAAAATCTTATTCACATATTATTAAGTGCCTACTATGCTAATCATAGAAACTGTGATAGCAAACTAGAAAAGCATTCTCCTTACTTTCTGAGAACTCACAGTGTAGCAGAAGGAACCAACATGGACAGAAACTTTGCTTATTAATTGCAACTGTGGTGCATCCTCTGAAAGGAATGTGCAGACAACTATGGGATCCATAACCTAGTCTGGGAGGGTCAGAGAGGCTGCTCAAAGAAAAAGCTCTTTCAGAAAGAGATGGGAGGTGAAGAAAATAGCACATTCCAAGGGCCTGAGATGGAGCAAAGCTAGGGAAGCTGAAAGGAAGCCAGTACAGTTGAATTCTAAAAAGACAGATGGGGCCTGTTGAGGGAACAGTAAGGTTGAAAAATAGTCGGCACCAGACCCTACCAGGCCTGGCAGGCCATGAAGAGGATTTAGAACTTGACAGGAGAGAGGAGCAGACATTGATGGATTTAATCAGGGGAGTGACATGATCAGATATTCTATTGGAAAAGTCACTCTGGCCATGGCTTGGGGAATGTATTGGAGAGAGGCCAAGTGACCTTGGCATGTTGGCACAGAAGTCCAGGCAACAGGTACAATACACACACACACACACACACACACACACACACACATACATTTCCCGGTTCATATTTTTCATTATGTAATGTACCTTATTGATAGCTATTATTATATGGCTTATGCATACTGATTTGATGTCACTGGAACCCCAGAACAGATAGTGGAGATGGAGACTTAGATGATAAGTCTAAGAGCTACATGAAGAGGAGTCACAATTTCAAGTCCGTATTCAAAAGCTACATGGAGAGGAGTCACGATTTCTCCCAGTTTTCTGGCATGAGTGATTGGGTGGAAGATGTTGTCATCTAATAGGACACAGAGTTCCAGAGCAGGATGAGGCTTGGGTAGGAAGAGAGATCATGAGTACACGAGATTTAAGCAAGCATGCAGGCATGTTTGTTCATTGCTTGTGGTATGCTAAAATCAAATTTGTCAAGTTTGTCAGTTGATGTCAGCATTTTGTAACATGAGTTCTTTAGCATCCTGCCTGTCAAAGAGTATCTTACGGACTAACAGTTTTGACTTTACCTGGGAGCTGATACGAAACACTATCTCCAATTCCCTTACTTCTGTAAGATCCTCTGTGATTTGTAGCACATGAAAGTTTGCAATATACAGCTCTGGAACCTGGGTCTTGGGAGATGTTATGTGACTAAAGCATTCTCAAGGCAAATAATTTTGACAGATGGTGAGACCATGTTTCCTGTGTATAGTAGCAAGTCCGAATATCATTTAAAGTTTCTATAGTGACCTCCATTACAGAGACCTATGTTTTCTAGGACTTGTTGTAGTACCTAAATTTACCACTAATCTTTTCCCCATCCACACGCATCACCTCCATTAATAGTGGAGGATTGAATATTCTGTGGAACATGCTTTTAGAAACATTGATTTATAACATACAGAATAAAAGTTCTGGAGGCAAGTCTACCTGGATGTAATTAATTTATTTGTTACTTCTACAAACATTAATTGATAACCTACTATATGGGAAGCACTATTCTTGATACTTGGGCTATTAAAATGAAGAAAAATGGCAATGTTCTTTGCTCTTTTAAGGCTTATGTTCTGGCTGAGGAGTATGTTTCTTATTACAAGGAATGAATTGAGTGACATATTCCTTGGTAAAAAGTGCTAAGGAGAAGAATAAAACAGGAAGAGACTAGGGAGTGGTGTGGAGGGCAACTTAATTAGAAGCAAGGCAGTGGAGCAAAGAGCTGAGGGAGGGGAGGAAGAAAGCCCTATGACCCTTAGGGTGAGGGAACGCTAACCTCAAAGATCTTAACGTAGACCCATGTCTAGTGTTTGAGAAACAACAAGATGAGTGGGCCTCAAGAGAGATGATTGAGAGGGAAGCCATAGGGTTGGAATTTAGTTCTGGCCCTTGGCAATTTTGAAAGATTTATGCAAACTCTATAAACCTCTGTCCTGCATGTGAATAATAATTGCACTTATTTTCTAGGGCTGTGTGAGGTTGAGACAAGATTACATATGTACAGTGTTTAGTGCAGTGTCTGGTTTGTAGGAAATGCTGACACACGTTGGCTATGATCATTATCACTTACAGGTTAAGAATGCAAACTCAGGAGCCATCTCACCAGGGTTTGAATCCTAGCTCTACTTACTTATCACGTACTGGCTATGTGAATTTGGGCAACTCTCTAAACTCAGTTTGCTCTTCTGTAAAATGAGAATAATAATAGAGCGTCTCCCATGGAATTGATATAACAATTAATGTATTGATATGTGGAAAGGCCTTAGAGCAGTGCCTGGTACATAGTAAGCACTCCTTAAAGTTAGCAATTATTATGATCATTAATAATAAGGTTCTAATATTTGCCAGATCTTTAAAAAAAAATGTAGACCAAAGTCTTTCTGATGTGAACTCTTTGGAGAAGTGGATTTGTGGGCACAGGAAGAGCAGACGGTCTCGAATAAGTCAGAAAGATTTTCCTCCCTCATCTAGAAGAGATAAATCAAGGCTGGAAGCGGGAGGATGAGGGATAAGAGAAACAGGAAAAGGAGAAGAAGAAGAGAACTGTGAATTCCAATAAAGAGAACACCAGACAGCTGTAGAGCAGAGTAGCTGTCTGGTAAATCTGGGCAGATGTGACCAGAAGTAGCCTTGAGTAAATGTGACTATATTCTACAGGAGTCACTAAAGCAGCAGAGAGTCAGCAATGACAGGCAGCTCAGAAAGTGACCTGTGTTAGGACTATACATCTGCTAGCCATTGCTGTGTAACAAATTACCTCAAAACGTGGTGGCTTGAAACACCATTTGTCACCTCCCAGTTTGTGTGGGCCACAGATCTGGGCAGGGCTAGCCTGGGTTGTCTGCTTCTGGGTCTTTCTCAGTTCCAATCAAGCATTAGATGGTGCTGACCTCAGCCTGAGGCTCACCTGGAGAAGGATCCACTTCCAAGCTCACACACTTGGTTCTTGGCTGGATTCCTGGCTGTTGGATGGAGCATCAGACCCTTACTGGCTTTTGAGACAACTCTTGATTCCTTGCTACATGGGCTTCTCCACCATGGCATCTTGCTTCATCGAAGCGGGCAAGCCAAGAAAGTAATAGAGTCCAACAAGACAGAAGCCTCATCATGGTAGTGGAAACCCAGCACCTTTGCCTTACTCTATTTACAAGGAGCACGTCAGCAGCCTCAGTCCACACTCAAGGGATGGAGATTAGACATGAAGTTCCAGAGACAGAGAACTTTGAAATTAGATGGGTCCTCCTCCTGACAGCTTCCTCTGCCTAGAACATGTTCTACAGAAGATCCTGCCATGTGGCAGAACCTCAGGGGGAAAGGGAACCATAAGAAAGGATGAGATTAACTTTTCTGCCAACCTGACCAACTGGTGCCTCAGAAGAGAACTTGATTTGCAGAAAACAAATAACGAATACGTCTTGCATATCTCTGCTGAGGACTCAATTATTTCTCATTTCTTTTATTTCATTGAATTCTTCAAGCTATCATGTGACATGTATATTTTTATGCTTATAATTGAGAAAACTGCAACTCAGAGGGGTAAGTCACAAATCTGAGGTCACACAGCTAAGGTGGTAGACAGGTTGAATCTCTATGTGACCCCAAACCCACACTCTTTCCACTATGCAGTAGTACCTCAATGTTGCTGGAATGTATATTTGAATGTACATTTCTTTTATCACTTACAATAGTACAGATGTGTATGAACCCACAAACATCATCAAGTCTTTGAGCTCTACTATAATGTAAATGTAAAATGCCATCTATACAGTTTTTTTGTAAAGTCCAACCTTCATTAGATAAATTTACTGCCTCTACAGAAATTTTCATAAGATCAAGCTCTTGCTATTTAGTAGTATTCTGAATTTAATAGCATCAGTGCATTATCCTCAATACATTTAAGTGATTTGGACAAAGATCACTACTCTGCACTGCTGATAACTGAATGTGGCCAGATGATGAGCAAGAAGTGAGACTGAAAGTCTTTCTCATGTTCTTGCAGCGAAAGGTGACAAGTTAGCTCAGCAAACCACCCCTCCAGTGACCAGGTTGTAACCAGCTGGCCTGACACACGGGCTGCACATTCCCTGCTGCTGGCCCAGGAAACTCTGTGAAATCTTCACCACACTCCTCAGTGTGAATGCCACTGATGTGAACCCAACAGGAAGTGTGACCTCATTCTGCTTCTTTGTCTCTGGTTACGCAGGCTGTTTTCAAAAGAAAACAAGAGAGGTTGTAAGACTGACTTTCCCAAGAACTATACGCTCATTTATACCAGGAAACAGACCAGAGAAGAAGAGGCTGCTGAAGACAAAACTTCTCTGCAAACACCTGTGCACGGCAATGTGTGTGGGCATCTGTGAGAAGAAGGTAGGGTGGGATTCCCTTTATTAAAAGACTTTTGCACCTGTTGACATTCAGACTTTTTTTCAGCTGAGGAACTGCTCAGTCCTCAAATTTTCCACTGTCAACCACAGGAAGCTTCGTATTTCAGTAATAATTTTGTCCTTTGTCAATTGGAAGAAGAGGCTGGGAACTCCTTTGGAAGGAACACGTATGCACACATTATTTTTCGGAATAGATGTGTTGCTTTGATGAAACTGGCAGATTCTGTTTCTTGAAAAGTTTTAGATCTATAACTGAAGGGTTTTTTTTTCTACTGTTACTAATTTTCTATTGAATGTCAGTGTACTGCCTGTAGATTCCTCTAAGCACTTGTAAGATAGAGCAATAAGACCTTGCTTTCTGCTGCAGGATTTACAGGCTTAAAATTAAGCTTAATACTTGGGGAACACTAAAATAAGGTAATTTGGGCTGGGCATATCCATACAATATTGATCAAAAATGAAAAGAACAAGTGACATACTAATATATTACATTACATTGGGATTATTTTATATCCCAAACAAATGAAATTTGTAAATGTGTGCTTTGATTTAGAGATCTTCCAAGGAAGGCCAGAAAGTTCTCCTGACATCTTTGAAGGTCTCTATAAACCAGGTTTATAGTTTCCTAATAGAGTTTGTATATATTTATTGAAATATTCAACTTGAAGCTATAGAATTAGCCTGGTTTGATTGATTGTATTACAGCTACAAAAACAATCCATTACTAGTTCTCACATTACAAAATGTGGCCATGGGTGGTGAATCAGAAAAGAATTTAGTTCTACCTTATAAAGTGATTAGGATAGTGATACTATATACAAAGTTTCATAGTCAACAGAAGTTGGTTCTATTTGATGAACTGTAAATGATCAAAGTTTGCATAATTTGCATTCTTTGATATGTTTTTAATTTGTAATTGAGAAATTAAATTATGTCTTCATGGGAACTGAGTTCTAAAATCTTCCCAGTGGTATGCTAACTTTAGTGCAATGTTACTTATGCTGTTTAGGAATGTCCAGGCTGATAAAAGCTATTAAAAAACACTCTCTGTGACTACCTGCCAATGGTTCAAATTGTTGGGCAAAAGACAGACACCAATCTCCAAGCACCGTTTGAAACTTGATAATGAAGTTGATTTGTGTCAGATGATTAAAATACAAGTAAGTTTGTTTTGGGGGCTAAATTACTGTTAGAACCAGTCATTTTATTAATATTTCTTAATCACATACCTCACTTCCATTATTGTCTTTGAATTACAAATCAACCTTTTTAAGTCTAGATTTTCCAAATAAAGTGTGGTTCTTATTTACAGAAAAAGGTTATTGAGATGCACTGAGTGAGGAAATGGAAAATGTTCAAAGTCATAGAGGCAGACACAACTTTAGAGAAGTTGTGTCTTCAATCTGGTCTCCTACCTTCAATTCTGTATCTCTGTATTATTTCAATAAACAAATCTGACTAGTGCAATTAGTAGTTGCCATCTGTTTTGGCATAATTTTTCTATTTTTAATATATAGTCCACCTTTTTTTAACGTCTTTTGCAGAGAATCTGTGAAGTTTGAGCAAGCGGCCTTCCCAAGATGTACCGAATATCTCAACTGATGTCAACACCAGTAGCAAGTAAATGTAGAAGAACTGTGATACGCAATTATCTTTTGAACGATTAGACTCCTTTTAGCAATTTCCTTGCTTTGATTTTGCTGATACTCAGACCATTAACCATCTGTCAGTAGCTTGTGCTTCTTAAATGCCAGTGTTCACTTTGGCAATGATTTTGACTTCATTTTTTTCCTTGAAAGAAATGTGGTATTTTTCCTTCTAGTAGGAAAAAAAAAAAAAAAAACGTTTTTTTTAGATGCCTGTGCATAAATGTGAAAGGAGATTGTTTATCAGCTACTATTAAGATGCAAAACTGTTTGTGTATAAAAAATGCTGAATGATTTTGATAGCTACTTGCAGAAAATAAGGGCGCTGTTAAAACGGTAGTAGTTTCAAGTTTCTTCCTTCCTCTTGTTATTTTCTCCCAAAACCTCACTTCTAACTCTCCCTCACACACCCACAGTTTTCTCCTTACAAATCAACCAGCCCAATCTGAAAGTCTAAATTCCTTTCTTTGTCCTAGATACTAATTGTCCGTAATGGAATCAAATTTCACTAAGCTTGTCTGTTAGGACTATTGACACCATCTCTGCACACGATAAAATTCTGCTTTAGAGTTTAGAATATTAATCAACTCCAACTTTCCCCAAGTAAAGTCTGTTGCCATGCCTTTGGTTAAACTGGAATGAACGAATGGATGATGTTTCTATAATTAAGAATACTCACAGTCTTTATACATTGGAAAATTTTATATAAAACAAAACAAAACCTTATTTCTTCCCCACTAATGTCTTCTGCTCATTATTTTACAGTAGAAGTGTCTTAATATGCACTAAAGAGAGAGAGTCTAGAACAATGATAGAATTCTTCAGTTTACTGAGTAGCTTCAATAGCCAACACATTGGGTAACTGATTTGGGTTTTCTCCTGCTTCACACAAGACTTTTTTTCCCATCCTTTCATGAGCTCAGTTTGATGCTAATGATTTATTATTGCCTCATCCTGCACTAAGGAACGTTTTTTTTTCTTTTTTTTTCTTTGAGACAGAGTCTCGCTCTGTCGCCCAGCCTGGAATGCAGTGGCCGGATCTCAGCTCACTGCAAGCTCTGCCTCCTGGGTTTACGCCATTCTCCTGCCTCAGCCTCCCAAGTAGCTGGGACTACAGGCGCCCGCCACCACACCCGGCTAATTTTTTGTGTGTTTTAGTAGAGACGGGGTTTCACCGTGTTAGCCAGGATGGTCTCAATCTCCTGACCTCGTGATCTGCCCTCCTCGGCCTCCCAAAGTGCTGGGCTTACAGGCGTGAGCCACGGTGCCTGGAACTTCTAGAGAGTTATGTGGGAGCGGGAACAGAAGATAGAAGCCTCTAGTTTATCTTGCTTCCAGCAGAGTCCTGGTGATAAGGGTGTCTGTACTAATTGGAGTCTTCCAGCTGAAGCTGGGACGTCAGCTATTCCCATCGTCTTACATGCCTCCACTGTTTGCAATTTTACATATTGATACATGTATCAACATATGTAACTGTTGATCAGTTATGATACATTCTACTTCTCTCTCATTTGTTTATGCAGGTTCTTCCAGGTTGGAAAGAGAATGTGCTGGAGAACTGTCTCCCACGTGCATTTTCCCAAGGTATGTTATGGAGCTTCTTTTAAGAAATAAGAATTCTGGCCAGGCGTGGTGGCTCACGCCTGTAATTCCAGCACTTTGGGAGGCCTAGGCGGAAAGATCACAAGGTCAGGAGATCGAGACCATCCTGGCTAACACAGTAAAACCCCGTCCCTACTAAAAATACAAATTAAATTAAATTAAATTAAATTAAAATCAGCACAGCATGGTGGCAGGCGCCCAGCTATTCGGAAGGCTGAGGTGTTAGAATGACGTGAACCCAGGAGGCAGAGTTTGCAGTGAGCCGAGATCGTGCCACTGCACTCCAGCCTGGGCGATAGAGCAAGACTTGTCTTAAAAAAAAAAAAAAATCATTCTTCTCTGGGCATGGTGGCTCATGCCTGTAATCCCAGTACTTTGGGAGGCCGAGGTGGGTGGATCACTTGAGGTCAGGATTTGAGACCAGCCTGGATAAAACATGGTGAAACCTTGTCTCCACTAAAAATACAAAAATTAGCCTGGTGTTCGTGTGCCTGTAATACCAGCTACTCCAGAGGCTGGGGTGGGAGAATCGCTTGAACCGGGGAGGCAGAGGTTGCAGTGAGCCAAGACTGCACCACTGCACTCCAGCCTGGGTGACAGAGCGAGACTCCATCTCAAAATAGTAATAATAATAATTATTATTATTCCTGTATGTCTTACTTTGTTGTATTATTGGTTTGAAATTATTATTTTAGCTATCATCTAGTTTTGAAAGGCTATTTATTTTCAGTGCCATGTACATACTAAATGAAAACTTGCCTAATAGAATAATGAATATATATATTATAATCACATATCATGTATATTAGTGTCAACATATAGGCAGTTGTGAATTGTTTCTCTGGTGAGTGGTGAAACTATTGAATACTGATGAATGGTTACTTTTTCTCAAACTGATGTCTTTTTAAATATGCTTTCCTACCTTATTTTATAAAAGCAACAAAATTCTATACCAATGGCTGAATTTTATGCTCTACCAAAACATGGGCAGTCTACCATTTTGTTGAAGTACTACAAGGGAGTCTTTTTTCTTTCTTTTTTCAATGACTCACTGAGTGTCTCTTATTCCTTATACAGACATCAGCTGACGTTTCCCCTAGCATGGTGAAATGTGCCTAGAGCATAAAGAGATCATACATTCATTTTAGGACCGGCTCCTTCTTGTAAATTGTAGGCCTCCTGATGCTACCAAATGAATCAATGTGAACAGAGGCATATGTGGAAAGGATCCATGGTTTAGAGTCAGATAGACTAGGGTTCATACCATAGCTCTGCCACTTACTAGCTATGTAAAATATCCAAGTAATTTGCTGCTTTTGTAAATCATTTTTTCCTGCTATATGATGAAGATAATCATGATACTTAGCTTTTAGAGGTTTGTGAAGAGTAGATAAAGGGCAAAAAGTAGGGGGCCAGGTCATGCTAAATGTTCAATAACTCACATTAATTTGAAATAGTATTTTATTACTAGACTGAGTACTTATATTCATTGTATATAAGCTTTTAAATGTAAAAATATCAGAAATTCAGTAGAGCATGAGGCAGATGTGTAGAAGGATGAGAGACATTTTGTAATCTATCAGTGTGTAATTATCTAACATTTTTTAATGGTCCTAATGATACTTGTCCTTTCACCAACCAGTCTTTGTCCTATCCTAGGAGGTACGATTTAGGTTCTTCTAAGGCCTAGTCAGTAACCTCACAAGAAAAGAAAAGGCTTTGTCTTTGGGCAGTTAGGCACGTTGCTGGGCTTTGCTGTGGGATTGGACTGTAGAAACCAATTGGAAAGGACCTGCTAAAAACAAATCAGCTACTAAGTTTATTGGAGCAGAATGAAGCAAGAGTCAAGATCTAGAGATAATTTTGTTATCTGCTCTAAAGGTTTGGTATTGTTCAGAAGGGTCCTTTTTTTAAACTATAATCCAGGTGTTGGAAGAGTGTCTTCATTTTGTTTACAATCAAGAGAGGATAGGTAAAGGTAGGGGCATTATAAAGGAAAGATGCCGGGGGATTAGGGAGGCTGCAGTTGATAACTGTTGAATGTTGAAACCTTGGAAATTGGAGTGCAGACAGAAATACAGGTCCAGAACTCTGAAACCTCCTAAGTGTCCAGCACCATATAGTTGCCCCATTAATTTTCACAGAGGCAAAAGGCTGTAGAAGAAAGAGCACTGGAATAGGAGAAAAAAGATCTAGATTTTTACCTTGCCTCTCCCACTTGTAAGCCCTGAGTTATTGAACAATGCACTTAACCTACTGGAGCCTCCATTTTCGTATTTATTAATAGGGATAACAAGAACCAAAATGTTCTGTTAAAGTGCATGTCTGGAAATAGTCCCTTTTGATGTTTCCAAAGTCTCAGATTTCTACCCATACTATTCAATATTTTTATCAATGATTTGGATTGAGAACATATAGATTCCAGGGATAACATATTTGTATGACATCATGTAAATATATTAAAAGTATTGTGAAAATAATGAGAATCCCTCAAAATTCTAACAGCACAAAATGAATAGTCATTCAAATAGTAGGCAACATATTTAGCTTACCACCCTTAGGCAATGGAAAGCATAGACATTAACAACCTCCATTAAATTATGACATTAAATATTTACAGAAATCTATGAAGTTTATTTTGGGCAATCTCTACTGCACAGATTCACATTTGTTAAAAAAAAAAAAAAAAAATACTAAGCCTTGGAGAGAATAATTAGCAAGAGGTAGAGCCAGGATTGAAACCAAGGATATGAACCTAGCTCTATCTGCAAAGTCTGAATTACATACTGATTTTGTAATATAAAATTGGTCCCAAAGTCTAAGAGAGGAAAGGTACCTCTAAATATACAGGAAAAAGACTAGAAATTGATAGTTTATTTAGATGAGATCAGGTGCATTCAGGGTGGTGTGGCCGTAGACTTGATAGTCTATTTAATAGTGTGATAATATGTTGGTAACTGGAGGGGGAAAAAAAAGAATCAAGCTAATGTGACTTAAGCTTCATTGCTAAAGACATGGATTCTATAATGAGGGAGGTGATAGTCCTTATATCTCTTGGGCAGACACACCTAAAGGGCTAGGTTCTACGGTTGGCATGATATTTAAGAGGAACTCTAAAAAGTGGAGAATACTCAGAGAAAAGTCATCAAACTATAATAGCTAAGGGATCAAAACTACATCATGTCATATAAAGATGACTTAAATGAACTGGAGGACTTTTAATATGGAGAAGCAAGGACCCAGGGAGGACATGAAAACTCTCTTTAAATAGCTGAATAGATCTCAAATGGGAGATAGAGGGAATGGAAAAGGAAGGGAAAGAAAAGAAGGGAGGAAGTGAACATTTATTAAGCCCATACTAGGTGCTAAGCACAGACCATTTATTTTGTTATGTAATTATTAAGATAACCTGATAAGAAAGATTTTTTTTCTTGTTTTTCATATAAGGAAAGAGTCTAAGAGGCTAAGTGACTGGATTAAGGTTACTCACCTAAGCAATGACAGAGTTGGAATTATGGGCTTAGAGGGGGATTGACTTCAAATCCCCTGTCTTGTCTACTATGCTACAGCCCGTATTTGTTCAGTGAAGGGTTGTGGGGGTGCTTAGTAAGTGTGGGGTCCTTGTTACTGAAGATGTGCACGCAGAGAGGCACAATGTTTGTCAGAAATACGGCAGATGGGAAATTTGGTGGGGCTGCAGACATGACCATCAAAACTCCTTCTGATTCTTAGAATCTGTAATTTTCTGGAAGCATATGGCCCCAATTTATGCAATTAAGTGGAATACATAATATGTAAAAATTATTGAAAGCATCAAGGTAAGAGCACATGAGAGCTATTGTACTATCAGTGCTGTTAATCGATTGACACAAAACCACCCCAAGAACTCAGATACATTCAGACAGTATATATTTTCATAGGTTTTACCAGATTTCCATAGCCTGTCAGGTGATTTCATTCAGTAACTGGCATTGAGTTTATTTACATACTGAACATTTTTTAGGCTCACAATATCTGCCCTCCAGTAATGTATAAAATAATTACTGAGGCGGACATACATACACAAAAATCACAGTGAGATTAATTGAGGTTTAGGACAAAGAAAAATAATTTTTATGGGAGAAGAGAGGGGGAAAAACTAAGCAGTTTTGAAGAAATAACACATAACATACTCTTTTATCCAATATGGCTCTATTACTATTGTCACCAGGCTTCCACCAAACCTCATCTCAAGAAATTTTACATTTATGAAACATTTTCATAATAATTTGGTTGCCTGTCAATTATAGGGCCATGTGATTCCTTCCTTCCTTCCTTCCTTCCTTCCTTCCTTCCTTCCTTCCTTCCTTCCTTCCTTCCTCCCTTCCTTCCCTTATTCGTTTCTTCCTTTCTTCCCTTCTTTCTCTCCCTCTTTCTTTCTCTCTCTTTTCCTCCTTCCTTTAGATACAGGGTCTTTGGTATGGTGCCCAGGCTGGAGTGCAGTGGCTATTCACAGGCATGAATAGCATACTGCAGCTTCAAATTTCCTGGGCTAAAGGGATCCTCCTGCCTTAGCCTTCCGAGTAGCTGGGACTATAGGCACACACCACCAATCCCATCTCAATGTGATTGGTTTTTAAAACTAAGACACATATAGGTTTGCTCAAGGAATTATGAGGCTTCCCTGGATACCAAATCAGGGAAGGTAACCGTGTGCCCATTCGTGCAGCCAACCTGGAGGGAAATTTGCACAGGTCAAAAATGATCCTTTTGACTGCATGTTCACCCTGTACCTCATATGTTTCCGGTGGCTACATACTTATAATGTCTCTATTACAGTGACAAGATTAAAGATCTGGCAACTGGAGGGGTATTCAAAATAAGGGAGAAGAGGGGATTTTGAGCTTCCGACATCCCATCCAAAAAAAATAATAGACTAACATCAAACGTAGGTTCATCGTATGGTGAGGAAAGTGATTAGCCATCATGTTTTTACCAAGGTTTAAAACAGAAAGAAGCACTAAAGGATCTGTAGTTCAATGCTGTCACAGGTGAGGAGATGAAGCCCAGAAGGTTAAGAGTGACATTCCTAATGGTTGCAGAAGTAATTGACAGTCATGGATGCAAAGATGTTATTTTCCTTCACAGTGATGAGACATGGTTGATGTGGGACTGGATGTACTGAATAGATATTTAAAGGGCTTTCCCTTTTCCTTCTTAGTTTTACCTGTGATTCCCTGGATGGTGGCCATTCTTTTGAATGCAGCTCCATAGATCCCCTGACAGGCTCCCACTATATCTGTCGCCGAAGTCCCAGACTCCTCACCAATGGCTACTATATTTGGACCGAAGACAGCTTCCTGTGCGACAAAGATGGCAACATAACTCTGAACCCAACACAGACCAGTGTTATCTACAAAGAGAACTTAGTTAGGTAAGTAGAGCATATTACAGAAAGAAATCTGAAGTCCAATCCATCCATTAATTGTTCTCTCATTCATTTATTCACCCAACTATCTTTTATAAGGATCCCACTATTGTTCCAGACTGTGGAAATACAAAGGGTAAGAGGGAATGGGCATAGCCAACATGAAAACAAATGAGAGCGATGAAGTAATACGGGTGCAAGGATAGAAACCTGTCAGGGTGCAGTGAAGGGATAAAAGAAAGGAGATACATTTTACTTGGGGAATTGGTAAAAATAAGCTCACTAGAGGTGGTGATGGCTGATTTAAGTCTTGAAAAATGTAGGATGTTAGTTAAAATAAAAATAGGAAAGAGGACTTCTGGAAAGATGGCACAGGCGTGGCATTCTGAGAGACCCTGGTAAAACTTGGAGAATAGCAAATAGTTTGGTAGGAATAAGCTTAGGGTGGGAAGGGGTGTTTTGTAAGAAAGAAGACTGATCACAGGAGCAGGGGCTGGATGAAAGGGGTTAAGTTTCAGGCTAAGGAGTTTCAGCAGTACTCTATAGATGAAGAGGGGTCATTAATAAATTATCAGATGTATTCTTAGAAAGATAATAATGACTGCTATGGAAAGGATGGGTGGTTGGATGTGTGTGACTATGTCAGTAGAGAGTGAGTACAATGGGAAAAATGAAGGCAAGGTATCTATGGATTAAAAGCAAGTTGTGGTAGCAATGATGAAAGAATAAGGGTGGGGAGATAGATAAAAAGAATGGTAAAGGGGTGGAATCTTGGTCATCCAAAGATGTGGGAGGTCCAGCAAAGGAAGAACACTTGCATGAATCTTAGGACTCTGGTTCTGTCAACTAGATGTATGGTAGGACCATTTATCAAGATCAGAAAGAAAGGACGGGCATGTTTGAGGAAAGAAGATGGATGAGTTCACTTTGGATAGGTACATTTGGATAATCACACTCATTTTCTTTTGCTTCAAAACCACCCATATGCTGACTGAATCAGTCAGCTATTGACACAATAAGGCTGTGTAACAAATAACTGTCAAATCTTAATGATATAAAACAATGATATAAAACGTATGTTGGAAGTTAGTTGCAGTAGGTTGGTTTAGTCTGAACAAGGTTGAGGTTGGCTTCAGTTGGAATCAGTGTGCATCATATAGGTCATTCCCTTGAGATCATTTGACTACAGAAAAATGTTCTTTCCATTGCAATTACACAAATGCAAGGGGACATACCCCAAGAGCAGGTACATTTCAAGCCTCTGTGTGCATCATTCTGCTACCATCTCACTGGTCAATTCAACTTATATGGGCAAGTTGGAATAAGGGTCAGGGAAATACAATCTACCCTTGTTGATGAGGGAG
This sequence comes from Piliocolobus tephrosceles, assembly GCF_002776525.5. NCBI lineage: Eukaryota > Metazoa > Chordata > Mammalia > Primates > Cercopithecidae > Piliocolobus > Piliocolobus tephrosceles. The sequence goes on along the minus strand of NC_045440.1, from coordinate 136,329,080 downwards.
GGAGGCATCTGAAACCCAGTGTGTCCAACATAGATTAGGTCACCTTTCTTTTAAAATGTTTCTCACATGATTTCTATTTCAATGAAAAGAAGCACCATTTATCCTCTGCTGTGAGTCTCTCTAGACTTGACATTTTTATTGATACATCCCGTTTAGTCAGGTGGTAAGGATAAGATGTTGTAGGTAGTAACCATAGATCTAAATATGTAATGTTTCAAATGAAAGCAGATTTTACTTCTTTTTTTATGTCTTTTTTTTTTTTTTTTTTTGAGATGGAGTCTTGCTCTGTTGCCAGGCTGGAGTACAGTGGCATGATCTCGGCTCACTGCAACCTCCGACTCCCTGGTTCAAGCGATTCTTCTGCCTCAGCCTCCCAAGTAGCTGGGATTACAGGCACCCACCACCATGCCCAGATAATTTTTGTATTTTTTGTAGAGACAGGGTTTCATCATGTTGGCCAGGATAGTCTCGATCTCCTGACCTTATGATCTGCCCACCTCCAACTCCCAAAGTGCTGGGATTACAGGTGTAAGCCACTGCGCTGGGCCCAGATTTTATTTCTTGCTCATGTAATTGTCCAGCATGAGTGTTCTAGCTTAACTGGTGACCCAACTTGAAGCAGAGACTTGGAGACCCAGATTTCTTTCATCATATGCATCTGCTAACCATGCAAGCCTTATAGAGGCTGTGGCATGGTGGAATTGCCTGGAACCAACTGGTACAAGTGTAGAAAGAATGTGAGTTGAAGGAACACCTACTTTCCCCAAGGCTCCAAGCCATAAATGACACAGATCACTTCTGCTCACATTCCACTGGGGAGACCTTAGACTCATGACCACACCTAATGGCAAAGGAGCAGAAGATGTAGTTCAGTTGTGTGTCCAGGTAAGGTGTATTTGGTAAGAAGTTTATTGTTTCCATGACAAACATGAAGACCAAATGAATCTACTTCCTAAAATTATTTTGAATTGTTCCTCTTGTCTTTGTTCCCATAGCTATTTTCTTCATTCAGGCCACCATCACCTCCTGTTTAGATTTCTGCAATGATTACCTTAGCATTCTGATGCCTCCTGCATTAGCCACCTTCCAGTACATTCTCCAGGCCAGGCCACTGCAAGGTGGTTTCCTTACATTAGTTAGGCACCCCCCTTCAGGGAAGTTTTACTCCATTTTCTTTCTTCTCATTTCGCCTTGCATAACTGCCAATGTTTATTACTAAAAATATAATAAAGTATTGATTGCTTTCTGTGTGCTAGGGACTATCTCAACTGGTTTGTATATATACTACCATTTGATTCCCAGCTCCTGCTCTGGAATCTTATGACATAGATTTTATTACTGCCATTCCCATTTCACAAAGGTGAAACATAAGTTCAGAGAGATTAAGTAATTTTCTCAAGCTCACAGGGCTATTAGGTGGAAATAGGATTCCAGCTCAGATGGTCTGACTTTCAAGAATCAGTTTTGCAACACCACTTTTAACTCTAGCCCACATTATATAGATATTCTTGATGTTAAAGATGTTTCATCCATACTTTTTGTTCTCATATTTGATGAGTGCCCATCCCATAATAGGTACTCAATAAAGTTTTGTTTAGTGAATTAATGAATGTAAGAATAAATGAATAAAAATTTCTAATTGCTGTTTATTCCATTTAAATGATCTCATCTTAGAACCTACAAGAATCTTTCAAATTTCATTCATTTTCACAAGAATGTGTTCCATTGTCATGAACTCTACCATTTTTCTCAACTTGCCATTCCTGGAACCAATGACAGAGAGAGTTCAAATAAAGTAGATTTTCTCAACAGTAGCACTATTCACATTTTGCACCAGATAATTATTTGTTGTGGGCAACTGCCCTGTGCACTGTAGGATGTTTAATGACATCTCTAGCCTCTTCTCACCATCTGCCAGGAGCACTCCTTCCCTGGTGTAACATTAACAAAATGTCTCCGAAACCTACCAGATGTTCCCTGCAGCCAAAAATCAACCTGGTTGAGAACCATCAGGATAAAGAATGCACAAGGCTTGTTGTAATTCATCCTAACCACCAAGGGAAAGCACAATTCAAAATGCATCTTCTGGTAGCAGCTGTAGCTGAAGAGCAGAATTTTGTGATGGGAAAACTGTTCCATGCCCTCCTTGCATGTGATGGGAAAGCTGTCCCACTCGACCTTGCATTACCTAGCTTTGGTTCAGGCCCTCACTACTTTTCACCAGTATAGTGAGCACCCTGTGCTCAGCACAGGGCTTGACACATCACAGGAAGATATGCAACAGTGACTCCCCTGTGCACTTCGATCAGCCCCTCTGCCCTCAATCTTGCACCTCTGAGCCACCCTCTGTTACTGACAATTTTGGAAATGCAAACCGAATTATGTCATCACTACTGTGTTCCCTGTAGCCATGCTTTAGAGGTCTCCCTTTGTTCCAACACTAAATTCCAACTCCCTTGTATCATATGGGAAGTCCATCATTACCTGCCTTCCTTTTACCTGTCCAGTTTCATTTCTTGGCATGACCTAATCACACCTACTCGTTCCTCGATGAACAGGTCAGATCATCTCATGCAGCTTACAGCTCATTTCTCCCAGAAAAACTCCCTTGATTATCAATTAGCACTGCCACTCCTGGTGCCCTCAGAGCAGCCTCTAGGTAATCCTTTCAGAGCACGTATCTCCTATATAGCATAGCGATCAAAAGCAAAGACCATGGAGGCAGACTCTCTGGGTTTGCATCCCAACTATGTCCCTTACTAGCTACATGACCTCAACCAAGTGACTTAACCTATTTGTGCCTAAGTTTCCTGATCAGAAAAATGGGATAATAACAGTATCTGTTTCACAGAGTTGTACTGAAGATAATGTGAGTTAATCTATGTAAAGCACTAAGAAAGATGCCTGGCACAGAATAAACTGTAGGAAAGCATTACCTATATGTGCATTATTTTTTTTCTTTCTCCCATAATACATTGTGAACTTCTTACACACAAAGTTTTGTCTTTTATCTCAGTTCTCTTGACATTGAGCCAAGGACCTGGCACACAGTAGAATTTTGAGACTTGGGTTGTGGAAATCACACTTTTGAACTAAAGGTAACTATTATTAATTGTTCACCATGCTTTCATTTCTCTCTAGGATATTTAGAAAGAAAAAGAGAATCCGTCATCCCTTTTCTTCTCTCTTCAACCTCAGTACCTCCAAATCTTGGCTGCATGGAAGTATCTTTTGTGACGTCGACTCTTCTCCAAGTGAGGACAACTGTTTGGAGGGGATCAAGAGGTTGGACACAGACCATTGCAATGGAAATGGTGAGTTTTGAGTCTTCTTTTCCATAGTAAAATTTTATCTCCAAGTGGGCAGTGGTAACCCTGTGGTCCTTGACCAATGTCAGTTCCAGAGATGACAGTCATTTTGATGGAGAGATGGGCCACATTTTTAAAATTCTCTCTATACTACATGTGTGATCAAAACACATATGTGTCTATGTCATGCAAAATAGTCTAATGTAAATGTGTAAATTATTAAGTTGATAATGCTGGGAAAATATTTGCACATTTCCACAGTATCTTTTCTATAAGGAATATGGGTGGAGAAAGGATACTGGAGAGTCAGATTTAGAAGACCTATACTGGAAAAAATGTACTGGAGTCAGGGTTCAAGTCCTAGTATGAGTACACTTGGATAGTACTTAACTTTGCTGAGTTTAAATTTCTTCGTTTTTAAAGCCATATATATATATATATATGTTATATATGTGTGTGTGTATACATATAATTTGAAATATAATATATATTAGATATATACATATTGTGTAATAACAATATTCATACAAGTAAGTACGTGTATATACATCTATATAAACACAGTGATGGGAACTCAAAGCATCTATTTTAAAATTTATTTTTCTTTTTCAACTTTTATTTTAGAATCAGAAGGTACATGTGCAGGTTTGTTACCTGGGTATATTATCTGATGCTGAGGTTTGGGTTATGAACGATCCCATCACCCAGTTACTAAGCATAGTACCCATAGTTAGTTGTTCAACCCTTGCCCCCTTCTCTCTCTCCCCCATCTAGTAGCCCCGGTGTCTACTGTTGCCATCTTTATATTCATGAATATCTGATGTTTAGCTCCCACTTATAAGTGAGAACATGGGGTATTTGGTTTTCTCTTCCTGTGTTAATTTGCTTAAGATAATGGCTTCTAGCTTCAGCCATGTTGCTGCAAAGGACCTGATTTCATTATTTTTAATGGCTGTGTAGTATTACATGGCGTATATGTACCATTTTCTTCATTCAATTCCATGTTGATGGGAACCTAGGTTGATTCTTTGTCTTTGTTATTGTGAACAGGGCTGCCATGAAAATGTGAGTGTGTGTGTCATTTTGGTATAATGATTTGTTTCCTCTTGGATATATACCAAGTAATGGGATTGCTAGTGAAATGGTGGTTCTAAAGTCTTTGAGGAATTTCCAAAGTGCTTTCCACAGTGGTTGAATTAATTTACATTCCCACTAACAGTGTGTAAACATTCCCTTTTCTCTGAAGCGTCACCAACATCTGCTGTTTTTTTATTTTTAAATAATAGCCATTCTGACTGGTGTGAGATAGTGTCTCATTATGCTTTTTATTTGCATTTCTATGATGATTAGTGATGATGAAAATTATTTCACATGTTTGTTGCTGCATGTATGTCTTCTTTTGAGAAGTATCTGCTCATATCCTTTGCCCATTTTAAATGGGGTTATTTGGTTTTCGCTTATTAAATTGTTTAAATTCCTAATAGATTCTAGATATTAGACCTCTGTTAGATTCATAGTTCATGAATATTTCTACAATTCTGTAGGTTGTCTGTTTACTCTGTTGATAGTTTCCTTTGTTGTGCAGAAGCTCTTTAGTTTAATTAAGTTCTATTTGTCAATTTTTGTTTTTGTTGAAATTGCTTTTGAGGACTTAGTTATAAATTATTTTCCAAGGCTGATGTCCAGAATGGTGTTGCCTAGGTTTTCTTCTAGGATTCTGCTAGTTTAAGGGAGGTCTTACATTTAAATCTTTAATCCTTCTTGAGTTTTTATATATGGAGAAAGGTAGAGGTTGTTTTATTCTTCTGCATATAGCTATCCCAGCACCATTTATTGAATAGAGAGTCCTTTCCCCATCGCTTATTTTTTGTCAACTTTGTCGAAAATTAGGTGGCTCTATGAGTGAAGCTTTATTTCTAGGTTCTCTATTCCATTCCACTGGTTTATGTATTTGTTTTTGTATCAGTACCATGCTGTTTTGGTTACTATTGCCTTATAGTATAGTTTGAAGTTGGGTAATATGATGCCTCTGGCATTGTTCTTTTTGCTTAGAATTGCTTTGGCTATTCAAACTCTTTTTTGGTACCAAGTTAAATTTAAATTGAAAAATAATATTGATAGTTTGATAGGAATAGGGATAGTTTGATAGGAGTAGTTTGAATTTGTAGATTGCTTTAGGCAATATGGACATTTTTGTGATACTGATTCTTCCAATCCATGAGCATGAAATACTTTTCCATTTATTTGTGTCACTTGTAATTTTTTTTTTTTTTTTTTTGAGACAGAGTCTCGCTCTGTCACCCAGGCTGGAGTGCGGTGGTGCAATCTCAGCTCTCTGCCTCCTGGGTTCACACTATTCTCCTGCCTCAGCCTCCCAAGTAGCTGGGACTGCAGGTGCCCGCCACCATGCCTGCCTAATTTTTCTGTATTTGTAGTAGAGACGGATTTTCACCATGTTAGCCAGGATGGTCTCGATCTCCTGACCTCATGATCTGCCCGCCTCAGCCTCCCAACATGCTTGGATTACAGGGGTGAGCCACCATGCCTGGCCCTGTCACTTATAATTTATTTAAGCAGTTCTTTGTGGTTCTTCTTGTAGAGATCTTTTATGTCCTTGGTTAGAGGTATTCCCAGGTATATTATTTTTTGTGGCTATTGTAAATGGGATTGCATTCTTGATTTGGCTCTCAGCTTGAATGTCGTCAGTGTACACAAAGTTATTAGGATACAGAATTGACTACTGATTTCTGTACGTTGATTCTCAAAGCATATTTTAAAGATGAAATGGGACAATGACTATCAGTCATAGTTCAATGTCTGGTGCTCAGTAAGTTGTAGTTATAATTATTTTTATTACTAGAATGGAAACAACAGATATTTATTGGGCACTTACTATTTTCCAGGTACTGCAGTAGGTCAGGTGATATAAAGATGAAATAAACAATGTAACCCCTGTCTTTTTGGGCCTTCTGGTTTACTGGAACAGGCGCTGGGGTTCAGCTCTTTGTTAAATAATTGCAGAAACATGACATAATGATTGTGGTAGGTGCCATGAAAAAAGTTATATGACATAATGGGGAATTTGACTCATTTGGAAACTTAAGAAAAGTTTCCCTGTGGAACTGGCAATGGAGATGAGTGCTAGACAGTGAGGGGGGTTTTGCTGGGCAAAGGGGAAAGGCAAGAACATTCTGTGCTGAGGAGATGAAAATGTCTGGAGTGTGAGTTGCCTAGTGAGTAGACATGCTTGGTGAGAGAAGATAGCATGCATGGTTTGGAACACAATGAGTTTAAGTTTCTTTGGGACATCCAAGAGACAATGTCAAGATGGTGTTGGTATTTGTAATTTGGAGCTCAGAGGAGGAATCTGAGTTAAAGTTATACATCTGGAAGTCATATCAGTATAGGTAGTCATTGAGGCCTTGCAGTGGATGAGATGGATTAGGAAGAGAGTATACAGTTTTCAAAAGAGAGAGCCTAAAGTGGAATGTTGTGAACTCAAACATTGAATAAGTGAATAGGACAGGACTAACCTGCAAAGAGATTAGGAAGGAAGCATTCACAGAGGTGAGTGGAAAACCAAGAGAGTGCTGTGTAATGAAATTCCTAGGATAATAGTGGTATAAAAGGTGGGAGTTCTTAGCAATGGCAAATCATGCTAGAAAGGTAAATAGGATGAGGACTGAGTGTTCAACAGATTCATTGGCCTGGGGGTGACTGTTAGTGGAGTGAAGGTAGCAGAAGAGAACCACGAGTACAAAGAAGAGAGAGTGAGAGGTAAGGAAATAAAGGAATGGCCTATAGAAGACCCTGATGTCTGCCGGGAAGGGATAGGGGGAGGTGAAGGTGGACGAAGGCAAATGAGAAGATTGAGTGAGTCCCTGCTGCCTCTTCTTTCTCTTTCTCCTCCTCCTATCAACAATGGGGGAAATTTGAGCATGTGTCATGATATGGTTTGGCTGTGTCCCCACCCAAATCTCATCTTGAATTCCCACGTGTTGTGGGAGGGGCCTGGTGGGAGGTAATTGAATCATGGGGGCAGGTCCCGTGCTGTTTTCGTGATAGTGAAGAAGTCTCATGAGACCTGATGATTCTATAAGGGGAAGTTTCCCTGCACGAGCTCTCTCTTTCCCTGCTGCCATCCATGTAGGACGTGATTTGATCCTCCTTGCCTTCTGCCAGGACTGTGAGGCTTTCCTGGTCAGGTGGAACTGTAAGTCCATTAAACTCCTTTCTTTTGTACATTGCCCAGTCTTGGGTATGTCTTTATCATCAGCCTGAAAACGGACTAATACATGTCACTTCATCAACAAACGGGCCTGAAATAAAAGTGGGTTTGCAAGTCCACTTTGATATGTTATATACTCATTTAACAGTCATTCTTTCATGTATTCATTCACTCATCAAACTCACTGAGTCTGTGCTATGTGCCAGCTACTGCACTAAACACAACACTCTTCCAAGCTAAGTAAGACATTACTTTGAGAAATTCCTGGTTTAAAACAGGCAAATAAATACATTTGCAAATAATTTTAGTATAATGCCTGAAATAGCATAAGAGATTTAAGAGTAGTATGTGGAGACAATGTCAGAGGTTTATCCAGGGGAGGCAGTGTTAGCTGTACCTAGAGGTGGCTGGGAGGGCTTCAGAGGGAGACAACATTTTAGTGGGTTTTTTTTTTTGTTTTTTTTTTTTTTAAACATAGTCTCGCTCTGTCACCAGGCTGGAATGCAGTGGCGTAATCTAGGCTCACTGCAATCTCTGACTCCCTGGTTCAAGCAATTCTCCTACCTCAGCCTCCCGTTTAGCCAGGATTACAGGCAAATGCCACCTGACCCAGCTAATTTTTGTATTTTTAGTAGAGACGGGGTTTCACCATGTGGGCCAGGATGGTCTCGATCTCCTGACCTCATGATCCACCTGCCTCAGCCTCCCAAAGTGCTTGGATTACAGGTGTGAGCCACCACGCCCGGCTCTGAGTGGGTCTTAAAGGAGGAGTGGGATGGCTAGGCAGAGATGAACTGGGGAGATACTCCCAGCTTCCCCATTCTTCCAAACTGCTGCGAGGCTCACCTTCCCAAGGTATTAAATGTGGCCTTGTCATTCCTTAACACAGCATACAAGGTCTTTTTGAATATTTCCTACTTTTCCAACCCAAACTGGCTGCATAATTTTCAGGCCCAGTGCAGAATAAAATACAGGGCCCCCTGTTCAAAAATGCTTAAGAATTTCAAGTGTCAACCAAGAAAAACTGTTAAACCAAGAAAAAGACCCTTGTGAGCAAGAAGCCCTGTGCAGTGGCACTTGTCAAAGGTCTGTGTGGCTGGTCTTGTCTTCAACTCCATCGTTTTCCTTTCCTTTCCCATACATGCAATTGACACAGATCACACTGATCTTTCAGTTTCCTGAATGGATCCTGCTCTTCCACACATCTGTGGCTTTTCTTATGTCACTCACTCTGCTGTAATTCATTTATGCATTCATTTGGAAGATTTTACTGAGGGCCAACGACGTGTCAGGCATTATTCTACACAGTGGACATAGTGGTGAATAAAACGGACAAAATGGCTTGCTCTCGTGGAACTTGCATTTCTGTAGGGGGAGACAGACAATAAATAAATTATGTAGCATGTTAATAATTGGTGAGTGGTATGGGAAACAAGAATGGGGGAAGTGATGGAGATTGCAAATGCAAATAAAATGGTTACAGAAGGCCTTATTGAGAAAGACTTTTGAGCATTGGCTTAAAAGCAAAAGCAAAACAGCTCTGTAGATATCTGGGGGAGGAACAATCCAGGCAAGTGAAATGCTGGTGTACAGGTTCTAGTTTCGGAGCCTGCACTGGGCTGAGTGAGTGAGGGGAGATAGTAGGGCAAAGACTGAAAGGTGTGTCAGGAATGCAAGTGAGAAGGGACAAGGAGAGCTGTGGGGTCATTTCAAAGGCTTTGCTTTCATACTCTGAGAGGATGGCAAACCACTGGAGGATTCTGAGCTGAGGAATAACTTGTTTCGATTTACATGTTGAAAGGATTATTCCAGCTGCTGGGTTCAGATTAGATGTCAGGTATTCGGAACAGAAGCTAGAAACCCTTTAAGAAGTGATGAGAAGTAGGATTCCAGATTCATTTTACAGGTAGAGGCAACAAGATTTGCCTAGGTGGCTGTGAGAGGAAAAGAGAAGTCAAGGGTGCTTACTACGTGCTGAGCACTTCACATTTTGTCTTTTAAAAATATATTAGCTTGCTTACATACATTATCTTGTTTAAATATCCCCCAAACTCATAGGAAGTAAGTCATATTATCATATTTATTATAATTATGATAAAACTGAAGTTCAGGGTTAAAGATTCACCCAAGTCAATTTAGCTTATAAACAGCAGAGTTGGGGCTGGGCACAGTGGCTCACGCCTGTAATCCCAGCACTTTGGGAGGCCAAGGCGGGTGGATCACGAGGTCAGAAGATCGAGACCATCCTGGCTAACATGGTGAAACCCTGTCTCTACTAAAAATACAAAAAATTAGCCGGGCGTGGTGGCAGGCACCTGTAATCCCAGCTCCTTGGGAAGCTGAGGCAGGAGAATGGCTTGAACCCCGGAGGCGGAGCATGCAGTGAGCAGAGATCGTGCCACTGCACTCCAGGCTGGGTGACAGAGCGAGACTGTCTCAAAAAATAAATAAATAAATAAATAAATAAATAAATAAATAAATAAATAACCAGCAGAGTTGGAATTCAACTTAGGTCTATCTGATTTAAAAGTGCAGACTCTGTTCTGCTGCCAGGAAGGGCTTTGTTCTCCTTTTCAAGGAGAAATCCATTATGTCCCTCTAGCAGGCCCAAAGAGCAAGCTAGAGGACTCGTATAATGCAATAATGTATTCATATAATGTGTAGCAATTATATGGCTATGATTTTTCTTAATCTGCTTCCTAGATAGAAAACACACATAGCATTTTTTAAAATTTTCAATAACTTTGATTTATAAAATGTTACAAAAAATAGTACAGAGAGGGTCAGTATATGCTTCATCCAGCTTTGCCCACTCATAACTACTTATACAACTATAGCACATTATCAAAACCAGGAAATGGACATTGGCACAATACCATGATGATTCTACCAATTTTTCCATATATTCCTGTGTGTGTGTGTGTGCATGTAATACTAGATTACTTTTAAAAATACAATAAGTGCTTGTTAAATGAAGAAACAATTCTTAATATGATCAAAGGATTACTTCAATTGAGTGATTCTAGTTTTCCACAATAGTAAGAATGTATAAGCAGGACGAGGAGAGGAGAAAGAGCAGGGATGTGGGGGGTGAGGCCAGAAAGATTAACCATAGTTATTTGAAGAACCTTTTGTGCCGTTGAGGATTTGGGGTTTTATCTAATCAATCAAGAATATTTTTGATCGCTCTTAAGCAGGGTGATGATGCAATCAGATTTGGAATTTTCAAGTTATCTTTGCAATAGCACAATTGAGGATTGGATGGGAGCTCCGAGGCAATTAAAATCAACCAGTATCCTAAGGAAGAGGCAGGAAATAGGGAGGAAGGAAGAGACTTAAAGAATATTTTCCAAGGTAGAATTGACAGGTTGGTGATAGATAGAATGTAGTGCTGAGAAAGTGGGGAAATCAAAGAAAGCTGATGTATTTAATTTGGGAGACTGAGTCAAAAATTCTGCAAGTCACCAAGGGCTGGAAGATAGTGTGGTAGAGTCATAAGGAAAATGAGCTTTTGAACTGGATGAACCTGAATTCAAATCCTAGAACCACCTTTTCCCACCTGATTGTTCTTGGGCAAGTTATTAACTAACCTCTCTGATCCTCCACTTCTTAGATATAAAATAAGAAAAATAATAGCAGATAGAATGGGGAAGATGAAATGCAATAATTCATGAAGTGTCACATCTCTAGTATCACTTATGAATACCAGGGGCTGGTATTCTGCTTAATACACATTAGCTCTAAAAAGGCAGAAAAGAACAGATGGGGATCATCAAAACAGACAATAAATTTTATTTCTTATGGGTTGAATTTGAGATACCGTATGGGAAATACATAACCAGTAGAGGTTTGGAAACATAAGGGGATTCAGGAGTAAGGAAGGATCTAGAGACACTGATTCATAAGCCAATCTGAGAAGCAATACAGTTTTTTGGAATAAAGAAGTCTACTTATGGAAAACAAGTGAATGAGAAGAAAGGAGAGTTAATAAAGGAATTCAGGAGGTTGAACAGAAACCCCAGTAATAATGATCCCTAATTGTGTGAGTGCTAGAGGTGAGCACAGTTCCAACAAAGCCACATGTCATGTCATCACTTCTCTGCAAAGCCTCTGAGTGAGTTATTATTCTTTATCCCCATTTTCCAGGGGAAGAAGCTAAGGCAGCTTAGGTACTATGTGAGGCCACACAGGTAGGAAGTCGCATAGCCAGGATTTGAAGAGAAAAGTCTGAGCGTGTGCTCTTAATCACTGGACTACACTGGGAAAAAGCTCATTGGGGAAAGTTTCTCAGGCAAAGAAGCAGAAGAGTGTGGTGTTACGAAAGAAAAGAATATGAAGAACTGGTTAATGATGCACAGCTTGATAAAGAGGCCAACTTAAGAATTCTGTAGTCCCTGGTAGATGTGTTATGTCTGGAATCTTCACTCAGAAGGCAAAGGAGAAGTCACCACTCTGACTCTTTCTGACAGAGTAGCACAAATATCTTAGTACAGAGCTCTTGTTACTTTTTAATTGAGATATAATCCACATGCCTTAAAACTCACCAATTTAATGTATACAATTCAGTGATTTTTTAGTACAGTCATAGGGAGGTCATGCAATCACGACTGCTTTCCTGTTCCAGAACATTCCATCAGCCCCAAGGAGAAACCTTATTCTCAATAGCAGTCACTCCTCCTTCCCCACCAGCCCCTGACAACCAGTATTCATCTACTTTCAGGATCCATGGATTTGCCTATTTTGGACTCTCATTATTTTGTTTCATTTTGATAAAATGTTTAATTAAGGTGTTGTTGATGAAGTGGGCAATGTGATGTTTCAATATAGTTATACATTGTGAAATGGCAAAGTCAGGTTAATTAACATATCCATCACCTCGTATACTTACCATTTGTTATTGTTGTTGTGAGAACATTTAAGAGCTGCTCTCTTAGCAATTTTTTTGTTTTTTGAGACCTAGTCTCACTCTGTTGCCCAGGCTGGAGTGCAGTGGTCTGGCCTTGGCTTACTGCAACCTCCACCTCCCGGGTTCAAGCAATTCTCCTGCCTCAGCCTCCTGAGTAGCTGGAACTACAGGCATGAGCACCATGCCTGGCTAATTTTTTGTATTTTTAGATGAGATGAGGTTTCACCACGTTGGCCAGGCTGGTCTCAAACTCCTTAGCTCAAGTAATCTGCCCGCCTCAGCTTCCCAAGGGACTGGGATTACAGGCGTGAGCCACCATGCCTGGCCCTTTCCTGGCAATTTTCAAGAACACAATACATTATTATTAACTCTGGTCACCATGCCATAGGATAGATTTCCAGAACATTTTTCATCCTGTCCGACTGGAACTTCGTACCCTTTGACCAACATCTCCCCATCCCCTACCCCACCCACTCATGACTTTCTGAGGCTGCCTCTTCCTCTCAGTGGTTACTGCTGCTCCAGGAATGGCTTACTCAGGCTCACCTCTAGTGTGCCTTTTCTTGTGTGCCTTTTCGAGTGTCCATCCATTGGTTCTCCCCTGTTTTTTTCTGGAGCAACAAGGCAAATGTCTTCTCAGTTCTAAAGCAATGTTTTCTAAAGTGTAGGGTAGAGTAGGAAACGCTGCTAGTCCATAGCAACAGTGAATGTTGATTCAGACAGTAAGAGAGAAGCTGTGGCTCCTTTTCCAATTCCCTTACAATCCTTCTGATAAAACCAAGAAGACCAAGGCTCAGTTTAGAACCTTGGTAGCTGTCAGATTCTCTAACATTTGCTACACTGTCTTTGGTTTTAACAAAGTTCTTCTTAACCAAGAACAGGCTCAGAGCTTTCTGCTACACCAGTATTTCACACACATTAAATAAGGTTACATTTTCCATTGTACTTATTTTTACCTTTACTTTCTGTTTAGGGCATTTATGTGACTGATACAAAGTTTGTTTTAAAGTAAAAATGTAAAATGAGACAATTTTAAGAAAATATTAAATGGCTGAGAGCAAGCAGGTTCTGGGATTTGGCAAAAATCAGGAAAATGATGCCTGGATGACTAAAGTCTGAGAATCACTGTTCTAAAGACAGTATTTCACATATTTAGAAATTAACGTCTAGTTTTTCCTTCGTTGTCTCTTCGAAATACGTCCAAACAATTTCAAAGTGATTGGACCACAGCAATACTGCACGTGCATGAGGTATCTTATTAAAATTCTCATGGTTTCCAAATATCCTCTAAATATAACAAATCAAACTACCTCCATCCAAAATCAGTAATTAGTCAACCTGGACGCACAGGGGACTTTGAAATCTCTCATCTCTGCTGTCAGAGTAATCACATCTTCCCCAGACTTCTTGCTTTCCGGATTTACCCAAGGCCCCGTGACTTTTATCAGCAATTTATTTTTCTCTGGAAATGCCTAGTTAGAAGACTCCAGAAGAAATCAAAATTAAATTGTTTTGCTGTTTTCTCTCCGAGCAATGGATGCAATCAAACATTACTTCCCCTGATTTTCTTGTGCTTCATTTTTCAGGCAAGAGGATGTTTTTGCCTGTTTTGTCTGTCCTCAGTTCACCCCTTTCCCAGCTGTGTTGACACCTTTCCTCATTAGTTGCAATTCATTCTTGAGCCACGGAATTTTGCAGCTACCCAGGCCCCAATACTGCAATTCGGGATGTGTTCCCAGAGCCTGTGAGTCATACTGAAGGAGAGTAGAGGATTCACACAGGGAGGACTGAACAGGATGGGCTCTATTTCTGCCAGTCCTAGAAAAAGCAGGATGACTCCAGGCAAGTCACCTGAGCTTGAGGTGCGTGCCTTTCTCTAGAACTCATGCCTGTCACATAAATATCTTTGGGATGGCAACATCTGCATGTGGCTTTGGGCTTCTCTTTATAGCAAATCATGTCCATTTTTATATAAAAGGATATGGAAGATGTGCTTAGAAGATACAGAATCTTCCTGACAGAAGTAAACTACATCAAATTTAGAGATCAAGTTAAACAGAATGAAATAGATATCTTCAACAATAATACAACTAGAGCTATTTGGTAAAATATTTTTTGCATTATAATCCTTTTATTTGTTATTAAGTTTGGAGAAGAAAGTTCACTGTCAATTAGGGAAAGTTAAATCATGTCTTTTCAGAGATGAAAAATCTCCTTGATCATTTTTGAATGTTAAGACATTTTGTGGTTTCTCTGTCGAATGCCATCTTTTCTTTTAGAAAATTTTGTGTACAATTTCCAGTATTCTACATAGGATACATCTTTTATTTCTTCCAACTCTCAGCAGCAAAGCTTTATGATCAACTGGGCAGCCCTGGGAAACAGCACATCTTTTTACTGTTGTTACAGTCTCATCCACATCTACCCAGATTGTAGTTAAGGGGCACTCATGAATATGCAATTAGCCGTGGAAGTTCCCATGTCTTTCTCACTTCCACATTGATTTGATCAGCTAGCCTCCTTTTTTTTAACAGCTTTATTGAGGTGTAATTGCTATACAGAGAACTGCACATATTTCATGCGTACAATTTTATGACTTAGACATATGCAGACACCCAAGATTCCATCACCACACTCAAGGTAATAGACATATCCAACATGTCACAAAGGTTCCTGTGTCTCCGTGTGTGTGTTAAGAACATAACATGAGAGCTACCTTATTAATAAAATACCATATTGTTAACTATAGGTACTATGTTGTAGAGCAGATCTCTGTAACTCATCCTTTCAGCATAACTGAGACTGTATTCACACTGAACAATGGCTCCCAATTTCCCCCACCCCAACCCCTAACCCCTGGCAGCTACTATTGTACTCTCTGCTCTTATGAGTTTGACTATTTTAGCTACCTCATTGAAGGAGAATTATGCAATATTTGTCCTTCTGTGACTGGCTTATTTTACTTGGCATACTGTGCTCCAGGTTTATCCATGTTGTTGCAAATGGCAAGTTTTTCTTTTTTTTTTTTAAGATTGAGTAATATTCTATTGCATGCATATACCACATTTTCATCATCCATTCATCTATGGATAGACACTTGGGCTGCTTCCACCTTTTGGCTACCATGCATGGTGCTGGGATGATCATGGTCCAGGGCCCCCTCAGGAGCCTGGTCATTATTGGATGATCTGCATGTTTCATTTTCTGCCACTCCTTTCTCTATGGCAACCAGCAGGGATGCATCCACAGACTGCTTTGTCAAGCTGCCAAAGGCTATGTGTAAGGTGGTGCAAGGCAGCCTGCAGGGTTAGTAGTAATTCCCCAGTCCAAAACCCCAGCTGAGTATCCAGTCCGAGTGGGACCACAGGTGGAGCCAGCCCACCAGCTATTCTCCTCTCTTGAAGTCGCAGTCTTAGCTCAGCCTTAGCCTCCGTGGTGACAAATACTGACCCACTTTCTCTATAGTTGCTGCACTCTGTTATAGCAGGCCTATGTTAGATTTTGCAAATAACAACACTACACATCTTAACATCCCACCCCTTACTGAATTCTCCGTAAAACTTACTGAATGCTAACTATGAGCTGGGTACTAATTGCTGGTGTCTGGGACAGATGAAGTGACCTTTTTCTCATGGAGCCTTTATCTAGTGAGGGAGGCAGACACTAAACAACAACAAAAAAAAAAAACCACACGAATTATGTATTCTAGTGTCTGTATTTCTGTAACAATTATAAAATCATAAATTATGATCTGTCCTCTGAAGGCAGAGAACAGAGTGTTTTGACCAGAGTAAGCACACCCAGGAAAATACAGACACGTGATCACCACTCGAAGCACCTACCAGAGTTGTTGAAAGGACTCTAATGATCCAGTTGCCTTAGATGGTTAGGTCCGCTCTCTCAATGACAGAATTTCTCAGCCTCAGCATCATAGTATTGTGGGCAGGTAATGCCGTGTTGTGGCACATGTCTTGTGCATTGCTGGGTGTTTAATAGCATCCCTGGCCTCTGTTCAGTAGATGCCTGTAACACTCTTCACATCACCCCAAGTTGTGATAACATAAACTGTCTCGAGATACTGCACCATGTCCCCAGGGAGGAGAAATCACCGCCTATTAAGAACTACCATTGTATGAGGACCCCAATGTCTTTTGGAGCCCCATAATCCCTCAGCTCCTAGAATGGGAGACTGGGAATCTTGCAAATCTCTCACTGCTGAGTGAGCATTTTAACACACAAAGCAACTCATGTTACACTCATGCTCAAATTTTTAATGACTCTAAATCACCCACAGAATCAATACTAGCTTGGAGTGTGATATGAGACCCCACACAATGTGACCTCTGCTTAGCAGCCCAGACAGAGTCATCTCCTGGGACTGACCTCACTCACATGCTCTTGTCTAGCGACACAGAAGCACTCACTCTTCTGGCAACCCACCCTGGTCTCTCATAGATTGATGTATTGGAATTTCTCCCCCATCCCCACTTACTTTCTTTCTCTCTGCCTGGCCTGTCCTCTTCCTGCTGTCTCTCTGGAAGAACTCCTACTCATCCTTCCAGTTTCCACTGAAGCACTGCCTCCTCTGTGAAGCCTCCCTGGATTTCCCTCAGACAGACTCAGACACCCTTTCCTAGACTCCCACTGGACAACTTGTTCCAGCCTTTGTTGTAGCAATTACCTCATTGCATCCTAATTGTTCATTTGCATATATGTCCCTCTCCAGATCGTGAGTAGGGTAGAGCAGTATCTAATTTGACTTCCTTCTTCCAGAGCAGCATTGGCATTATATACAATAACTGCATTGAATGAATAAATAGACCTGCCTGGCCCGTATCCACGATCCACGCAGCTTTTTCCTCCCCACTTATTTTTGCTCCACCTCCCAAATCCTCTGGCTTGGGGGTCTTCTCTGGGGATGTCACCTGGGGGCTGCCTCAGTCTTTCTTCCCAGCTGGTTGGTATCTTTCCTTAGTCATTTTATGTTCCAGACATTCCATGACAGCGATCAAGGCAGAGAAAGTCTCTATTTATTAACTGCAGCTGTTCAGATTACCCTGCTTGTTCCGCTTGAAGTTCCTACTGCAAGGTAAAAATCATCTCCTTGATTCTTTCCTTTCTTCCTCCCTGTTCTTTTGTCCCTGCCTCTAAACCCTTCTCAGGAGCTGTGGCTATTCCCCACCAGGTCAAGTTGGTCTTTCCCAGAGGCCCTCTTGCTATGCCTGTTCAGCTCTGTGATGGGGCAGGGGGCAGAGATTACAATCTCTTCCCTCTCCTGGGGCAGTTTCTTCTAGAGAGGATTGTGTGCTATGGTAAAGTCAGGGCAATTAAACAGCCATATGGGATAAACCCTGTGCCTAGAAATGTCTGGAGCAGGTTTAGGAATCCCTTCATGGTATAGCAAATTCCTGTATATATAATTCAAAGTAAAATTACCTTACCCAAGGTCAAGTAATAAGCTTCTTTTATTATTGAATGATAAATTCTTAAAAATCACTTCTACCTTGAAACATCCTTTGCTGACTCATCAGTACCCTTCTACCACCCCCCACTCCCCATGAAGTCGAGTATCACATTTGGTCATGTAACTAGGGACGATATCTATTACAATGTCTATTAGTGATAGAAGTTTCGATTCTCTCCATCTATACCATATGTTGAGATGTTTACATTTTTGTATTTTCTCCTTCACTTATCACAGCTGTAAAAAAAGTAGACATTACTGTCCTATTTTACATGAAGAAACTCAGGGTCAGAAAAATTAAGCAAATTGCCCTGTTGTTAGTCTTAGAACGTATGTTCCAGTCTTCCTGATGCCAAAGTCCTTGAAATTTCCACAAAACCACATTTTATCTCTTTTTAGCAAATGATAGTCTGTTTCCCCTGTCCATAAGTGATGCCTTCTTTATCACCTCCCACTGTTGACTCATGTGTACATGCACACACACACACAAACACACACACATGTGCACACATGCACACACACCCCACCCCCCCACCAGATTTCAGCTTCTTTTGGAACAGTGTCTTATTCTCCCTTGTTTCCTTCCCATCTAAGTGTCCTACAATTTATAAGTTTACCAAATATTTGCCCAGTAGATATGCATATTTCCCTTAGTCATGAAATCAAAATTTAGATGGACCATAGAAATAATTGTCCTGTTTAGACAAGAAGCAAAAATAAGGACATACTATGAGTATTTAAAAAAAAACACACAAAAAACAAAACACACAAATTTTACAGGTCTTCAGTTTCCCCAAGGTAAAATAAATTAGGACAATTTCTCCAAACACCAGGCCTCCTGCTCAAAGCTTAAAGCCAGATGGTAACATCATGGCTACTCCCATCATCTCCCACTGCAGGATTATCTTTTTCTGAAGCACCATATTTATTCTCCTTACCCATGAGAGATTATCTCCCTGAGTAATTTATAATTTTAGATTGTGAGCTCATGTCCTTTGGGCTTTATCTGGGGAAATCTGTGCAGCTTGGGCTGAGAGTGTGTTTCCACAGAGAGCTTTTATGTTGGCTTCTGGCAGATGTCACAGGGCTAGTACCAGCCTGAGACTTTTTAAAATATTAGCTTCCCAGGTTAGTATAAATTTTAACTCAAGGCCAGGCACATTGGCGCATGCCTGTAATCCCAGCACTTGGGGAGGCTGAGGTGTGTGGATCACCTGAGGTCGGGAGTTCGAGACCACCCTGACCCACATGGAGAAACCCCGTCTCTACTAAAAATACAAAATTAGTGGGGTGTGGTGGTGCATGACCGTAATCCCAGCTACTGGGGAGGCTGAGGCAGGAGAATCGCCTGAACCCAGGAGGCAGAGGTTGCCGTGAGCTGAGATCGTGCCATTGCACTCCAGCCTGGGCAACAAGAGCAAAACTCTGTCTCAAAAAAAAAAATTAACTAAAAACCCACTTACTTATAAAGTGCTCAGGAAGACATTTTCCTCCCACCCACTACGTAGTCCAAAAGAGATAAGCTTTCATGCCTTCTGCTAGAACCAGTGGGCAGATTTTTTTTTCCTAGCCATCCTTTCATTGAGGAAATAGCATTTTGAGTCCCTACAGAAACTCGGTTTTAATTTTCTGCCTCTCTTGAGACCAAGGCCTTTTTTTCTGTTCCTAGTGTCAGTTAATCGATAGACCTTTGACTACTATGACTTCTAAGGCCCTCTCCCCCACCCCTTTTGGAAGCTTTGTTCACAGCGCATGCTTAGAGTTATAGGTTTCCCTGGCTTGGCTTTGGGAATATTTCCTTCTTTTGAGCTCAGCTATAGAGTTAAAGAAAAATAACATGTGTTGGGCATGCAGTCCCTTTCAGATGTCAGCTTAGAAAACACCTACATCCCAAAGCAGGACTCTGGCTACTCTTTCTGAGTGGCTTTGCTTCCAAGTCAATGAGTTCTAAACTGGCTCAAATTCTTACCCAAGATCATAAGAGTAAAGTTAAACCCTGAAATATGACACAGACCACTCAAGACAGAATGAAGAGAATTCCTAGGTACATTTATGCCAGGTGAACCAAATGGGAGATGTCCAGTGGTTGAATCAGAGGTGCGGTGCTTAACTTTCCCTGTGGTTGAAAGGCATTCTTAACACATTCATCCTTTCCAAAGAAGCTTTGGCTTACAGCATGTTGGATCCCTTAATCTCTGACTCAAACTAAGAATCAAGGATTAAAATTCATTCCTTGGTGACCTCACACTGAAGACACTAAGTGTTATGAGGAGTCATCTTAGCATGTTTGAAACTTAATGTTGCATGCATGCTTTTGCAATAAACTTGACTTTTTTGTGAGAATGTCAGACTAAGTTTAGGGCCAGTAAAATATATTTATGTATGAATCATCATAGAAGAAAATGGGTGCATGTTCTTGAAGCTATGTATGTATGAAATAGCCTCTTTGAATAAAAAAGTTTAAACAGATGGTTGCTATATTTTATCTAGGCATTTCAATGTATTTTATAGAGGCAGAATTTCCTTCATGGCACTTGTCACAAGATATTTTCTCCCCTGCCCCTCAGCAATATGTAAGGACAGAGATGTTGTTCTAATTCACCACTGTATCCCAGCAGCTAGGTCAATTTCTAATATATAGTCACATTCAATAAATGTTGAATGAATAAATGAATCAGAAGTAGAAGGAGTTGACTGCTGTAAAGTTTGGTCCTATAAAGATGCGAGGTTTATATACTGACTATAATTCCTTTAAATCCATCTATACAAGCCTCAATGTCACTGAAGATGCCTCTGGCCTTTGTTTATCTTTGCACCAAAGATATTTCTCTTCAACCTTCAAGTATGAAGACGAATTGAAATGTCATTTGATATGGTTTGCCTGTGTCCTCACCCAAATCTCATATTGAATTGTAGCTCCCACAATTCCCACATGTTGTGAGAGGGATCTGGTGGGAGGGAATTGAATCATGGTGATGGGTCTGTCTCATGCTGTTCTCCTGATAGTGAATAAGTCTCATGAGATCTGATGGTTTTATAAGGGGTTTCCCTTTCACTTGGCTCTTATTCTCTCTTTGCCTGCCACCATCCATGTAAGATGTGACTTTGCTCCTCCTTGCCTTCCACCATGATTGTGAGACCTCCCCAGCCATGTGGAACTGTGAATCCATTAAATCTCTTTTTCTTTGTAAATTACCCAGTCTCAGGAAAGTCTTTATCAGCAGCATGAAAACAGATGAATACACTATCTTATCCAAAAATCCTTCTCCCATCCCACTATGGTAGTGCAATAGTGTATCAATGTTACTATTTTTGTGATTATTAGGAACTAACTGTGCTTTGAGCAGTCACCGAACATACACACACACTTACACTGAACCCCTCTGCTTTTTCAGCAGATGGTTTACACTGTTCTTCTCCGACTGATGACTGGGAGTCGGGGAAGATGAATGCAGAATCTGCAATCACCTCCTCTTCCAGCCACATCATATCTCAGCCTCCTGGAGGAAACACCCACGGTTTGTCTCCTCAGTCCCAGTTGACAGCTTCTGAACGTTTCCAGGAGAATAGTTCAGATCATTCAGGTGAGTTCAGGTGTTTTAAATCCACACCCAAAGAATTCGTCCTTTCAGAGCCTGAGAATGACTTGGAGATGACTAATGTGCACTTAGGAGCTGGTACCAACCTGTGTGAGGAAGGGAGGACATAGGGCCTCTGCCAGAGCCCAGGTTACCCTTTTCAGAGGTGATGACTGCCTTTGGGTGTCATGTTAGAGGCACCAAAAGCACTGGATCTGCAGTGTTTTATTTTTAAAAAATTCCGAGAATATTTCGTAAAATGTTAGGCCTCAATAAAGCAAAGTGGAAGATACACAGATGTTTGCTATTTTAATTCTTAGCTGTGTATTGGACATACTACATAAGAAGAAAAAAGAGGCTAGGCACGGTGATTCACACCTGTAATCTCAGTATTTTGGGAGGCCGAGGCAGGTGGATCACCTGAGATCAGGAGTTCGAGACCAGCCTGGCCAACATGGTGAAATCCCATCTCTATTAAAATACAAAAATTAGCCGGGTGTGGTGGTGCATGCCTGTAATCCCAGCTACTCTGGAGGCTGAGACAGGGAGAGTCACTTGAACCTGGAAGGTGGAGGTTGCAGTGAGTCGAGATCACTTGAGATCACACCACTGCATTCCAGCCTGGGTGACAGAGTGAGACTCCATCAAAAGAAGAAGAAGAAGAAGGAGAAGGAGAAGGAGAAGGAGGAGAAGAAGAAGAGGAGGAGGAGGAGGAGGAGGAGGAGGAGGAGGAGGAGGAGGAGGAGGAGGAGGAGGAAGAAAGAACAAAAAGAACATCCCTTAGTATTTTCTTGCGGGAGTAAAGCTGTAATAAATTCAACAAGCATGCCCCTTAATCTCTGGTTTGTTAATGTCAGATTAAGCATATTTGGACATGGTGCTGCACCAAGGTAAAAGAGCCCACTCTGTCATTGGCTTGCTGAGATTAAAAGCCCAGCTCCCTACTCGTTAGCTATAACTCAGAAGAAGTTTACCAAACCCTCTCAAACTTAACTTTTTTTTTTTTTGGAGACGAGTCTCACTCTGTTGCCCAGGCTGGAGTGCAGTGGTGCGATCTCTGCTCACTGCAAGCTCCGCCTCCCAGGTTCACACCATTCTCCTGCCTCAGCCTCCCGAGTAGCTGGGACTACAGGTGCCCGCCACCATGCCTGGCTAGTTTTTTGTATTTTTAGTAGAGATGGGGTTTCACTGTGTTAGCCAGGATGGTCTCGATTTCCTGACCTTGTGATCTGCCCGCCTCTGCCTCCCAAAGTGCTGGGATTACAGGCTTGAGCCACAAACTTAACATTTTTATCTCTACATGGAGATGATCATAATTCCTACCTTGTCATTACTAAAATAACTCATGTAAAGTACTTAGCATACTGTCTCACATCTACTGAATACTCAGTAAATGTGAAGTTATTGTTACATAAAATTGAAGTTAAATTGGAAAAATATTTTCTCTTTATTTGCTTCCACAAAATCATATTCACTTCACTGGCCATCACTCTTCTGGTTCTGAAGATCAATACGCTTTGTACATTTTGTTCCCAGTGCAGCTACTAGATAACTGTTCAAGGGTTTTTTGGTTTTGTTTTTTGTTTTTCTAGTTCCCTTTCCAGGTGTTGGAATGACAGGTTATCAACACCTAAGAAGGCTCGATAGCCACCTCCTCCAGGGAGCTCACCATATTTAGTGCTCCCCTAGCTCCCAGGACTTCTCTTTCTCATGCCCATTATTTGCACTGTTACTGCATGTTTGCCTCTGTGAGATCCTTAAAGGTGAGCACTAGGTCATAGTCATCTGTGAATTCCAAAATGCCCACATAGGCACAGAGATAATGCTTCATTACTGGTGGACCAAGTAATAAGTGTGCTACCTCCATTTTACATATAAGGATATTCAGATTCAGACAGATAAAGTTAACCTTTGTACCCTTTGCCAAGAGTTTTGTAAGAACAAATATAAGCTCTTTGCTGTGTCTGGAATGTCTCTCCCACCTGCTATACCTGGGTGGCCCCCTACTCTTCCTCAAGTCTCAAATTAAATGAGACCACCTCTATGCACCTTCTCTACCTGCTTCTGCCTGGTGGAGGTAGCACTTTACTTGCTCTTGATTCCCTAGCACTCTATATATCTCTATGGAAACTGTTTATTTTCCTCTTTCTCACTAGGCTATGAAGTCCTGGGTGGACAAGGTCTCTATCTTCCATTAAGCCCTTCACATGTAGGTTTTGCATGTATGTTCTCTTTCAGGTGCTAAAGATATAGGCAGGTATATCATCTGTATCAGTCTAAGATTTTTGAGTTCCAGTGGATGGAAACCCAACTCAAAGTAGATTACTCAGTAGAATTTATTGGCTCATCTTGATGAAAATCCCAGGCTTACAGTGCAGGATCCTGTCATTCTCTGTTTTTTGTTTTCTCTTCTCTTCTGTGTCTGTGTTACTCTTTAAAAGGTTGTACCAGGCCAGCCTGGGTGACATAGTGAGACTTCGTCTCTCCAAAAAATACAAAAATTAGCCAGTCATGGTGGCTCATACCTGTAGTCCCAGCTACTCAGGAGGCTGAGGTGATAGGATCGTATGAGCCCAGGAGTTGGAGACCAGCCTGGGCAACATGGTGAGACCCCATTTCTACAAAAAATTATCTGGGCATAGTGGTGCATGCCTGAAGTCCCAGCTACCTGGGAGGCTGAGGTGAGAGAAACACCTGAGCCTAAGAGGTCAAGGCTGCAGTGAGCCAAGATCATGCACTGTACTGCAGCCTGGGCAATAGAGTGAGACCCTGTCAAAAAAAAAAAAAAAAAGAAAGAAAGAAAGAAAAAAGAAAAAGAAAAGACAACAAAACAAAACAAAACAAAAAAGACCTGCTGTCCATGGTGGATCCTGGTGGCTCTGTGCCTATACCTTTCCAGTTTCCAGTTCAGCAGAAAGAGATTACGTCCGTCTAGACTAATGACAAGAGGCCAATAATTGAATTTCATTGGTTCTGGAAGGGCCTGTTTCACATGAACAAAACTTTGTTGATAAGTATGTGAAACTCCAAAAAGCTTGAAAAGAATCAAATGCTAGGAGGAAAGTGAGCAAAAATCAGGCACTTCACTAAATCATGTACCAACAGAGGGGGAAAGGTGATTCCTCAAGGAAAATATGGGCACTGTCCCCAGGGAACAGGAAATCGATGCTGACTGTTTTCTCAGTGAGCTTGCAGTCTAGTGGGGGAATATTGAGAAATATTACAGAATTTTTAATTCAATGCGAAAGAGAGTTAGTGAAGATATGAACAAGGTATAATGGGAGCACAGAGGGAGCAGCTAAGGGCTAAGGAGGAGCTAGTAGAATCAAGTTAGGATTCCTGAAGGAGGTTACACCTGAGCTGAGCTGAAAAAGGTATTCAGTAAATGGCCACTTAAGGAAGGAATTCATGAATAATTCGTCCCAAATCACACAATTCATATCTTTGTAGATCTCAAATTTAAACCCATTCATCCTTCAGTATCCAAGTCTAGTGAACTTTGCAGTTTTTCAAGCTGGATTTGTTTCTGAGGAAATGTTTTCCAAATTCCACATGAAATCAGGGTAGGCTAAGAATAGAAACACACTTTAGAAGGATGGTTGAGTATTCAGTTGAACCCACAATAACTGAATTCACAATATACATGAACGACTGTACATTTGCAGTGACATAATTTACTACTGTGATATTTTGAATTGCCAATCTTCAGCATTCCACCCGCATTATGGGCTAAGTAGGTTTTGTTAGCTGACTCAATCCTCATTCATGGCATAAATAGCAAAAATAAATGCATTTGTAACATAAAGTCATTCCAAGTTTTAAACAACTGTTGCAAAATTGAGCTTTTGAAGCATTTGGCAAAAATTAAGTTGAGGTCTGTTTATATTCTCCTTTAGGTCTTTTATGTGGTAATCCTTAAACCAGCTTTAATTTCTTTAAGGTGATTACAATAATACTGAGGTTCACTCTTATGCTTATAATTGTTGGATGATTTGTAGTTTCTACTGTGGCTTGGCAGTACTGAAATATTGTACTGATTGCAAAGAGTTTTGCAAAGACAAATATTTCATAATATATGTTCTCATTTTTGGTCTTTAGAGACTTCCAGTATGTGAAGTCGCAATTGTCTTTCCCTGCCTGCTTCAGACAAAATGTTATGTTCTGTCTAGATGTGGTTTTTAAATCTTGGCTGTGACACCTCATAGCTGTGTGACCTCGGACGAGTTCGTCATTTCTCTTAGTCTTATTCTTCTCTTTGCAGAACTAAGATAATGGCATGCACCTCACAGGGTTGTTGTGCTGTTTAAGTGAACTAACGTATAAAAGCTCTTTGTGAATTATAAGGCACTTTACAGATTTTAGACATTATTATTATCACAGTCACAGAGTTAGATTTCTTACATTATCATAAACTCTACAAAGCCTTTCCCCAACGTTAGATCAAAAGGCAGCCCTAACCTGTGTAAACAGCATAGTCTTTTATTTTATAGTGATTGAAGAAAGTAATTAGTTGCAGAAATTTTCTAATGACAGCACTGTATAACAGTAGGTAATTTTATCTTGTTATTTATGACACATTGTTTGAACTGACATACGTTCCAAAACCTTTTTTTTTTTTCATGGGTAGAAGGAAAGTTTGAGATGATTTTTTGTTCCAAGATGATTGAATCAGCAATGATTTCTAATTTATTTATTTTTGTTCTTCCTATTAGAAACCAGTTTGTTGCAAGAGGTCTTCTTTCAGGCCATCCTGCTTGCTGTGTGCTTAATCATTTCTGCATGTGCAAGGTAATTCAGATTTTATTTTCATGCAGTGGTATTTCATAATTAGTGAAGCTATAACTGATTGATGATTTCCTTGCCTTATTCCACAAAACATTTTAGGTAGCTTTGTGGTTAAGATTTGTTCATTTGTCTGTCCATGATAAGTTTCCCTTTATCTCTCATTGCCCACCTCCATCCTCTCATAAAGCATGCAAAACCTAGAAAGTAGGCAAGGCACAGTGGCTCATACCTGTAATCCCAGGACTTTGGGAGGCCAAGGTGGGAGGATCACCTGAGGTCAGCAGTTCGAGACCAGCCTGACTAACATGGTGAAAATTAAAAATATGAAACTAGCTGGGCCTGGTGGGGGGGGGGCACCTATAATCCCAGCCACTTGGGAGGCTGAGGCAGGAGAATTACTTGAACCCGGGAGGCGGAGGTTGCAGTGAGCTGAGATCCCGCCATTGCACTCCGGCCTTGGCAACAAGAGCAAAGCTCTGCCAAAATAAATAAATAAATACATAAATACATAAATAAATAAAAACCTAGAAAGCATACAAAACCTAGTGTACCTTGCTTAAAATTGTATTTTACCATGTATTGCTTTTTGTTAAAAAAAATAAAAGTGGCTCCTGTTACAGGTATACTCTAAGTATACCTGGAGTTCAAAGGCATTTGAAGTTCCCACTATGGGACTTAAGGTCCCTGCAAAGACTCCACCCTTCCCATTGTATTTGCATATCCCCACATAAATTGTCTCTTTATGTCATCTTAAGGTATGTTTGTTCTCTACTCTCTGGCCTGTACGTTCTTCCTTTGCCTTCTTTTTCTTTCCCTATCCAAGTCTCCAGGGCAGTGATCGAGTTCCTTGGCCCACTCCTGTCTCAGGACCTTTGTACTTGCTGTTCACTCTGCCTCTTACAACCCTCCAGATAGCCTCGTTACGTGTGAACTTAACTCTTTACAAAATCTGTTCAAATGTCACATCGTCAGAGAGATCTTTCCTGAAAATCCTGTATAAATAGCGTGCCACTGTTTGTCACATGCACCTTGCTTTACTTTTCTTTCAAGCACTTATTACCCTCTGACTGTGACATGATTATCTGTTGAAGTTTCAATGGGATCTGCCTCTCCCTAGAAGAATATGAGCTGCCTGAGAGCAGACACATTGTGTGTCTCCCTCATTTCAGCATCCTCAGTGCCAGGGGTTCTTCAATATTTGTTGAATCAATGAAACAAAGGTGAATACAACAGTCCAGGGGTCTTTATGGTTCTTGAACTCTGGCCAGCAAGGGCTGCCTGCTCTCGAGTTCCACATTTTGAGGGTCAAATACAGCAGCATCACTTGGAGGAGCTGCTTTTCAAAATACAAAGTCCTGGATCCCATCCCTTGAGATTCTAATTTAGATTTACTGAGAATTGGTATTTTAAAATAAGCTTCCCAGATAATTATGAGGTTTGCAAAACATTTTTAGATCACAATGGGACCAAAAGAACAAAAGTGGAGGATGGGAGGTACTCCTGTGGTTAAAAATAAATTTGCAAAATTCTGCATTCTGTATCCCAAGTTAGAGGACCATGATGTGCGTTAGTATAATAATCAGTGAAATAATGTGGTGAGGGAACTCGTCTGGCTTTATTTCACTTAGTGTTTTCCAAACCTCCAAGTTGATCTCAGAGCCCTTTCTTTCCTTTCACAGGACTGTGAATTAAATGTTCCTTAGGTTAATGTTTATGGATACTCCTCCCTTAAGAGGTGGAGCTTAACTCTTAATCTTTTGAGGGAGGGCTGCATTTAGACACATTCCAGGAAGTAGAGCAAGGAAGTGGGTAAGAAAGGTAACTCTTCAGTGGAGAAACTGGACAAACACTGCTGCAAGTGAACAAGTCAGCATCAACAGGGATAAGTTACACTGATTGCGTGTCCCCTTGATAGATGTGGTGAGAATGGCGCTTTACCTCTGTGGTCTTCCAAATCCCAGTCTACCAAAAGAAAAACAGCAAAATAAATAAATAAATTAATTAATTAAATAAAATAAAAAAAATTAAGGGACATTCAACGCATTATCTGAGCAGGACTTTCCAAAACTCTTGTTGTACTAATGTACCAGTTTTGGTACATTACCATGTTCCTTCATTGTGACAAACATACCACAGTAATAATAATAGAGAAAGCTGACTGGGGACCACATGAGAACCCTCTGTCCTAATTTTCTGATTTCTCTGCATATTTAAAATTATTCTAATAATGTTTATTTGAATTAAAAATTGACTAAAAATGTATAGATGTGGGCAAGAGCATGGATGTTTCTCTTCTTTTTTTTTTTTTTTTTTTTTTTTTTGAGTCGGAGTCTCACTCTGTCTCCCAGGCTGCAGTGCAGTGGTGCGATCTCAGCTCACTGCAAGCTCCACTTCCCGGGTTCATGCCATTCTCCTGCCTCAGCCTCCCGAGTAACTGGGACTACAGGCACCCGCCACCACGCCTGGCTAATTTTTTGTATTTTTAGTAGAGACGGGGTTTCACTGCATTAGCCAGGATTGTCTCCATCTCCTGACCTTGTGATCTGCCCGCCTCAGCCTCCTGAAGTGCTGGGATTACAGGCGTGAGCCACCGCGCCTGGCCGGATATTTCTCATAGATATGTGAGTGACACATGACAGACAGGAAAGGCCATATGTCTGCACATACAGGTTGAGTATGCCTCAGACAAAATGCTTGGGACCAGAAGAGTTTTGGATTTTGGACTTTTTTTTTACATTTGGGAATATTTGCATATACATAATGAGATAGCTTGAGGATGAGACTCAAATCTAAACAAAATTCACTTATGTTTCATATACACACAGCCTAAAGGTAACTTTACACAATATTTTAAGTAATCTTGTGCACCTGTGGCACGAAGCCAGGTGTGGAAGTTTCCACTTGTGGCATCATGTAGGCACTCAAAAAGTTTCAAACTTGGGGCATTTCAGATTTTGAATTTTTTAATTAGAGATGCTCAACCTGTGTATATAAAATTCAAGAAAAGGCAAGACAAATCAATTATTATAGATGTAAGAATAGTGATTAATTCCAAGGGTATATACTGAAAGGGACAACCAAGGAAACTTATAGGGTGCAGGAAATACTCTGTGTCTTGATCTGGGTAAAAATTACAGGTGTTTATATTAAAAAATCAAAATCAAGTTGTATACTTTATAGGCTTTGCTGTATGTATGTTAGAGCTCATTTTAGAATAACAGTTTTAAAATGCATATAAAGGGATTTCCAAAAGGATATTCACCAGATTTTATTAATAACTTTTACCGTATGGTGGGATTTTTCCGATGATATTTTCTTTTCTTTTTTGTATTTATTTGTAATCTCTTTCAAATGATTCATATTTTGAAAATAAAAACCACAAAAATGTTATTCTTTTTTGAAATAAATCTACCCAGTGACATCATCACCCATCACATTGGCAAAAATTCAAATGCTTGGTCACATTTTTTGGCAAAGTTGTGAAGTAGCAGACGTGCTCCATCATTGCTGTGAATTTTTTAACAATTTATTCTTAAAATCCCCAGGTAGCGGGGCTGGGTGCCGTGGCTCACACCTGTAATCCCAGCACTTTGGGAGACTGACACGGGTGGATCATGAGGTCAGGAGATCGAAACCATCCTGGCCAATACGGTGAAACTCCGTCTCTACTAAAAATACAAAATATTAGCCGGGCGTGGTGGCGGGTGCCTGTAATCCCAGCTACTCGGGAGGCTGAGGCAGGAGAATGGTGTGAACCCAGCAGGTGGAGCTTGCAGTGAGCCAAGATCACGCCACTGCACTCCAGCCTGAGCAACAGAGCAAGACTCCATCTTGAAAAAAAAAAAAATCCCCAATCCCCAGGTAGGGAGATTCAATAATGTCGACCAAGTTTAAAGTTACATGTCTCCTTTGACCTGGCCATACCGTTTCAAATAATTTATTGTGTGAAATGACATATGTAAAATACTATTCATTGCATTTTTAAGCAGTTTAAAATTATTTTTAAGTGCACTTTTAGTGGTTTTAGTATATTTACAAAATTGTAACACCATCAGCACTATAATTCTATAACAATTTCATCACTGAAGAAAGAAACCCTGTACCCATTAGCAGTTACTCTCCATTCCTTCCTCTCCCACTTCCTGGAAACCACTAATGTACTTTCTGTCTCTATGAATTTGTCTATTCTGGACATTTCCTATTGGACTTCTGTGTCTGGTTTGACTCACTTAGCATGATGTTTTCAGAGTTCATCCATGTTGTAGCATGTATCATATTTCATTCTTTTTTATGGAAGAATAATATTCCATTGCATAGATATACCACATTTTGTTTATCCATTCCATCAGTTGATGGGCATTTGAGTTTTTCCCACTGTTTGGCCATTGTGAGTAATCTTGCTATGAACACTGGTGTACAAGTTTTGTATGGACATACGTTTTCATTTTTCTTGGTTAAATATCTGGGAATTGAGTTTCTGGACATATAGTAAGTCTATGTTTAGTATTTTTAGAAACTGCTGAAACGTTTTCCAATAGGACTTCACCATCTTACACTCCCACCCCCCCGATCAATGTATGAAGAATCTAAATTTTCCTCATCCTGAACAGTTGCTATTGTCTGTCTTTTTGACTAGAGCCATACTGGTGGGTGTGGTGTGATACCTCACTGTGGTTTTGATTTGCATTTGCCTGATGGATAATGATGTTGACCATCTTTCCATGCACTTATTTGATGTTTGTTTGTGTATCTGTTTTACAGAAATGTCTGTTCAAGTACTCTGACACTTTTTAACCAGGCTGTTTGCTTTTTATTGTTAAGTTAAAATAATTCTTTATATTTTCTGCATATTAACCCCTTCTCAGATATGTGATTTGCAAAATTTTTACTGTTCTGTGGATTGCCTTTTCACTCTATCGAATGTATTCTTTGATGTGCAGAAGTTTTAAATTTTGATGTAGCCCAATTTCTCAATTTTTTTTTTCTTTTTTGTGGTCTCCGCGTTTGGTGTCACAGTCAATAAATCGTTGCCAGACCAACTGTCATGAAGTTTCCCACCTATCTTTTGTTGTGTTTGGTAGTTTTAGCTCTTACATTTAGGTTTTTAATTCATTTTGACTTAATCTTTGTATATGGCATAAAGTAATGCTTCAACTTCATTCTTTTGCATGCAGTGTAGTAAGTTTTGAAGTGGAAAAGCATGAGTCTTCCAACTTTGTTTTCCTTCCTCAAGATTGTTTTAGCTATTTTGGGTCCCTTGCACGTCATTTTGGTAATAGCAGAAAATAGAAACAACCCAAATGTCCATAAATAGAGGACTGAATAAATAAATTAAATTTGTCCACACCACAGAACAATGTGCAGTAGTGAAGTGCAATAGAGATAGATGTAGTAATAAAGTTAGAGAATGGGGTGGGAAAGACAGAGAGACAGAGCGAGACAGGATAATTCATATCTTTCAAGATATAAATTATTCATAACTGGAAAGAACGTTGAATACATTGTCCCTTAATACATAAGAGGGTTTGATTCTAGAGCTTCCCTCAGATACCAAAATCCTTGAATACTGAAGCCCCTTATATAAGATGATGTAGTGTTTGCAAATACCATATGTATATCCTCCCATATAATTTAAATCATCTCTAGATTACTTATGTAGATGGGTTATATTACTTATGAACTTTATTTCAGGATAAGAAGAGGCATTACTGTTATTAAATGAAATGTTTGTTTTTAAAAGGGAGTGTTAGGTCTGACTGGTCTGAATATCTTTTTTATAGACAAAATATGCTGTGGAATATACAGGTGTGGGTGATCTAGATCTCCATCTCTTCACTGCCGTGACTCTTATTCAGATATATATTGAGCCTTTACAAGCAAGGTGTGAAGTGGTGAGGGGTGTGTGAGCAAACAAGTGTGGGGTCTGGTCACTGCTAGGTTGTAGTAACATCCGGGCCTAGCCACAACTTTGCTCTGAAATCAGAGCAGGCAACGCGAGCAGGGAGAGGCCAGGGGCAGGAGCAGGCACTTCCAAGCCTACAGGGGCAGGGGGGCTTCCAAAGCCCCCAAGAGTGCAGGGATACCTGGGTTCAGAGCAGTGGCTGGGTGGCTGCAGCTGCACCTAGGAGGATGGGGCTCCATCCTGTTCTGGGCTCCCTCCTGTTCCAGGCTCCCTCAGGCTCTGTGAAGCACACAACCCTAGCCACGCCTCCCCTACTGCAGCTGGCCTCTTTGCAGCAGCCACAGATAGGCTGCTGCTGCTGCCACCACTTATGGGACTTCAGTTTTTCCCACCATTTCTGTCTTCCCTTAATTTCTTATTTTGTCAGAACAAATTATTTCTCCCATGGAATATTTTGCTTGTATATGATTAATATAGAAAACTGTTCACCTCCTCTAAGAAAATATACTAACCCACAGCAATAACAAATATGCTAATCTACAATTAGCTCATTCCTTTTTGTTGCTGAATCATATTCCGTTGTATGGATGTACCACAGTTTGTTTATACATTTGCCTATTGAAAGGTGTCTTGGTTGCTTATGGTTTTTGACAATTTTGAATAAAGCTTCTATAAAGAATCACATGCAGATTTGTATACAGACACAGAGTTCAACTCAGTTGAATTAATACCAAGTGCAGCTGTTGGGTTTTATGGTAAGTCTACGTTTAACTTTGTAAGCAAGGGCCAAACCATCTTCCAAGTGTTTGCACCCTTTTCATTCTTAACAGCAATGAATGAGAGTTTCTGTTGCTCTGCATCCTCCCTAGCATTTTGTGTTGCCAGTTTGTTTGGGTTTTAGCCATTCTACTAGGCATGCAGTGGTATCTTACCGTTTTAATTTGCATTACTCTAATGATGAATGATGTTGAACATCTGTTTTTATACTTATTTACCATTTGTATATATACTTTGATGAAGTGTCTGGTCAGATATTTTGCTCATTTTTTCAAGTGGGTTGCTTATTTTCTTATTTAATTTAAAGAGTTCTTTATATATTATGGATAGAAGTCCTTGATCAGATACATAATTTGCAAATATTTTCTCACAGACTGTACCTTGTCTTTTCATTCTCTTAGCAGTGTCTTTCACAGTGCAAAAGTTTTACATTTTGATAAAGTCCAATTATTCATTTCTTTTCTTTCATGGATTGTGCATTTGGTATTGTATTTTAAAACTCATTGCCAAATACAAGGTCATATTGATATTCCCCTATGTTTTCTTCTAGAAGTTTTACACTTTTACAGTCTACATTTTTGGTCGATGACTCATTTCGAGTTAAATTTTGTGTAAAGTGTGTTATATATGTGGAGGTTCATTTTTTGCATGTAAATATCCAATTGTTTCAACACCATTGGTTGAAAAGATGGTATGTTCCCTTTGAATCGCTTCTGCATCTCAATTAAAATTAGTTTACTCTAGCTGCATGAGTCTACTTCTGGGCTGTCTGCTCTCTTTCATTGATCTGTATGTCTGTCCATTTTCCAATATCACTATCTTTATTACTGTAGTTTTTATAGTAAACCTTGAAATCCTAAGTCTATAGTAAGTCTAGGAAAATCACATAGGTTGAAAATGCACTTTAGTATGCTAAATCAGAGCAATCTTGTTGTTTCAGATGGTTTATGGGAGAAATATTAGCCAGTGTCTTCACATGTTCGTTGATGATAACTATAGCTTGTAAGTAACTGTTTCCCAGATTACTGTGATGATGCCTGTATTTCATTCCAATTTTGGTCACTTTAAAATGATTTTAAAATATTTTCTCTTTTTCGCTCAAGATGTGAAATCCTTGTTTCTCAGCCTTGCCAGCTATTTCAAAACCACTGCCTGTGCTCGGTAAGTGTTGCCTGTGTTGTCATTATTGTCTGGACAAAGGTGACCATAATTTGATATCCGAGAATGGTTTCTGCTGCATAGTAGATGGCAGTGACTGTGTATAGAAAACGTCGTGATCATTTGTCCTGAAGACTACTTTCTGTTACTGCTAAAATTTAATAGTATTATCATCCTGCCTCCTAAATTTTTACATCAAAATAATTTTTAAGCACAGGACTTAGAAAATAATTTGAAAGGCAATGTCCTTTAAAATAATTTTTAAAGTGATTTTGTAGATTCATAGCACTACACTTTATAAATACCTCATATTAAGAAACCTTTGTGTTAGACTTTCTCAAATAGCTGGCAAACTGCCCATGAAATGATCTCAGTTACAACCTGTGATTTCTGTGCCTTCTCTTATTCATTTAATGATCCCCTTGTGTGTTAACTGCCATGGTTCAGCATATTTCAAAGGGTTACTGAGGTCTGGGTGGGATGCCCATAGAATTTCAAACAGTCTGGAAAGCACTATCCTATTGCAAGATGAACTGTGTTAATTACCTTCACTTCAATATGGCTGCCAGAGGCAAACTCCCATGGCTTGGAGACTGAGGTCTGTAATTCACCATGGCGCTCTTACAAAATCTGCGTTAATTCTGAAATCACAATGGGGTTTAGTGAAAATTTATTTTGGTTAGGATTCTAGGCAATATTGATTTACTGACATTTTGAGTGATGCTTCCCACAATTTCTAGATATTTCAGGTGTCTAGGGATGCACATATAGCTAAGTTTTATTCAACCTGATATTTAGAAAATTGAATCTTTGGGTAACTCAAGAAATCCTTGTAATTTAGCCCTTGAAATTAATGACAGGCTGGGTGTGGTGGCTCACACCTATAATCTCAACACTGTGGGAAGCTGAGGCAGGAGACTTCCTTGAGTCCGGGAGTTTTAGGCCAGCTTGAGCAACATAGTGAGACCTACAAAAAATAAACAAAATTAACTGGGTGTGGTGATGTGCACCTGTAATCCCAACTACTGGGAAGACTAAAGTGGAGGGATTGCTTGAGCCTAGGAGGTTGAGGCTGCAGTGAGCCGTGATTGTGCCCATGCCACTGAACTTCAGCTTGGGCTACAGAGAGAGAATTTGTCTTAGAAACAAAAAGAAAAAGAAAAAGGAATTAATGACTTCTGTTTAAAACAATTATTGATTTCTAAAGTGGCACCACCTAAGTTACCAAACCTTTATTGAGAATTTATGATATGTTCTATATGGTATGGGGTACCCAGTTCAGCTCAACTGCTGTTAATGAAGTGTCTACCGTGGGTTAGACACAGTCACTAGGTGCCAGGGTGTCAATGCCCCAGCATGCGACTGGCCTTGAGATTTCATCATCTCATTAGAGTAAAGGACATGTAAGGGGCAAGGTGAAGTTGCCTTTTAATATAGTAAGTGCAAATATCAGGTTAGTACAGGAGCCAGGGGGAGCACAAGGAGGTCGGTTTACCAGACTCAGAGGAGAGGGGAGTATGTTCAGGGAGGGCCTCCTGGAAGAGCCAACATCCATCCTGCAGGGGTTATATCACCTGCTGTTTTCTCAGAACTTCCCATTGTTCTGGGCTCATTGTTTGTTTTCTCCTAAAAGAAATTACATTAGGACAATATTTCTGTCCTGAACAAATGCTCTTATCTTCTGACTCATTTATGGAATGAGATTCCTTCTTTGATTACTTGTGTACATACTTTGACTTGTTCTTCTCTTGTTCCCAACTCCATTTCTTTCTGTTTCCTGTCCACCAGCCTCATATACACACACATTTGCATTTAAGACCTGTGAAAACAAGGACTATTGACTTCATTTTTGTATCTACCACCAAAGCCTTGAAAATAGTATGCACTCCATACATATTCATTAACTGTGTTTTACTGCATCATTTCTTGAAGTACTTCCTTAAAAGCCCAGAGCTCTGTGCATATATTAAAGACTTTGCAACCCTCTCCTTCTTATGTAAACATACTGAGGAACTAATAAACCAAAGACATGGTTATTAATATTGAGAGTCAAGAATGACTCATAGGCTTCCTCTAACAATCAATGATGAGAATCTAAGGAAGTGGAAGGCAAGCACTGAATTCAGTTCAACAAATATTAATGCAGCACCCTCCCCCCAACACACACACCAATCTTGCACTGTGCAAGTTAGATTAGATTAGGTGCCTGTTTAGCACCTCACACTTCTCAGATCATATCCCTTTTCATAACATAATGAAATTCTTAGGCAACTGTTTTCCTCATTAAATTTAAAGTCTGTGAGGATAGGGACTATCTATCTTGTCCACCATTGGCCTGAGTGTCCCTTGCAAATGAAGGTCAGCACGGGTATCTCGTGTTAGTAATGATGTGTTAGCATCAGTGGTACACGTTTTGCACACTTATGATTTCATAGTAACAAAATGGGCAACATCTGTTCTCTCTTAGATGAAGGAATGTATGTTTGTATATGTAATGAATGAATGAATGACCTTTAAGGAATAAAAATACAGGGAAAATCCACCTGTTACCCTACAGACTGTTCTACTGGGCAGGAGAGAGCCTGTTTCTGGAAGTTGTATTCTTTTGAGCCATTTTCTTTACTAAGTTTTTAATCTTCCTGAGGCTCATGATTGCCTTTCACTTAAAGTGCATTTAATCCAGAAAAATGCCATCAGGGCAGATGGGAAGCAGAAACCTTAGGAAATGTTAGTAGCTAAGTACCGCGCTGGGCTGAGGGGTCGAAACCTCTATAGCCTTTCAGACAAAAAGGAGAGCACTAAGAACTGCTGGGATAAAAGCAAAAACAAAAAGTACCCTTAGTTGAGGCTGCACTCTTCCTAGTCGTGATCACTTAGGCTAGTTGTGGGTATGGGCGTGGTTGTGCGCATATATATGCACACAGGGGTATGCAGTGATTACATACTGCATTTCTTGGGCATGGGGATGAATTATGCATTTCTTTTCTTCTTTCTCCAATCTAGGTTTGTCAAAATTTGACAACCATTTAGGAATGCCTTCGATGAATGTACTCCATCTGAGTATCCGGAAATTGTCCAGCTTGCAGTCTACTTGGAATCAAGTGTTTTATCGAAAGGGAGTAAGCGAGTCATTGAGAAAAATCCATTTTAGTTGGACTATGTGATTTTTAAATGATCTTAGTTTTTCCATCAAAATTATAATATGCTCATGAAAATAATATTAATTTGCCTTCCCTTTGTAAACACCAGCTGTTGAAAGGGAAAGGACAGGGAATGTGATGGAAAAGAGACTGCCTGGAATAAATGTTCCCCTATGATTCTCTAAGGCAGTGGTTCTCGAGCTTGAATTTTCATTAGGAAATTCTGTGAGGAGCTTGTAACCAGATTCATGTGTCTGCCACATGCACCTATCTCTTGCTGAATTGCTTTAATAGAACAATGAGAGCAAGTTTATCGAATTAATACCAACCTGGCAACTTGAATAACAATAAATGCAATGTGTACATAAAATATAATGCTGCAAAAGTTTGTCATTCACCTCAATGGAGTGACTTGATATTAGATGGTAACAGTAGGTGATGGTTGATACGAAAATGGATAGGAAAGAAGCATTTTCTGAAAGTTATATTCTTTTGAACCACTTTCTAAACCAGGTTTTTAATCTTGGGGCTCATAATTACCTTTCACTTAAATTGCACTTAAAGATATAACACAGAAAAATACCTTAAGGACAAAATAAAGGCAAAACACCAGAGCGCTTTGAAATGCATGAAAATGGTGCAGCTGTACCCTTGAGCCTTGACTCAAGGGCTCTAGAAAATGTTCCCCTTCTACCCCCCACACTTGGTGCATGTTCACAAAGCAAATATGGCCTGCAATTCAAATTTGTTCTATGTGATATTCTCTGAGTAAAAACTCTTATGTGCAGAAAATTGTCTTTGCTCAAAATGGTAATGCCAAAATGTAACTTTATGTATAATTTGCATTTAGTGCATTTTTTTGCTCAAAAAATAAACTAATAAATAAGTGGAGTCACCAGCAAATTTATATTTGTGTGTGTGTGTGTGTGTGTATATATATATATATATATATATTTTTTTTTTTTTTGAGAAATCATGGAGGAACATCATTAATTGAAGACTGTATTATTTCCCTATTTCTGCCTTAACAAATTACCACAAACCAAGTGGCTTACAGCAACATAAAGTTATTGTTTTACAATTCTGGAGCTCAGAAGTCTAAAATAAAGGGCAGCAGAGTTGTTTTCCCTCTGGAGGCTTTAGGGAAAGATCTATTTCCTCACGTTTTTTAGCTTCCAGTGGCTGTCTGTATTCCTTGGCTTGTGGCCCCCTCCTCCACCTCCAAAGCACACAGCTCTGATTTTTTACTTCCATCATTACATCACCTTCTCCTCTTCTGCAGTAAAATCTCCCTCCACCCCTCTCTTTAAAGGACACTTGAGACTACATTTAGGATCTACTCTGATAATCCAAGAAAAAATCCTTGACTTAATGACATCTGCAAGGCCCCTTTTGTCATATAAGGTAACATTCATGGGTTCCT
This sequence comes from Piliocolobus tephrosceles, assembly GCF_002776525.5. Taxonomy (NCBI): domain Eukaryota; kingdom Metazoa; phylum Chordata; class Mammalia; order Primates; family Cercopithecidae; genus Piliocolobus; species Piliocolobus tephrosceles. Next base: position 136,290,411 of record NC_045440.1, on the reverse strand, counting down.
ATGATTAGAACTTGGCTATTTTGGGGGACCATTAGTAAGCTGACCACAGTTGTAATTGAAATAGCTTTGTGTAATAATTTAGTACGTCTGGGATGTGTCCCATGCGTTTGCCATTTTTACAAGTAGGTTAAGTGATCACAAAGTGATCCACAATTCATGTGCATGGAATGCTTTGAAGTGGGATTTAAAATGAATTTAATGGAGAACTAAATGCATATAGAGTCTTTCATTTAATACTCTATTAGGAGAGTTTCCATTGAGAATTTCTGTGTTTCCTTTGTCTATGTGTAACACACATTTTTCTACAGGGTCATTTGATTTAAATGATAATGTTTTTCAAAGTAAGATACTGAAATAGTACTAATTGTTTACATGCATATAATGCTTCATTGTTAACAAGGACCTTTTCTCCCAGGCTGTTTGAGCTTACTATGGCTACTGTAACAAGTTACCACAGATTCAGTGGCTTAAAACAATGCAAATGTATTATCTTACAGTTTCGGAGGTCAGTCCAAAATGAACCTTACAAGGCTAAAACCTAGAGACTGCTTGCATTCCCTGGCCCCTAACCCCCTCCTCCATCTTCAAACCACTTCACTCTAACCTCTGCTTCTGTGGTCACATCTCCTTTTCTGACTTTAGACATCTTGCCTCCCTCTTAAAAGAATTTCTGTAATTACATGGGGCCCACCCAGATAATCCAGAATAATCTTTCCATTTTAAAATCCTTTACTTCATCCTATTTACAAAGTCCCTTTGCCACATAAGGTAATGTAGTCATAGGTTCCAGAGTTCTGGAATGCAGACATCTTCCAGGACCCAATGGCTAAGGCCTTCCCCAGTGAAAGCTTCAGATGAGAGGCCAGTGCAGGACAGCACCTTCTTTGCAACCTTGCAGAGGACACAGTTAAAGCTGTGGTTCTGACCTACAGAAACTGTGAGGTAATAAGTGTGTGTTCTAAGCTGCTAAACTTGTGCTAATGTCATTACATGGTGATAGATAATGAACACAACATCCACAGATTCTCCCCCAAGTTTATGAAGTGTGTTGCTGTGCAAAATGACTTTAGGACATGTCCGCTAGCAGTGGGCTCTAGCCAGATGGTTGCTTTTGAGCCCCACTACTTGGAGTGGCGAGTATAACCTTAATCACCTGCAGATCCATCTGTGACAGAGGTGCACAGGATCTGACGAGTGATGTGTGTGCCGCCGGGAAGACTTGTACATCACTGGATGTCAGCTTTCTGCCAATGACCAGCCTCAATCCTCTTAAGGTCCTATTTGTTATTGTAGTCTAGCAGTGGGCAACATTGTTATAAAGAACCCTGTCTGCTGTACACAACAAATTCTTAGTGATCTGGAATTCACTCCTTGGGAATTTGTAACTTTGCTGAAGTTAATAGTCATCATCAGAATATGATTTTATGTATATATTTGATTTTACAGTTTCATTTATTCATTCAGTAAATATATATTTAGTACAAGCATGTGCCAAGAGACAGTCTGGTCCCTGGGAATGTGACGATGAAGAATACAGATGAGGTTCCTGTACTTATTAAATGTCATGTTTATGTAGGCACCATTCATTCTGTGAAATAGGCAGAACAGCTGTTTTTAAAAACTTGTGTTGTTCAAATACCAGCAAAACAGAAAATGGTGTAAAAATTATTATAAGGCAAATGCCATGTTTTAGTCTGTTTTGTGTTGCTATAACAGAATATCACAGACTCTGTAATTTTTTTTTTTAAACAAACATATTTCTCACAGTTCTGGCAGCTGTGAAAACCAGTATCAAGGTGCTGGCACCTGGCAAGAGCCTTCTTGCTGCGTCATCTCATGGCTGAAGGTGAGAAGGTGAGAGAAGGCCAAAGGGAGGAAAGGGGCCAAACTCATCTGTCTATCAGGAACCTACTCTCAAGATAACTAATCCATTCTCACAATAATAACATTAATTCATTCATGAGGGCTGAGCCCTCATGACCTAATCTCCTCTTAAAGGTCCCACGTCTCAACACTGTTGCGTTGGGGATTAAGTTTCCAACATATGAAATTTTCAGGTCACATTCAAACCATAGCATGCCCTTTTAAGAATCAAACATAAAAAGAGACAAAATCTTGCTGCCTATACCAGGAGCCCTCCGGCTACCCCTTCCAACATCCTCACCTTCTGAATAACCACTATGCTGAGTTTATCATAATCACCTCTGTATCTTGCTTTATAGTTTTTATTACCAATGTACATTTCTAATTACTATAGTACAGCTCTGCCTGTTTTTGTTTGTTTGTTTAATGCCTTTTGGGTCTCTTTTAATGCATAGATTCTTCCTCCCTGACCTTTGAAGTTTGTTTCTTTGAAAACTGCATCATTTGTCTTGTAGACTTTACTACATTGGAATTTTGCTGATCTCATGTCTGTAGTCGAATTTAATGTTTTCCTTAGTCTTCTGTATTTCTTGCCAACTGAAAGTTGATTATAGAGGCTAAATCGTTTTTTGTTTTGAATTTTCTGGGGAACAATTACTTCCTAGGTGGTGTCATATTCTTTGTCAAGAGGGGCATTATGTCATTTTTGTGTTGTCAACAGCCATTTCTGATCAGTGGTCAGATATATAATTAATTACAGATGGAAAATGATGATATTCCAGTTTGATCACATCTTCTTTATTTATTTGTTGGGAGTATGTCTGTGCAAGGAAATATCTGCCATCTGATTGCCCAGTGGTTCAGATTTTATAGGAAAGGTGAGATGAATGCTTGAGTCTTTTCCTTTATTTACTAATTTTCAAAACAAAAAGTGTATTTCTTAGTATCTTTTAAAGGTGGCCAGGATGCTATGTATAATCAACATTTATATATATAAAGGAACTATGTTTAATACATACAATTTCCTGGAAGGCATACCTTCCAACTTCCAAACTCTATGTACTTTGTACCTCATCAAGATGCTAAAAAGATTGAGAAAGTAAATTAAAGTGTGAACGATATATAGACAATAACTCAACTTTAAAAATTCAACCACCATTTATTTTTTGAGAGCCTACTACCTGCAAGAACTGAGTCAGGTACAGATGTTTTAAAATATGGTTCCTGCCCTCAAAATCGTGAGGGGAAACAAGGCATTGCATGAAACAAGAAGGATAAGACCACAGGGCCAATACTGATGGAAGTCCTTTAGCAAAAGGACTATAGAAGATTTCTACTCACCCACTGTCATATCTCAGACTGCTATATCAAAATACTACAGACTCAGCATCTTACACAACAAACATATATATATACTTTTTTTTTTTTTCAGAATTCTAGAGGCTGCAAAGCTCAAGATCAAGGTGCCAGCTGATTCCGTGTCTGGTGAGGGCTAACTTCCTGGTTTGCAGATGGCAGTCTTCTTGTTTCAGCTTCACATGTTGGAAAGAAAGATCCAGGGTCTCCTCCTCTTTTTATAAGGGAGCAAACCCCATTCATAGAGGACACATTATCATGACCAGATCATTTTCCAAAGTCCCCACCTCCAAATACCATAACACTGGGGATTAGAGCTTCAGCATATGAATCTTATGGGTACAAAAACATTTGGTACATAATACCCAGTTACCAAAAATGTATGCCTAATAAATTTTAGAGATTCAGTCCTTCTGAATTGAACATCATTGTTTTGACTTATGCGTTTTTTAATGCCTTTCACTAGAAGTATTACTTTGCTGCTCTAGAAAGTATAAATGATTTATAGTTGTTCTAGCTCATTCATCCATGAGTTCAATCAATCCAATCAATCATTACTATAATTGATCACCTGATAATTACCTGGCACTTGCTAGGAACCAAGGATTTTTTAAGTGAAGGGAATACAATTCTACTCTCAAGGAGCAGATGTCATAGCAGACTGAGAACCAGCTAAGCATGTAATTACAAGTGTCAAGTATACTCTAGAGCCAAAAAATGCATTTCTTTGAAAACATTTACAAGGTCAGATTCTCTGGTAATTTAGATGAATTCTTCCTTTGGGTTAATGGGAATAATGGTATTGTCTTCTCTTTTTGAGAGCAGAGAGAGATGAGATGTGAAAGGAGAGACAAAGTATCAGAAACAGGTAGTGAGGAGAAGAAAATAAATGATCACAGTGGCAATAAGTTAACAGTAATAGAAAATACGATCACTGGGGAACTTTTATTCTGTGCCTGATCCTGCCCCTGGCAAGTTCACATTGCATGTTCTGTTAAATCTCATAACAACCACTTTAGCTAGGCAGGTGTGATGGTTAATTTTATGTGTCAACTTGGATATATCATGATGAACAGTCGTTTGGTCAAAAACTAGTCTAGATGTTCCTGTGAAGGTATTTTGTGGATGTGATTAACGTTTGTAATCAGTTGACATTAAATAAAGCAGATTATCCTCCATAATGTGGGTGGGCCTCATTCAACACATTGAAAGCCTTAAGAGCAAAGACGGATGTTTACCAAAGAAGAAGGAAGTCTGCCTCCAAATTGCAATATAAACATTCTGCCTGAGTTTCCAGCCCATAGAGTCAAGACAATAACATCATCTCTCACCTGAATTTCCAGACTGCCATCTTACCCTGTGAATTCTGGACTTGTCAGCTCACTACAATTGTGTAAGCCAATTCCTTAAAATTTCTCTCTCTCTTTCCATATATATAGTGTGTATATACTGTATTAGTTAAGGTTTTCCAGAGAAACAGACCCTATAGGATGTGTAATATAGATATACATGTATTACATATAATATACAAAAATGTATATTTCTAATTCATCACATATAACAAATAGGACATATAATATATGTGATTATGTATAATATATGTGACATATGTAATATATATGTTTATAATATATCATATATCCTATTGTTTCTGTATCTCTGGACAACCCTGTCTAATATAGCAGATAGGATAATTGCCATTTTATACATTTAATACCTTAGACAGGTTGAATAACTTTCCCAAGGGTTTCCCAAGAGGGTAAGTGGGAGATCTAGATTTTGAAGCCAAGCCTGTCTGACCCACAGCCCTTACTTTCCCTACTACTGATTGCTGCTGAGAAGGTTACATGAGAGGGGCCTGGTGCCTCGGTGATCAAAGGCTGTGTGAGTCACTCTCGCCAGAAAAGCTAACTCAAGAGAAAGTTTTCCATGAGGTGAAATATTAAATGAAAAGAGTCATCTTTCAGAGACAATGATGACCTTCACCTTTTTTCTTGTATCTCAGGGTTCTCAATTCTAGTTTCTTGGAGAATTGGCATGAATGAGATGCAATATAAAGAGAGGAATTATTAAACATTGTCTGGTCTGCTTTAGAGCCTCTGTTCATAGAGGCTGATGTAGCTACAGAGCTCATAAAAAAAGCTGCTGTTTTGTTGGAGCATGTACTATACGCCAGGTGATTTATCTTCTTGGTCTGTAACTGTTGCCACCATCCTGCTGAGGACCACTCTTGGTTTGGTCACTTCCACAGTATGTAAACCCACATCATGTCTGATGGGGCCAGTCAGTCGTCCTTCATCTTGTAACCATACTGTATGGTCTCCAAGCTTGCCTGCCATATTCTGTCTTAATTGTCTCAGACTGGGAAGTGTCATGTCCCTTTATTTATAGGATTGGTCATATGACCCACTTATGCAAGGTGGTGGAGAAAGCAGGGAAGTACATGGATCTTTGACGAACTTTAGCAGCTCCGCCACCCACTCTCATTTAAAAGCGAGGAAGGCAAACTTCAAGGAGGATGTATTGCTCACCCTGAGTCATACACCACAGGTCTCTAAGGCGCCTATGCCACTCACCTCCACCCCCTCCTCAACACCATCACTGCAATGCTCCTCCAAGCAGATATCTACTGTAGTTACTCCAAAACAACGCAGATGCAAAATGATCTGCTTGTGCTGCAGGAGAAGCCAACCACCACTCCCAAAAGGAATCCCACTACTGCAAACACAATGCAGCAGACACAGACACCTGCCAACTTGGCATACTTTGCATCGATGCCACATTTCCCTACCAGGCTTTGATGAAGGTCTGATCATGCATTTCAAAAAAAATCTACCCTACTGTGCAGTCTGTATCCCCTCCATCTGTCCCACGCTCGGTAAAATCTGCTACAGCTGCAAGCTACACCTGCTAGAGAGCCAGACAGGGTACCTTGGGAGTGGAGGGCAATTTAGCAAGTGGATGCTAAAAACTGGAAACTATTTTGCAAAAAATTTCTTATCCTTTTGTAGCCTTAAAGGAAACTTTTTTAAAAAAAATAAAATGCAAAGGGTAAAACAAAGGCTGGCGAATCAGAACTTGCACGTTCAATGCAAAATGAAATTTTGCATTTTTTATTGTAGAGAGAGAAGGTAGCCCCTCCTCCAGTCCAGGCCAAATTGAAACAACATACCTTTGTGTGGGTGAAGCTCATCTTCAGGCTGCAAGTGATCTGCTGTGGGGGAGACAGCTGAAACTCACTGCCAGAAGTTCCATTTTATTCTCAAATTATTTTCTTTTTTTCAGTAAAAGAAAAGGTCAAGAAACACATTCTAGAGGCTTCCATCTTCCTGATCTTCTTTGTTTTTTCTCTTGCTGTGTGTCCCTCGAAGAGTAGCATTGCAGTATAGCATGATACTTCGGCTCTGGAGTCAGAGTAGACCTGGGACTAGACTGCGACCCAGCTACTTAACTGCTTTCACTTTGGACAGACGATGTCACCTTTCTAAGCTTTAATTTCCCAGTCTTTAAAATGAGATAAAAATATTACCGAATTCGTCTAACTTTTATGAGATTAAACAAGTTCATGCAGGCAAAACGCTTAACACTTCAAACAGTGCTAGATCATAAGCTTTTCTGAAGTGGGCGCTGCCATTATTATTATTATCATTATTATTGTATAATAATAGTAGTGGTGACAGTAGTAGTAGTAGTAGTAGTAGTAGTAGTAGTAGTAGTAGTATTTATGACTTCTGGGACAATGGAAATTTTTCTATTATTGGGTGAGATGATAGAAAGGAGAGACTAACTGTGGGCCGAGGCTTAGCTACAGCCATGTTAATCTAGCTGAATAAATACTTCTTCTGATATTTAACACAAGTTAGAACGGTATAAAGGCAAAAACACAGATTTTGAGGTCAGATAGACACATATGTAGACTTAGACCCAAACATAGACTCTGGCTGATCCACCGTTTCTAGCTTTGTGATATTGGACCTATTAGTCAACTTCTTTGACCCTCACTTTGCTCATTGATAAAACAGGCCTGATTTCATGACTTGTGGCCTTCTCTGAAGTGCTTGCTGCAGTATGGAGTGATCGATCGTTGGCTTTATTGTCATAGAGAAGACCAAATAAGAGAAAGTAAGCTTATTTAGTGGCATGAGAAAAGATTGGCTTTAAAAATAACTTCTTTAATTCAATTTTATTTTGAAAATGACTCACCATCATTTTATTTAAATAGGAAGGAAAGAATTCAAATAAGCAAAAGAGAAGAAATTACACATCATCCCTCAACTCAAGAATAGCCACAGCCAACATCTTGATGTTTATCCAAGAAAATTATCTTGGCTGCAAGGTTGGTGAGTTATGAGAACAGGCCACCTAGAGAGGGGGACTTTGGGCCTAGGAGCCGCCACCATCTGGGGTCAGTCATGTGGCCATTGCTCTGTTGGAAGCAGAGGGCTCTACCAGATGACAGGCTCAGCCCCCTGCTGTGATTTATTGTCAGGGAAGTGCCATCAGCTGTCACACTGTACCAGTGTTGTCCCACTTCCCATCCCCAACCTGGGGGCAAGATGGCTACACAATAAAAGTTAGTTTTAAAGACACTTTATCCAAAGGGAAGCAGGACAAAAACTAAAATCTAGTGCATTCGGTGTGTCTTCCCACCTTCCTTTTCTCCCTCCCTCATTTTTTTTTCAACTCTCAGCCCGTGTGTTAGTTCTGGGGTCCATGCAGCTCAGGGGCTCACAGTCAAGATGGAGACAATGCCAGGTAGCCCTTCCCATGTCTGCCTGGATAACAGAAAGACAGACAGAAAAGCTTCCCAGGCATCCTCTGTACTTCGCTGCACAGTGCTCAGCACACTGGTCTAAATCCAGTGTCCGTCTTTCCTCATGACGACAAGCTCCAGGAGGGCGAAGACCATTTCCTCTGTGGTCATTACTCTATTCCCAGTGCCTCTGGGGAGGTACTCAGTAACTATTGACCAGACTGCTGCTATTGAAAGAATATATGAGCCAGGTGGTATTTGTAGTGAACAGTGGTTGTCCTATTCTGTATCCCAGTGCTATGGTTTGAATGTTCATCCCCTCCAAAACTCATGTTAAAATTTCATTGCCATTGTAGCAGTGCTAAGAGGTGGGACCCTTAAAAAAGATGATTAGGCCATGAGGGCTCCCTCTTCATAGACAAGGTTGGTGCCATTATAAAAGACCAAGCCCCCTCTTGCTCATTCTTGCCCTTCCATCTTTCTCCATGGGTACCACAGCAAGAAAGTTCTTGCAAGATACCAACCCCTTGATCTTGAACTTCTCACATTCCAGAACTGTGAGCTGATACATTTCTGTATTATAAAGTATCAAGTATGTGGTATTCTGTCATGGCAGCATAAAAATGAGTAAGACACTCCCAGGCTTGTTGACTCACACCTGTAATCCCAGCACTTTGGGAGACCGAGGCAGGCAGATCACAAGGTCAGGAGATCAAGACCATCCTGGCTAACAAGGTGAAACACCATCTCTACTAAAAATACAAAAAATAAATCACCCAGCATGGTGGCGGGCACCTGTAGTCCCAGCTACTTGGGAGGCTGAGGCAGGAGAATGGCGTGAACCTGGGAGGCGGAGCTGGCAGTGAGCCGAAATCACACTACTGCAATTCAGCCTGGGCGACAGAGCAAGACTCCATCTCAAAAAAAAAAAAAAAAAATGAGGAAGATACTCTATCACTTTGTAGGAACCTCATTGCCTTTCCTATCAATTTCTCCTTTTAAGTTAGTCAGAACACATTTATCTTGCTTGCTACAAAAAAGAAAATAATATATATCGAATATGCTCTTTTTGTCTTTAGAAAGTTTAATTGAGGTGAAGTTCTTGTGACATAACATTTCCCACTTAAAGGTGTACAATTCAGTGTCATTTAGCACAGTTTCAGTGCTGTGAACCACAACTCTGTGGTTCCAGAACACAGTCTATCAAGTTCCAAAACATTTTTTTAACCTGAAGAGAAAATCCTGTACTCATTAAGAAGTCACTCTCCATTCCATCCTTCCCTGGCCCCTGGCAACCACTAGTCTTCTCTCTATGGATTTATTCTGGCTATTTCATATAATTGGAATCATATGATATATAATCTTTTGCATTTGTTTATATGTGTATGTTTATCCTACTCACATCCTAGCATATATTAGCACTTCTTTCCTTTCCATGGCTGAATAATAGTCCATTGTGTGGATATATCACATTTTGTATATTCATTCACCCACTGGTGGATGTTTGGGTTGTTACCACTTTTTGGGCCATTGTGAATAGCTGTGTAATGCTCTTGAAAAAAAAAGAGTGAGTTTGGCAGGTAAGGAAAATGGAAAGGATATTTGGAGGAAAGGGAGCAACTTATTCCAGGGCAGAGAAAGTTTCCTACCTGGCCTTCCGTCTTTTCACTCTTCCAGGCTGCAGTCTCCACGCAGCAATTAACAGTGATCTCTCTAAAGCTGACATCAGGCCACATGGCTTCCTTGTTAATTACCCTCAATCCCACCTTACATTTCCTCTTGCTTACTACACCATGGCATGTAGCACTGCTCCCCTTTCTGTTCTTATAATATCACCAAGCTCAGCTCTACCTCAAGGCAGTGACACTTACAGGACACTAACACAGAACTTCTCATGGTCAGCTTCCTCTCATGATGTAAATACCTCCCCCATAGAGAGGACGTCCCTAGCATCTTAGGGATGTTCTCCCTATTCACGCACGCCACCCCTGGTCACTCAACTATCTCATTATCAGAAATTATCATTCTCTTTTTTTTTTGAGATGGAGTTTCACTCTGTTGCCCAGGCTGGAGTGCAGTGGTGTGATCTCAGCTCACTGTAACTTTTGCCTCCTGGACTCAAGCAATTCTTCTGCCTCAGCCTCCCAAATAACTGGGATTACAGGCAACCACCATGGCTAATTTATATATATATATATATATATTTTTTTTTTTTTAAGTAGAAATAGGGTTCGCCATGTTGACCAGGCTGGTCTTGAACTCCTGAGTTCAGGTGATCAGTCCGCCTTGGCCTCCCAAAGTGCTGGGATTACAGGTGTGCACCATCACACCCAGCCAGAAATTATAATTCTTATTCATTGGTGGTGTGTGGATTTTGTTGGTTTGGTTTGGTTTTTGGTTCCTCTCTGTTCTGCCCTATTTTTTTTTCACCAGAACAGATGCTCCAAGAATAAGTAATTGCTTAAGGAGTGGATGGCTGGATATGACCCATTAGCGAACTGGCAAGGAATATATTGTGTCTGGTGCAGAGAAATAGAGCTTCGGGTGGTGCGGCATGTGGTAGAAATATTGACTGTGCCCAGATTATTCAAGATGCCCTCTTTATACCAGGCACACTCTAATTTAGCTTTAGAAATTCCCTGGTGTGATGATTTCACAGTACCAAAGGGAACTGAAGGCTTGTCTATTATTTCTGCTTCAGAGTCAGCATAGAAACCCTGGAAGAGAGTTGCTCCTGAGAAGCAGCTTTGCAAGGGGTGGGCAGCATGGTGGCTGGGAGGGGTCAGAAGATCTATGTTCTCTTTTACTGCTGTGTGGCTTTGGGCAAATCATCTAACCTCTCTGAAATTCGGGTTTCTCGTTAGCACAAATGAACAGTATATGAGGATAAGAGTTTTCCATGGTCTATTACAAAATGTGAGATAGGTTCGTGCATACTTACTCTAATTTCATGCTCAGAACACTCTGCCTTATGTTGTGCTGTGAGGTTGATAGGGATTATAGTTCTTATCTGACAGGTGAGGGTCCAGGAGCGTGAGTCGCTTGCTTGAGGTCAATTGTCAACCACTAGAAGAGTCAAAGTGAGGTCTGCCTCCAAGTCCAGGACGTTTTCCACTTGTGCTTCCCTGCCTACCTCATGGGGTGTTGTGCTAATTAATGACAAGTTATAAATACATACATTTTATTATTATTTTCTGTCCCATGCTTATTGTACCACTGGCCCTAGAAGTAAGATTGAGGTCCTCCTTGCTTCTCATTGCACGTACTGGAGGATTATCCCCTCTTCTCCCCTAAAACCTCCAGTTTTGAAGCTCGTGACACCAGTCTGCACTATCTGCTGCCACTTCTGGGTGCAAATACTAACCCCTCATTTCTTGAAGACTTTAGCATCTCTCTCATTGTCAATCTCTCTAGTACAATTCCAGTCATTCTTGGTGAACTCCACATACACATGGATTTCCTCTCTCATACTCTGGCCCATCAGTTTCTTTATTTTTATTTTTGGATTTTTTTTTTTTTTTTCTTTTTGAGATGGGGTCTCGCTCTGTCTCCAAGGCTGGAGTGCAGTGGTAAAATCTCGGCTCACTGCAACCTCTTCCTCCCAAGTTCAAGCGATTCTCCTTCCTCAGCCTCCCAAGCAGTGGGGATTACAGGTGCACACCACCACACCCAACTAATTTTTGTATTTTTAGTAGAGACGGGGTTTTGCCATTTTGGCCAGGCTGCTCTCGAACTCCTGATCTCAAGTGTTCTGTCCACCTCAGCCTCCCAAAGTGCTGGGATTATTTTGAATATTTTTTAAAAACTGTTTCATTGAGTTACAATTTATACAAGATAACATTCACTTGTTTCAAGTATACAATTTAATGGTTTTTAGTTTTACAGTTATGCAAGCATTGTTGCAGTCCAATTTTAGAAAATGTACATCACCCCCAAAAAGATCCCTCTGCCATTTGCAGTCATTTTTCATTCCCATCCCTCAGCCCCAGGCTACTAACCACTAATCTATCAACAGTCTATAGACTTGCCTATTCTGGACATTTCATGTAAATGGAATCATACAATATGTGGCCTTTGTGTTTTTAACTCCTTTAACTTTTATTTTAGGTTCAGCGGTACATGTGCAGGTTTGTTATGTAGGTAAACTCATGTTATGTCATGGGGCTTTGTTGTACAGATTATTTTGTGTCCAGATACTAAGCCTAGTAACCAATAGTTATTTTTTTTGCTCCTCTCCCTCCTCCCACCCTCCACCTTCAAGTGGCCTCAGTGTCTGTTGTTCCCCTCATTGGGTCCATGGCTTCTCATCATCTAGCTCCCACTTATAAGTGAGAACATGTGTTATTTGGTGTTCTGTTTCCGCATTCATTTGCTAAGAATAATGGCCTCCAGCTCCATTCTTGCAAAAGACATGATCTCATTCTTGCAAAAGACATGATCTCATTCTTTTCTATGGCTGCATAGTATTCCATGGTGTATATGCACCACATTTTCTTTATCCAATCTTGTCACTGATTTCATGTGGCATAATGTTTTCAAGGCTGCAACATGAATCACTACTTTGTTCCTTTTTATGGTAGAATAATATTCTACTGTGTAAATAGATCACATTTATTTATCCATTCACCAATTGATGGACATTTTGGCTGTTTCTACCCTTCGGTTATTATGAAAAATGCTGCTCTGAAATTCACATACATGACTTTGTGGAGACAGGTACTTTAATTTCTTTGGAGTAGATACCTAGGAATGAAATTGCTGGGTCATATGGTCAATTTGTGCCTAGCTTTTTAAGAAAATGCCAAACTGGTTTTCAGAGTGGGTGTACTATTATGTATTCTCAGCCATGGGATGTGATTATTCCAGTTTCTCCACATCCTCTCCAATGCTTCATAATGTCTATCTTTTCTATTCTAGCCAACTCTGAGTGGATGTGAAGTAGTATATTATTGTGGTTTTTTTTTTTTTGAGACGGAGTCTTGCTGTGTCACCCAGGCTGGAGTGCAGTGGCGGGATCTCGGCTCACTGCAAGCTCCACCTCCCGGGTTCACGCCATTCTCCCGCCTCAGCCTCCGAGTAGCTGGGACTACAGGCGCCCGCCACCTCGCCCGGCTAGTTTTTTGTATTTTTAGTAGAGATGGGGTTTCACCGTGTTAGCCAGGATGGTCTTGATCTCCTGACCTCGTGATCCACCCGCCTTGGCCTCCCAAAGTGCTGGGATTACAGGCTTGAGCCACCGCGCCCGGCCATTATTGTGGTTTTGATTTGTATTTCCTTGATGGCTAATGATGTTGATTATCTTTTCATGTGCATTTTTCCTGGCCACTCGCTTTCTCTGCTTCTTTCCTGCTTATAATTTTGTCTCTTAACCCTAAATTAGGCATTTGCACTCACAGTCAAGCCCTGGACCTTGTCATTCCCATAACTGCACCTCCCCCATGCTATCAATATTGAACATTCCACTTTTAACCATCACCATCTTTCCAGCTCATTCTTTCTTCCAATGATTTTTCAGTGACTGGGATCAAATTCCACTGGTCCTGACACCTTTTCACTTATCCCCAATCATATATTCCTTTGTGTTCTTATTCGGCTTAGATTCCATGCTCTGTCAATAAAATCATTCCCTTCTATCTCTCTCCATTCATTGTACTTTCTGGGTTAAATTCTAATTCTGGTTGAATCGAATACTCTCTCTGTTATTCAGCTTCACCCACATGCTAAACATGCCTTGTGAAAAAAACACACAGCCGGGCCTTTCTTTGAATTCATAACCACAAGCCTCCTGGTGTGTTTGGTGGTGCCTCGCAATCATCTTACCATGTCCTATTAATTCACTCTCCCATTCCCCGGGTGATTATTTCATACTTATCCTCTCTCGTCAAAGCTTCAGTACCTCCTTGCCCAGTCTCATTCTTAGATGATGTCCTTCCTTTCTATTTTACTGAGAAAATAGAAACAATTATGAAGATACAGCTAGCTATTGCCACCTCATATATCCCACCTACGGGCATCTGTTCCTACTCTGCCTTCCTTCCTGTTTCTATAGAAGGAAAATTCTTGCTGCTGTCTAAGGCCAATTTACCACTCATGCATTGCAGCCCACCCTCTCTTATCTACTTATAAAAATTGCTCCAGGAATTGTCCCCTCCCTCCTACAGCAGCAGCATGCCAGCATGTTGTAATAATACCTGTCTTAAATAAGACCTCTTTTGCTTCTTCACTGCTTAGACCGATTCCCCTCCTCCATTCCTCTGCTTACAGTAGCAGTAAAACTCCTTGGTAGATTTGAGTTCTATGCTTATTTGTCTCCCATTCTTCTCTTTCAGTCTTTCTCAAACCCACCCCAGTCAGGATTTGACTCCTCCTGTCCACGCAAGTAGCCCATGTTAAAGACGTCAACAACCTTCAATGTTGTTAAAGACAATGGTCAGTTCTTAGTCCACATTTGACTTGACCTAGCAGTATTTGATGTGATGACTCTCTCCTTCTTAAAGCACTTTTCCCACTTGGCTTCTCAGTTTACCAAACTGTTTTTATATCTACTTTGGTAATTCTTCCACATGTTTTCAGTATTTAAATTTTGGAGTATGCCAGACCTCGTCTCTGCCTAAATTCACTTCTAGAGTGGTGTCATCCATACTCACGACTGTAAACACCTCTGTAAACCATGACTTCTTCAATTAGATCTCCAGCCTGGACCTCTGTTTCTCATGCGTATGCCAAAGTTAATTCTCAAAATTTCCATCTGGATGGCTAAGACATATCTCAAACTTGAAAATAGAGTTTGTAGTTCCCACTTCCTCCAAACCTGTCCCTCTACTGTCTTCACTATCTTAGTTAATGGCAATGGCATCATTCAATTTTGTAAATTAAAAATTTAGGATTCATCTTTGCCTTGTATTAGTTTGCTAGGGTTGCTGTAACAGAGTATTATAAACTGAGTGACTTAAACAACAAAGCTGTATTTTCTCATAGTGACGGAGGCCAGAGGTCTGAGATCAAGGTGTCGTCAGGGTTGGTTTCTTCTGAGGCCTCTCCTCTTGGCTTGTGAATGGCCATCTTCTCCCTGCATCTTCACTTCATCTTCTTCCTTATGTGTCTGTGTCTGTGTCCAATTTTCCCCTTCTTATGAGGACACCAGTCATATTGGATTAGGCCCACAATGATGATCTCACTTTAACTTCATTAACTCTGTACAAATTTGGGTGGGAGAGCACAACTGAGTCCACAACAATTCTTTTCTTTCTCTTACAACCTATATCCACTCTATATGTTGGATCCTTCAGTTGGGTCCACCTTGAAAATATAGCTTACAACTGCTTACCAACTTCTACGTTACTATCCCCTCTTGTTTAGTTTACTGCAATTGCCTTTTCAGCTGATGTCTCTGCTTCTGATCTTTGCTCCTAGAGCCTACTGTCAACACAGTAGCCACAGTGACCTTGTTACAACAAAAATCGAGAGTATAACATTCCTTCGCTCAAATCTTCCAGTTGCTCCCATGTCCCTCAAGGAAAAGTCAAAGTTCTCAAAGCCTTCAAGTCTCCACATGCTGTGGCTCCAGGTCCATCTCTGTCCTCATCCAATACTCACTTCAGCACGTGGGTCACCGTGCCCTTCCCTGGGCATGTTTGAGCACTCTCCTCATCAGGCATTGCCATTTGCTGCTTCCCTGTCTGGAACTGTCTCCCAAGACATCCATACTGTCCATTCTCTTTTTTTTTTTTTTTTTTTTT
>NC_045440.1:136087046-136274600 GCF_002776525.5 Piliocolobus tephrosceles | reverse complement strand
TTTTTTTTTTTTTTTTTTTTTTTGAGACGGAGTCTTGCTGTCACCCAGGCTGGAGTACAGTGGCCGGATCTCAGCTCACTGCAAGCTCCGCCTCCCGGGTTCACGCCATTCTCCTGCCTCAGTCTCCCGAGTAGCTGGGACTACAGGCGCCAGCCACCACGCCCGGCTAGTTTTTTTTTTGTATTTTTTAGTAGAGACGGGGTTTCACCGTGTTAGCCAGGATGGTCTCAATCTCCTGACCTCGTGATCCGCCCGTCTCGGCCTCCCAAAGTGCTGGGATTACAGGCTTGAGCCACCGCGCCCGGCCCATACTGTCCATTCTCAAATGTCACCTTCTCCTAAATAAGGAAGCAACCCTCCCCAGCACTCACATCTCCTTCCTCTGCTTGCTTTCCCCCACCCCATTAGCACTTAGTAGTACCTGATACACCATGAAATTACCTGTTTATTAGTTTGCTATATCTTCCTGTTTAACTATAAGCTTCTTGAGGGCAGGCACTCTCTTTTATTGTAGTTGCCTTACTGCTGTATCTCCAACACCAAGAACAGTGCCCAGTACCTAGTATAACTATGTAATATACACATGCACACACACACATACACTCACATACATTTACATATACATACAAACATGTTTATATATTTATATACATTCGTATTGTGGATATACATAAATGTGCACATACACATCTATGTATTCTATATTTGTTGAATAAAGTAATGGCATACGTCCATATGGAAAGAATGAAGCCATAGTAGTGAAATGCTTTCTCCCTCCATTTTTCCTTTTTCTTTTTTTCCTGTGTGCATATGCTCACTCTGAATCTATGGCTTTTTTTCACCTACCATGTCTTGCTTTCTCTCTGTCCCTGGATCCCCTTCTCCATTGCCCTTCATTCTCCTTCCTGGTTCTGCAATCATCAGAGGGAGGCCACTTCCAGCCTGCTGCTGCAGCCACCTGCACTCTTCATCCCCACCTGGCTCGCTCACCAGCATGATGGACTTAGAGTCACTAGGACGTGATGGGGTTCTGTCCTAGAGTTGTTGATGCGTCCATTTTCCATTGATGGTAACTGCTCCTTATAGATACATGTATTTGTAGATGAGAAGAAATCAGGAATGCTTGTTTGGTTCTGAGCTATAATAAGCTCATGTGTTGTAATCAACTTAGCATGTTTCTATTCCTTCTGCCATCACACACAACTGGTTCAAATGGACACTTTTCTCCTCTCAGGGAAACAGGGAGGAAAGGAAAGGCAGGAATGAGTAATGCTAGCCCTTGGCAAGGTGGAGGTTGTGAATGGACCTGGCAACATAGGTAGCTGGGAATTGGGAGAGGGTCACGTTGGAGATAGAAGACATGCACACGATGATGAAGTGGTGCAAGGGTTTGAGCACCTTCACAAGGCACTGGGCCAGAGCTGGATTTTGGCTGCCTAATGACTAGGGTATATCAGTACCTACATGTCAGAAATACCTCTTGTTCTGTGTGCATTTGTCTTCCCCACTGACTCCTTGCTCCTGGATCAAAATCTCTCAGTGTTAACAATTTAAGAGCTGTGCCTGGCTGCACGCAGTTCTACAGGTTGGCCAGCTTGGAAGCTCATCAAGCTGATGGACACTCTAAAATGATCTGATCCAACCTCCTATTTTATTGACAAGGAAACTCGAGCCCAGCAGGAGAATTGAATGACTCAGGTCATTGGGAGAGTTAGGCATATTTATGATACAAAATGTTATTTAAAAAGAAATTAGTTCATTTCTATGACTTGGGTGGTCATTCTTGAGTTCTCTCTTTACCTTAACCCTCAATCAAATAATCAGGAAACCCTACTGGCTCCCTACCCCCCACCCCGGTTTATACGACAGTCACTACTTGTCACTATTTTCATTGTCACTACTTCTGTAAAACAGTATCGCTAGCCTCCAAACTGGTCTCCCTACTTCTACTCTCACTTTCTCACCCAGCCCCCTACTAGTCTCTTTTTCATACAGCAGCCAGAATAGTCTCCTTCAAAGTAAATTATATTACATCACTTTCCTACTTAGACCATACATTTGTTTCTCCTTGTTCCAAAAAATGATCTCCAAACATTTTGATATGGACCATAGGCGGCTGCATCTCCTATGTGGTCTGCTCTGTAGTCTCATCTAAAACCACTCATACCCCTTGTTCATAATCCTCCAGCCACATGGGCCTTCCCCTGGTTAGGTTTGTGTCCCCACCCAAATCTCATCTTAAATTGTAATCCCCAGCTCTTTAGGGAGAGACCTGGTGGGAAGTGACTGGATGATGGGGGTGGTTTCCTCCATGCTGTTCTCATGGTAATGAGTGAATTCTCACCAGATCTGATGGTTTTATACATGGTAGTTTATTTTTTAAAAAGTCTCTCTCTCATCTGCTGTCGTGTAAGACTGTGACTGCTTCCCCTTCTAGCATGATTATAAGTTTCCTGAGACCTCCCCAGCCATGCAGAACTGTGAATCAATTAAATTTTTTTCTTTATAAATTACCCAGTCTCAGGTATATCTTTTTAGCAGTGTGAGAACCCATCTTGGTTTCTAATATCATTCTCCAATGAAAGAAACCAGGGATCCTTGGAGAACAACCGATTCTAGGGCTGGAGATATGAAACATACAAGATGAGCCTGGGCTGTCTTGTAGTGCCAGAAATTAAGGAAGTGCTCAGAACAAAACGAAACAAAATAACCAAACTCATAATGACAGGTGTAGGCCAAAGTGACCTAGAAACCGACTTAAAGAATTTCTAATGGTCAAAGATGAACTAATTTGAACAATAAATTAAAATAATAGCGGATTCTAACCCAAAGTATAAAGTAAATATCCATGAGTCTATACTGACATAAATAAGTAATAAAATAACTAAGTTAATAGAGGAGAATTAACTCTTCTCCTATGGAGAAGAAGTTCAAATAATCTACAGACACTACACACTGAGAGGGCAGCATAACTTCCCACTCCTTCAGTGTGGGCTACACATAGTGACTTTCTTCCAAAGAATATAGAATGGAAAGGAGGCAGGGAGGAGGAAGGTGGAAAGAGCTACTTTACCGAGAAGAAATCTGACAAATACTACTTTAGCCAAGGCCAACATAAGCAGTAATACCTCATGTGGCCAATACCTGTGATGTTATGAAAATGGTATTTTATCTCTGCAGTCTTCCTCTCAAAAATCTATTACCCCAGTTTAATAACAAGAAACACAGCAGACAATCGCTGCTGAAGGACATTCTATACAATACTTAACCAGGGCTTTGTAAAACTTGCAAATATATGATCAAAAACAAGAGGAGCCTGAGAAACTGTCATGGCAAAGAAGAGCCTAAGGAGACAGGACTAAATGCAATGTGGTAACCTGGGTTGGATCCTGGAATAGAAAACTGACATTAGGTAACAGCTAAGGAAATCTAAATAAAATGTGGAGTTTATTTCATAATAATGTATCAACATTGATTATTTGATTGTAACAAATACAGTATACTAATTGTATTAGTCCATTTTACGCTGTTATAAAGATACTTCTTGAGACTGGGTAATTTATAAACAAAGTAAGTTTAATCGACTCACAGTTCAGCAAGGATAAGGAGACCTCAGGAAACCTACAATCGTGGTGGAAGGGGAAGCAGGCACTTTCTCACAGGGCAGCAAGAGAAAGAAGAGCGAGGAACTTCCAAACACTTATAAAACCATTAGATCTCATGAGAACTCACTATAACGAGAACAGCATGACGGAAACTGTCCCGTGATCCAATCACCTCCCTTCCTTGACATGTAGGGATTACAAATCAGGATGAGATTTGGGTGGGGACATAGAGTCAAACCATATCACCAATGTAAGATTTTAATAACAGAGGAAACAGGATACCTATATAATGGGACCTCTCTGTACTATCTTTGCAATTTTTCTAAAAATCTCAAACTGCCGGGCGCAGTGGTTCACGCCTGTAATCCCAGCTCTCAGGGAGGCAGAGGCGGGAGGATAGCTTGAGCCCAGGAGTTGGAGACCTGCCTGGGTAATATAGGGAGACCCCATTCTCCACAAAAAGGAAAAAAAAAATCTCAAACTGAAAATCTAAAAATTAAAATTTAATTAAAAAATAATTCAGGTAACATAACTCAAACTAATGCATATTAAGTGGTTTTTAAAAATATGAGTCAAGTGTGGTGGTTCATGCCTGTAATCCCAGCCCTTTGGGAGGCCGAAGCAGGAAGATCACTTTAGGCCAGGGATTTGAAAACAGCCTGGTCAATACAGTGAGACTCTATCTCTACAAAAAGGAAATAAAATATTCACAGGACACCGTGGTGCACGCCTATAGTCCCAGCTACTTGGGAGGCTGAGGCAAAGGATTGCTTGAATAAGGCTACAGTGAACCATGATTGTGCCACTACACATCAGCATGGGTGGCAGAGTGAGACACTGTCTCTCTCTCTCTCTATATATATATATACACACACACACACATATATACACACACACACACATATATGTATATGAGTCAAATTACTATTTCTTGTCACAGAGAATTGTCATAGTATATTTTAATTTTTTAAAAAAGCAAATTTTAAATTAATGTGTATAGTATATTCCTATTATAAAAACAATAAAAAGGATGTAGAAGGTACACAAGAAACAATGGAATTCATTTCAGGGAGTGACACTGAACTGCTGAGGTGATATTATTGACTTTTTCCTTGTATATCTTTATATTTTTGACCTGATATAATAAGCACATGTTAATTTGAATTGGTTAAAGTCAATGAATAAATAAAGCAAAATCCCAGATGATTCTGATAATGAGGTTTGGGCACCAAAACTCTAGTTCCCCCCATCTCTGTGACAATTATATTTCAAGTACAAATAAGAACAACTGACATTCGTAAGTACTACATAGCTTCTAAAATCCGTTAATAGAAATACTCTAATGTCCAACCAGCTCTTAAAAATAAGTTTTATTATCACCCCATTTTACGAAAGAGGCTACTCAAGCACTTGCTCAAAGTTGCACAGCTCATCAGCTGGAGAACAAAGAGTAACTGTAGGTTTTGCGACATGTGCCATCTTTCCTCTCTAATCACATCACCCAGGCACAAATGCCTCCTAGTAGCCTACGTAACAGAAAATAATGATTTTTGAGCTAGATTCAAAATGTTCTAGAAAAAACAGGCCATGCTATTTTAAATTATCTTGAATTAAACTCCGAAGGAAACTGGTAAAACACTCTTAGTTCCCTTACATGAATAAGAATAAACATCCACCAGTCTTTTAAACAGTATTTTTAACATAAGTGATTTTGAGTATATTAATAAGGGTATATTAATAATGGATCTGTCAGTTGCAAGTTAGTGACATCCAACTCAAACTAATTTAAGGGAAGGAACATTAAGATCTCATATATACAAAAGTCCAAGGGTGACTTTCAGGTACAGCTTGATCCAGATGTGCACACCATGACTTCAGGGATCTCTCTCCACCTTTTTGTTCTTCTCTACCATATATTGGCTTTATTCTCATGCAGGCCTCTCTATCTCAGTGGTCAGAGAGCTGCCAGCAACCTCAGCAGAAAATAAGTGTACCTAAGAGTTCCAGCAATAGTCTCAGGTTTGACCCTCATTGGTTGTCATTATTTGACTTGTTGTCCCAGCTTGGGCCATGTGTTCACCCATAAACCAAATACTGTCATTAAAGAAAGGCGGAATTGTTACTGGCCAGGCCTTAGAGAGGATATTTTTCTGCAGCCTGGAGGTGGGGTCAGCCATACCAAACCCTCATGGAGAGTAGAGGGGAATCTCCTTCACGAAAATTTAGGGTGCTGTTACCAGAAGAGAGAATGGACGCCAGGTAGGCAGAGCCAAGAGATGTCTTCAACACTAAGTGTAAAATATTCCCCACAGGGAACCAGATGTCTATATTACTGGGTTGGGTAATATCTAAAATGTGAAAGAGAAATTGCTTTGGTTTGAATGTGTCGCACAAAGTGGCTGTGTTGGAAACTTAATCCCCAGTGCAACAGTGTTGAGAGCTGGGACCTTTATGAGATAATCAGGTCATGAGGGCTCTATGCGTTAACGCTGTTATTGCAGCATTTGAGCCAGATTTGAACCAAAACTTTATTATTTACATCATATTAAGAATTAGGAAAAACAGAATTAGAAATATGAGTGGTAATGGAGTAGATATAAGGATATCACATTTTTATATTGCTTCATAGTTTACATGAAGTAACTTAGTATTCTAGCTTAGTAGTAATTTAATGTCCTATATGATTTGTATCTGGCTTAAATACTCTCAGGAAAGCTAAGAAAACCATGCAGTTCCTGGAGGACAATTTCACAGTTGGTGTGTCATGGGCTCTGTGGTAAATTACCATACAGTTAATGCAGGTAAATATCGAAACCAAAAGCAGCATAATTTAGTGATTGAAAGCATGAGCTTTGGAGTCAGGCAGATTTGAGTTCAGGCCCTGGGTTCTTACTTGGGCAAGTCACTTATCCCTTCAGCTTCCATTTCTTCATTTGTAAAACAGAAACAACAATGCCAACCACACGATAGGTTAGGATTAAACAGGAGAATGCACATGAAACTGGCAGCACCCGGTGAGAGCTCATTGAAAATGTGGGTCTGCCTACCGATGACGGAACCTGTTACAGATGCCTGTCTGAAGAGATGAGATGAGGCAACCCTTGCTCTGGGAAGGCAGAGTCACCTGGTATCATCAAAGTATGATAAGAAAAAAGACTCTCTGGAGAGCAGGGTAATAATGACTTCATTATTCTGCTAGAATGTAAGCTTCCAAAGGGCAGTGATCTTTTTCCATGTTATACATTGATGCCCCCAAGTGCTTAGAAAAGGGTCTGGCACAAAGTGGCTGTTCGGAAATTATACGTTGAATGAATGAATGAATGAATCATTTCCATTCTGATATTTGATCACTCATGTAAGCAGGCACTAAATGGAAATACCTATGTAAATATATATGGCCAAAATCTTAATATATTGTCAATATATTATCCTATGTAATTTTTATTAGCTTTCCCTTCTTGATATCTGCCTTGCAACAGTTAGACTACAACTGGGAGTAGACTCCTTCATGTATTCTTTTATTTAATCATTCATTCAGCAAATGTTATTTAATCATTCATTCAGCAAATGTTTCCTGGTTTATTGAGTGTCTTCTATGGGTGAGGCACTGTGCATGGTGCTGGGGAAATGAAAATGGAAAAAGCAAAGTTTTCTGTCATCATGAAGTTCACAGTTCAGCAGAGACAGACTAGTGGTGGGATAGTTAATAAGTCAAACGTGATAAATGCTACATATAATAGTAGCAATACAGGAGCCAGTGGGAGGACAGAGGTAGGCATCGAAAACTTAACATGTTCCAAATCTTTATTTACACACCTTCAAATCCATCCCTCCTCCATTCTTCCCCTTCAATCTTCATTTCAGGAAACACAGTCAGCAAGAAAGTAGGAGGCTTCATTGATTCCTCCTCTTTTCTCAATGTAAGTTCCAGGATCTCTTCTCTCAAAACTGTCCTAAATGTTCCCACTTCCCTGTATCACTACAGCTCTTCTCCTAGTCCAACTGACTCATGATCTACCTGGGTGTCTGCTGCAGAAGCTTCTTTCTTGCTCTCACTCCTCCCAGCCTTTCCACTCATACCCACCATCATAGCATAATCCAGGTTCCACAATGCAGTATTGTTGGAATACTGCATTCCACAATCCAGTATTGTGGAAATGATGCATTGTGTAGTAAAACAATATTTTAAAGATGTGAATTAGAACAAATCATCTCTAAACCACATAAAGATGTCCCATCCCATTTGGAATGACACCTTGTCTCCTTACAAACGCGGTTATTTGCTTCCTTCCCAACCCTTCCATTCCTCCCTGCTCCCCTGCCTCACCATGTTGGGCTCCTTTTTCTGTTCTTTGAACAAACTAGGCTCTCCCAGTCTAATAATTTTTTGCATTTTTCTCTCTCTGGGAAAAATCTTCCTTTGTTCTTCACATAACTGTTTCCTTCTCCTTCTCAGGCCTCACCCCAATTGTCATCTGTTCAGAGATGACATTTGATGACCTCCTTTGACTATGAAATCAGCTCTTCACTCTCATTCTATCATCACTCTACTTTTCTTTTATAGCCCATGTCATCATCTTCAGTCTTCTCTTGTGGTATTTATGTGTTGACTCATTCATTGTATGGTCACTCTGAATGAGTATAGAAACTTCAGCATGATCAAAATCTTTTCAATCTTGGCAACCACTTTATTCCCAGCCCCCAGGGGCTCAATACTATTTGCTGCGGTGGGGGGAAAATGGGTCATTGGATTAATGGGACCCTTATGTCCACCCAAATCAGAAATCTTTACACTAACTACACCATGTTCTTGAAACACAATTATTTGGGCACACACACATACTCAAGTAGGTGAGATACAGGGCAGGTGGAATATTAGATTAAAAGTAGAGTGCAGAATAAATATTGTCAGTCTTCTTCATTAAGCTAATGAAAGCCTTGAAAATATGATTCTCTCTAAGCTGGAAGGGGCAAGTGTGAACTATAGAAGATTTGTGGCTAAGACTTCTCTCTGCTTTTGGACAAATGGTGCCTAACAGAGCTGTGTGACAGAAAAAGGTGAGATCATTTTTAGCAGATGCCAACCAATGTGAGAATGGTTGACTGATGTGACAAAGTCTTTTCACAAAAAACTCAAATCAAAGAAGATGACTGACAGTGAAGTAAACATTTTAGAACTAGAGTAATTAGGAATATATTAGCAATTAAAATAAACTTATTATCATTAGCAAAATTGGCAGTTACTGGCAATTTCCCCAGGGGCCTCATTTCAAGTTTATCTTAGTTGATTATATTAAAAAGGATTAATGTGTTCAGAGATATGGTTTTAATTTTTGTGCATTTCATGTACTCACATCCGTATTCATAATTAGTTGAACTTAATGGTTCTGAAATAATCATCTTGTGGATACCACGTTTTTTATGAGCTGGACCCTGGTGTTCTAACACTAAAACTGAATAAAGCTATTGTTTACTTACTTCTCAGAGAAAATTAAATTAGTGGATATGTTTCTTAGTTTTTTTCTCTTATAATTTCTTTAGGCCTTTAGCACCTGCTACCACTTGTCTGCTAGGAAGTAGCAGAAAATGACAAAAACCCTGGACTTGAAGCAAATAAACTAACCAAGTAAAAACTCGAACCACCACCCTTCTCAGATTAATAGGGTCTTCACTGTGTGGAAATGTGTGTGATAGATGAGACATCACATGGTAAGAGGGAAAGGATTGAACTCTCTATTTCCTTCACCCTTTCGTTCTTCTCTTCTCACAATGGGAAGGCTACTTTTTAGTATCATAAGACATCAATATTTTATCACTTAGCATTATTTGTTGTTAGCAACGAAAATGACCCTGGCTACAGAATCAAAAGGATTAGAAGAATATTGGGGAGCTCATATGAATTATGGAAATCTGAGTATGTTTGTAGCAAAGAATTTGTCCTTGACCAAAGAGAAAGACTGGCCTTTGTGATCAGTTTCTAGAAGGCAACCTCTAGTGTCTTTATTTATCTGGGGACATTGGGTAACACTGGTTAGTCAAACAATGTGATTTAGGGGACTCATGTAGTCTTAGGGGATTTTCCATGCCAGAAAGACCAATCATGTAACTTAGTATAGGGGTGAGGGCTTTGGATCACATGATATCAGTCAACCAAGTGACTGAGATTAACTACCTGGACAATCAATCAGTCAATCAATTATGCCTATGTGATGAAACCCCAATAAAAAGTCTGGACAATGAAGCTCAGGTGAGCTTTCTTGGTTGGCAGTGTTCCATACCTGTGATCAAACATTGGTGCTGGGAGAGTAATGTGTCCTAACTCCATGAGGAGAGAGCAACAGAAGTCTCTGGACTCTGTCCCATGTATCTCTTCATTTGGCTGATTTAATCTACATCCTTTTTTCTTTAATGAACTGTAGCTGTTTCTGTAACAACTTCCAGGAAGTTCTGTGAGTTCATCTAGTGAACTGATGAAACTGAGGGTGGTTTTTTGAAACCCCTGAAATTGCAGTTGGTGTCAGAAGTGAGGGAAGTGTTGTATGGAGAAAGTGCCTTCTAAAACTTTGTAGCTGGTCTTAAAAATTTGCTGTAGCTGCACCAAAGCTTGCAATGGGCAAAAACCAGGGGTGCCATGGAGTGCCAAGAAGGTAGAAGCAAGAGGCACATCAACCAGGTAAAACAGTCTGGCCAGGACACCATGGGGATGACTCCACTAATCTTTCTGTCTACAGGTGTTCCCTAAAGAGAAGACCTACATGACCTCACCATATGAGCAAAGTGAGGTCATGTATTCCCACACTGGCCATTCTTCCAGGGGTGGGAGGAAAATAGGAGGGGTCACTTTAGCTTTTCCAGCAGAAAACTGGCAACTGGACTTGCCCTCCAAAAAGATCCAGGGGAAAAGATGCAGGGTACCAAACATGGCACATTCCTACTTCAAAAGTAACACATGAGAAACTATCAATAGCAGCAAGATTCCATTTTGTGTTAGAGATACTCTATGCAGAAGAACCTGAAGGCTTGGTCTCCTCCTACTGAGGCTGTGTAGGGGCCAGAAACAATAGCTGCCTACCACTAGGGGCACTGGCAGGATGGAGCTGGGAGGCAAAGGAGAAGGCTGGACTGAGGGGCAAATAAGGAAACAGTTCAGGAGACCAAAAAGAACGAGAGAGGGCATGTTATTCTAGGTGCCCATCCAAGAGTAGCTGACCTGGTGGGAGGCTGTGCTGGCTGCGTTGTTCTGGGCACATTGAGGATATGCCTCAATGGGCTCAGAGGGGGCCAAGGGGCATCTTTAGCTTAATGATTTTCCAACCTTATTTTTGTGGAGTATCTTATGAGCTGGGTTCATGTGTTCCCCCTTCAACATCAAACAAAATCCAATACTTTTCTTTTCCCAGGTCTACATAGACTAGACATTGATTAGATTGTATCAGTTCTCCTCAGGTTGGTCCTCATGGTCATTGACCCCTGGTTCAACCTGAAAAGATCCTTTTTTATTTGTCCTGTATATTAGGATTTGAATAGAAGACTTAGGCTGCTAAATCAAAGCTCAAATACCTTGGAATCCAGCTGCTATTATGTGGGTTTGATTTTTCCCCTCCAAATCTCATTTTTAAAATTTGATTCCCAGTGTTGGAGGTGGGTAGTGTTTGAGTTATTGGAGCAGATCCCTAATAAATAGATGAGTGCCTTCCCTTGGGGGTGAGTGCATTCTCACTCTGTTAATACCAGAGAGTTGGTTGTTAAAAAGAGCCTTGTCTCTCTTGCCTCCTCTCTTGCCTTGTGGTCTCTGCACATGCTAGCTCTCCATCATCTTCTGCCATGAGTGGAAGCATCCTGAAGCCCTTACCAGATGCAGATGCCCAACCCTGAACTTTTCAGCCATCAGAATCATGAGCCAAATAAGTATTTTTTCTTTATAAATTACACAGCCTCATGAATTACTTTATAGCAACACAAAATGAGCTAAGACACTAGTTTGTTACCTACATAAAGTGTCACCTTCTACTGGAAGAGTAATGTGCCCACACTGCTGACCCATCCCATTAAAAACAGTAGTGAAAGGGGCTTGTTCACTTCCCAAGTCAGTGTATTAAAATTAGTCCCATATTTAAAACAGAAATCTGACTATAACTCATGATTCTGTGAGTCAAAAATTCTAGCAGGGATCAGCTGGATGATTCTTCTGTTCCTTGTGGCATTGACAGTGGTCAGTCATTCAGTGATATTCAGCTGATGGATGAAATGGTTCCGAGAGTCCAAGACAGCATCACTGATGTGTCTGGTGCCTTGGCAGGAAGGGCTGGAAGGCTGGGGCTGGGCTGCAGGGGGCATCTACATTGGTTTCTCCAGCACAATGGCCTCAGGGTGGTTAGACTTTTACATGGAGACTCAGGGGTCCAAGAACCAGAGTTCATCAAAGTGGAAGCTGCAAGGATTTTTATGAACTAGTTTTGCAGATGACTTAGTGTTTCTTCCCTTGTACTCTATTGGTCAAAGTGTTCAGAAGCACATCCAGATTCAAGGCAAGGGGAACAGGCACCATCTTTCAATTGAAAAGAATGTACAATAATTTGTCATCATGTTTGAAAACCTTCACATCTCAAACTGAGATGTAGCAAGTACTTACTATGGGCAACCATTTAACACACCATCCCTTTAAATCTTGGTAAAATTCAATCAAGTAAGCACTTTAGTGTTTCCCATTTTATCGATGAGGAAACTGAAAAACAATTAGGATAAGCAATTTGCTTGAGACTCCTGTACTTGAGCCCTCAGTGGTGAAGTAGGATATCCTAGTTACTCTCTTCTGAGTCTATTCAAATCAGTAAAGTCCTAACTAAAACGTCAACTCTTGCCTTTCTTAAACTAATGGAGATGGGCAGAAGTTTGGACAAATAAGACAATCATTTAAAATTAATTTCATCTTCGATTTTGAGACTTGCTTTTGTATTTCCATTTGATTACTAGAACGCCTGATGTTTGGAGAATTCATATCCAACAACACAAATTTATACCTATAGATATGGGTAAAGAAAGCACTGGAAAATTCCCGTGCTTTCTTTATATTCCACTTCTCTTCCAGATGGAAAAAAAAGTTCTCTCTTATATTGGATGCAACAGATCTACTTAAGTAATGCTGCCCTCCTCCAGTCTTCTCTGTCCAAGCAAAACAGTTAAGTTTGATTTTTTTCAGATCATTTTCACTACATTGGTACAAAGCAGACTGAATTTCTTTATCTGTAAGATGGAGACAGTAATTGTACCCACTTTTTAGGCTAACCATCTATGGATTGCTTTGTTTCAAAAAAAAAAAAAAAAAAGGGAATGGTTGGCTGGGTGTGGTTCCTCATGCCTGTAATCCCAGCACTTTGGGAGACTGAGGCAGGTGGATAACGTGAGGTCAGGAGTTCAAGACCAGTCTAACCAACATGGAGAAACCCCATCTCTACTAAAAATACAAAATTAGCCAGGTGTGGTAGTGCATGCCTGTATTCCCAGCTACTTGGGAGGCCGAGGCAGGAGAATCACTTGAACCCAGAAAGCAGAGGTTGCAGTGAGCCGAGATCATACCATTACACTCCAGCCTGGGCAACAAGAGCGAAAGTCCGTCTGAAAAAAAAAAAAATTATTGGGTGCAAAAGTAATTGCGGTTTTTGCCATTTAAAAGTAATGGCAAAAACCGCAATTCCTTTTGCACCAACCTAAAAGCTTATACTGAGTATTTTCTACATGTTAAATACTCTTCTAAGTGTTTTACATGTAATGTGTCAATTAGTCCTCAAGGTGCCTGGTATATGGAAGGCACTCAATAAAAACATGCTAATGGAAATAAAGAAGGAAGGAGGGAAGAAATGAACCAAGGAGGGAAGGAAGGAAGGGAGGGGAAAAAAAAAGAAAGGAAGGAAGGGAAGAGAGGAGGGGGAAAGGGGTAAGAAAAAAGGGATAAGGGAACAGGAGGATGAAAGGAAGGAACTGAGACTTGTAGTGGTGCTGGTAAACTTGGGAGGTTGGTTTACCTTTCATAAAGTTGCAATGAAGAAACTTTTCTGAAGAAAAAAATGCAAAGTATGGTGTAATTCTAGTCACAATATTGGTTACACATCATAAAAAATATGAAATTATACAATTTAAAATGAAAATAAAAGAACTAAATTGCTTTCTAGGCCAATGTCCCTGGAATTTATCCAGCATAAAAGAAGTAGGAGGACTATTTTGCTGTTACTGGAATTAATAAAAAAAAAAAAAAAACTCTTTTTAAGATTTATTTTTTCTACTTGTATACATGAAATGTCACAACTCTTTTTTCAGGAAGCACAGCTCATCTTGTTATAGTTTCAAGAGTCAAAGAAATAAGTCTATTTGGAACAATGATTTGCATAAACAGACACACGTCACAACTCTTTAAACTCTTTCATTCACTTTGAGTGAAATGAACTTGACTTACTTAAAGCTGTCACATTGTGATTTCCTGATTGTTCTCCCTGTCAGTGGACTGTGAAAATCACAGCACACTGTACACATGTCCTTCATATCCCCTGGGTCCTATGTTTCTAAGAAACACAGTGACTGTGATGTTGGGTTGAGGAAGGACACATCATAACCAGCCCAGCCTGGCCCATGACAAACTGCAAAGAAGATATTGTTGATTTCTCTGCTTTATCATCCAAAGCTTTTCTCTGCTTGTATTAGTCTGTTTTCATGCTGCTGATAAAGACATACCTGAGACTGGGCAATGTGCAAAAGAAAGAGGTTTAACTAGACTTACAGTTTCACATGGCTGGGAAGGCCTCACAATCATGGCAGAAGGCAAGGAAGAGCAAGTCACATCTTATGTGGATGTCAGCAGGCAAAGATAAAAGCTTGTGCAGAGAAACTCCCAGTTCTAAAACCATCGGATCTTGTGAGATCCATTTACTATCACGAGAACAGCAAGAGAAAGACCCACCCCATGGTTTACCTCCCACCAGGTCCCTCCCACAACATGTGGGAATTATGGGCACTACAAGAGGAGAATTGGGTGGGGACACAGAGCCAAACACTGCTCCACCAGAGCGTCCGGACGATCTGTCAAGACCTTGCCCCTGGAACCAGATCTTATTCTAGATTTTGGTTAAAAGGTCCCAAGAAAAGGAACTGTCCAATGACCAGAGAATAAGGTACCCTTCCTGGTAAACCTGCTAGATCTCTTTAGAGCAGGGACACCTCTGTGGTTGGTGATCCTACTGAAGTGACAAGATGTGGGCCTTACACCCAGGACAGCCAAGCTCTTGAAGAAATTGGCTCACCGACTCATTCAATCATTCAACAAATATTTATTGAGCACCCAATGAGTGTCAGGAATTGTGCTGAGAGCTAGGATTCAGGGATGGAAACAAACAAACAACAACAACAAAATTCCCTCTCTGGCCTCAAGTAGCTCTCAGTCTAAAAAAGTGATGCCGTATAGAATTAAGGTTTAGGCACAACATTCTGATTCACCATGCTTTAGTAAAAGAATATCACTGGGTTTTAGTTTCCTAATCTGTAATATGTTCATGACAATATGACGTACTTGAGGGTTACTGTGATAATTGAGTTAGTAATTTCAAAGTACATGGGCAGTGTTGAGCGCACAGCGCTTAAAAATACCTTAGAGATTTTTCTCCAGTAGAATGACAGCCTCATTGTTTATTCACTTACGAATGAATGAACAGAATGCTTGAGTCCCACAGATATAAAATTTCACAGGAAAAAAATTAAAGACATATGTCCTAGTCTGTTGGTACTTCTATAATGAAATATCTAAGACTAAGTCATTTATCAAGAATAAAAATAAATTTTTATTCTTGATAAAAGTCCAGTATTGGAAGTCCAATATAAGGGCACTAGGCACCAGTCGCAGTAGCTCACGCCTGTAATCTCAGCCCTTTAGGACGCCCAGGCGGGAGGATATCTTGAGGCCAGCAGTTCTAGACCAGCCTGGGCAACACAGTGAGATCTTATCTCTACAAAAAAAAAATTTTTTTTTTTTAAATATTAGCCAGACATGACGGTGCTCACACATAGTCCCAGCTACTTGGGAGGCTGAGGTGGGAGGACTGCTTGAGCTCAGGAGTTCGAGGCTGCAGTGAGCCATGATCACTGCACTTCATCCTGGGTGACACACTGAGACTCTGTGTCTAAAATAAAAATACGTTGGGTGCCTGATAAAGCCTGGTCTCCACTTCCAAGATGGTGCCTCATTGCTGCATTCTTCTGAGGAAAGGAGCCCTCTGTCCTCACATGACAGAAGGGATCGAAAAGGCGGAAAGGGGTGAACTCCATTTGGCAAGCTCTTTTATAAGGGCATCTAATCCTATTCATGAGGGTGGAGCCCCTACAACTCAATCACCTCCTTAAGGCCATGCCTCTTAATACTGCTACACAGGGGATTAAATTTCAACATGAACTTTGGAAGGGACAATAACATTCAAACCACAGCAGCCCCTTTGACAACTAGAGAGTTTAAGAGTAAGATTGAGAGTTCAAGAGTGATGAGAAAGAAAATAAACTTTCTATCTGAGGAATGGGAGCCCCCTGTAAATTATCAGGCCCAGAGAGGCACTGAAATGTGACAGCAGTCAAGTTCCAGTCCCCCATCCCATTAAGCTAAGTAATTGTTTCAAAGTTGCCTGCCATACAGTCTCTAGACTGAGTGTTGCCACTGATGGCTATAAATTAACCTAACAATGCTGTACACTGGACATCATAACTCACTCCCCGTAGTTTAACAATGTACAGCCAATAACTAACCAATGTTATTTCTGTAAACCAGTGAGAATTCCTAACAAGCAACTTTCGTTGTCACCCCTCTCCTGATTAGTCCTTTTTTCTTTAAAACTGGAACCTCAACTTTGTTCTGCAGAGCACTTCCCAGTGTTTCCCAGGCTTCAGTCCTCAACCTATTAATTTTACCTCAGTTTCTTTTTTTAGGTCAAAAAAAAAAGAGTAGGTCTGAGAATGAGGATAGAAGCTTAGAGCCAACATATCAAACACCTGGGTTGCAATTGCTCTTGAGAACTTTCTGCGGTCTGGAGTGGCTCCCTTTGTCTCCTGATCCAGAGGCTGAGATCCTTTATTTTTATTATTTTTAAAAATTTTTATTAAGAAACATAGTTTCTTTGTGTCACCCAAGCTAGAAAGCAATGGCACAATCCTAGTTCACTGCAAGCTGAGATCCTTTATAGTAGGCCTGACCTGATGCCTCTGTCAGCTTAGAAACTAACCTTTCTACCCAGTAGCAGCTTCCTTCCAAAAGCTAGATCCTTTTTAGCCTTGATGAACCCCTTGTTGTTAAAATGCACAATTCAAGCACAGGCGTATCTGCTAAACTTGCCTGCTGCTCATAGCATTTTATCTCCTTTGTGAGTAATCAGACATCAGCACTCAGAACTGTCAGTGGCACGGCCACTGATACTTACCCATATTGTCATCTTCATGTGGAAATAGAGAAGTTTCAGCTTTCGAAGGTGAAGTCATCTGTCCGATGTCACACAGTAATAAATCTGTGTATTTAATCTATGTTTCCAATGCCAGAGCTAACACTGTTCACCTCACAGTAACCTGCTTTCAGAAAAATAATAGTGGATGTCAGGCAAGTTTATAGTTTGAGTGCCTTTTGGGAGGTCTCCTTGGAAATCCAAATATTTCTCCCCTTGGAAATCCAAATATTCAGGGAAATAGTGCCTGAAATCCCACTCTTCCAGTTCAATTCCTTTGGCCTGGCATTTAAGGCCCCCATTACCCCCGATCTAATCTCTTATTCTTACTGTTTGAAGATCCCTTCTATGTAGCTCTCTTTATTGTCAAACTAATGTGTTTGCTTCCCCCATCACCTCACTCTGTTAGACTTTCCTGCCTCTCTGTCCAAGTTCATGAACTTGTCTCTACGTGGCAAACTCTAATAACTGCCAGCTGTAAATACTTAACAGCAATTTGCTAGAAAAATTAATTTCTTTGCACTCAGCATTGCTCGAGGAATCTTCTTTTAAAATGCAAACATAATACACATAGCAAGATGAGAAGCACGCACTCCATACTGTTTACGACGACTTTTGGAGAAGGGTCTGAGGAAACGTGAGGGAAGTGTGGGGCTGTAGGAGATATACTTCCTACATTTTACAATTAAGAGAGTGGAGAATAGGGAAATTGATGGAGGGGGTAATGGGTGGCGTTTATGGAAAACTTGTTAGCCGGAAATGGGTGTTGGGGAGTGACTTTAAAAAACTGGAGTATGACAATGACAACGAACCTTTATAGTGAGCCTGTTGTTTTTAGTGTCCTTCCTTCGTTCAAATTATCTAATTAAAGCTTCACAGTGATCCTCTTAGGTTATTACTTCTCATCTTACAGATGTGGAAACTGAGGAGAAGTAAGTGTAAGGTCACGCCGCTGGTAGAGTAGGGGGCGAAATCCAGATCTCTTGGCTCTGGACAGCTTTAAATCAAACACAAAAAGGAAAAAGTCTGGAAGGCACAGGAAAGAGGAGCGTCCTGATTCTTTGCTCAGTCTGGACCATTGGAAGAGGGAAGCAGTCTGTGGCAAGTCGGAGGTGGGACGAGGACGAAGACTGGGCTTGGGTTGGAGAGCCCCTGTCTGCTGAGCCCCTTCACTGCAGTCTCCTCCGCTTGCTCCGCGGAGCTCAGGAAACACGGCGTGTCTTGGCCCCGTGCGGCCGCCGTAGAGTCCCCGTTGCCATGGCTCCCGAATTCCAACAGGGATGCGCTGAGGAGGGGAGGTGAAGGGTGAGAAGCGTCCTTCGGGGTCCGGGTCCGGCTTGCGGGGCCAGAGAACTGGAGAGGCGCCATGGGCTGGAGTAAGCCCCCCTCCACCTTCCGTCCTCGATCGTTCCCCTTGTGGACATCGTCCCGGGTCCCGTGGGATCCTTGTCGCCGGCACCAGCCCCGCGCTGTCGGTTCCCCGGCGCCCGGGCGGACCCCAGCCCCACCCGGCCCTCCGCCCCGCAGCCCCGGCTGCGCCAGGTCCTCTGCAGACTGGCCGGGCAGCCTGGCCTTTTCCAGCTCAGGTTCCTGATCTGTAAAATGGGCAGGGCCGTGGGAAGCAGAGGAAGAGGCAGAAAGGCACTGGACTCCAGGAAAGGGGGTCGGGGAAGGTGCAGGGTATTTGGCGTTAGACACACCGGGTTCCGGCCAAGCGGCTCCTTACTCGCTGTGAACGTGGGCCAGTCATTGTCTCCAAGCCGCAATCTTCGGACTCATTCCGTAAGGCAGTGTAGCCTAGCGGTGGAGGGTCCCGACTCTGGAGCCAGGGTTGAAGTCCTCCCTCTTCCTGTGACTTTGAGCGAGTGACTTCACCCCTTGGGCCTCAGCTTCTTCATCTCCAAAATAAAGGCAATCCTAGTACTGTTTTAGACACAGTAAGTGTTATAAATGTGTTTTGTTGTTGTTATTTTTGTTTGAGACGGAGTCTTGCTCTGTCGCCAGGCTGGAGTGCAGCGGCGTGATCTCAGCTCGCTGCAGCCTCCGCCTCCCAGGTTCAAGCAATTCTCCTGCCTCAGCCTCCTGAGTAGCTGGGATTACAGGCGTGCGCCACCACGCCAGGCTAATTTTTGTATTTTTAGTAGAGACGGGGTTTCGCCATATTGGCCAGGCTGGTCTCGAGCTCCTGACCTCAGGCGATCCACCCGCCTCGGCCTCCCAAAGTGCTGGGATTACAGGCGTGAGCCACCGCGCCCGCTCGTAAACGTGTTTCTTAAAAAATATACTAACAGACTGCAAGGTGATGCGGGTAAGTTATTAATATTGGATGAACCATTTTGATATCAACAACGTTTTTGAGCTCCCCATATGGCAGTTTTGTACAGCTCCACCTAAATGATCACTTATCATTGTAAAAATGTCATAATTAACTTCTTTTTAAATCAAGAGACTGCTCCAGATGATGGGCTTTCTGCCCCGGAAGACCTGACAGCCTGCAAGTGGGAGGGGCGGGGTGGGGGGAGTGATTTGTAGATGTTAGAACTCCTTTCCTAAACCAGCTGCTGATATTTCTTCCTATCTTCTCAGGGCTGTTTCCCCATGCCCTGGTCTCACCCTAGTTGTTTTTGTTTGTTTGTTTTTGTTTTTTGTTTTTCCTTCTTCTTCTCATTAGCTTTTTTATGTCGTGAATTTTCCTTTGCCCTCTTTCTCTGAGTCGTGTCCACTTTCATTTGTTAAATCATTAACTTGTCAGACTTGCATTGGAGTGTTTACATTGAGTCAGGTAGTGAATGCAGGAAACAGTAAGGAAGGAGACAGATGTAGGCCTACCCTCCTGGGGAGAGAGAAGACAAACACAAGCCTGGTGGTTACAGCCGGGAGGGAGAGGGGTGCCTGCACCTTGAGGGCATGGGTAGGGGACCTAACCTCAAGGTGGGTGGAGGCTTCTCTGAGGAAGCGATGCTGTCTGGAAGGGAAACAGGAGGGCACAGTGAATTGCCCAAAGGTGAGAAAGAACAGGGCTTCTTGGTGGCTAATTGTCACTGACAGGAGCTGGTGTGAGACAGAAAGAAGGAGTGAAGGGCAAAGAGAGAAGCGGGGCCTGACAGGTAGGCAGGGATCGGTATATACAGGTTTTGTACTTAAGATTTAGAAATTTATCAAAAGAGCCACAGGGAAACCAAAAGGTTTTGTTCACGGGCATGGCTTGGCCCTGTAGGAGATCGAGTGGGAGATAGTAGACTGAACTGAGGTCATGGCAGCAGGACAGATGACAAGCACTCCTCCAATGAGTAGCTCTGATGTGCCAGGCTTGGTTAACATGCTTTACCTTCATTCTCCTGTTTGATCTTCCCAGCAGCCTTTTAAGGCAGGGAAGGATTACTGACATCTCCATTTCTGAGGTGAGGCACAGAGAGTAAATCACGTAGTAACTGTCAGTGCTGGGGACAGAACCCATGAAGATTTCCTCTGGGTCCTGCATTACACTGCACTGCCTCCCACAGGACTGAGGCTAAGTGGACAGATTTGAAAGATGTGGGTGGAGAAAGTGGTCCTCTTTTGCTGTGCCACAAACCCTTTTTACGTGTTCTCTCTCTCCCATGCTTCCCAATAAATGGCCTTCTGCCTCTTGCTGACATCTCCTGACTGCTCCTGTGTGCCTTTTTTTTCCACTGCCTTTCCTGTATTTTCCAGAAAAATATGCAGGGATGTCATTAGTACAGGTTTTTGAGAGTCCGTGCTCAAAATATCATCTAGTGTACCTGTTCATTTTAGAGATGAGAAGGGGAACATTGATTCAGCCAATGTCACATCCCCTCAGTCAGGAGAGACGTTGGACCTAGGATACAAGCTTCCTGGCTTTCATTGCTCTTTCCACAATTCTCAGCTTCCTACAGCTGGAGGAGAAATTTGGGCCCCTGAGAAAGGATGATAATAATAGCTCACTCACACTTATTGAGCTGCTTATTGCCTTCTAGTCAGTATTCTGAAAGTTTCTGTGTGTGTGTACTCATTGAATTCTCACAAAAATCTTTTGAGGTAGTCACTAGTATCATCGTATCCATTTTGCAGATGAGGAATCTGGAGCACAAAGAGGTTAAGCAGCGTGCCCAGTGCCACACAGTAAGTGGTACATCTGGGATGGTAAGCAGAGCCCGCACTCTTGTATATGTTTGCTGTATTGTCTCTTAGGAGTAAGAGACAGTTTGGTGAGAAAAAGAGAGGTCATGGTGCAAATTCTCATGTAAAGTGGAAGAGGCCGCTATTTTTGGTGTTCGTGTCTGCTGAGGGGGACCAATACTGAGCCTGGGGAGGGTGACGAGAGGAAAATGAATTAGTTCCTCTCTGTGCATTTAATCTGGTGTATATGGTGATTTAGAGAAGATCTAGTGTCTTTATTTTTAAATTTTATATTATTGAATGCATTTTGTATTACTGTGACACCTTTGTCATCTATGGATCTTCTTTGGTGAAATGTCTTCAGGTATTTTGCCCATTTTATACATTGATTTGTTTTCTTATCATTGAGTTTTAAGAGTCCTCTATATATTCTGGATATAAGGCATCAGATATATGATTTGCAAATATTTTCTCCCCATCTATGGCTTATATTTTCCTTCTCTTATTTTGAAAGAAGTTTTAAATTTTGAGGTTTAATTTATTATTTTATAGATCTTGCTTTTGGTGTCATATCCAAGAAACCTTTGCTAAGTTTACATAGATTTTTCTCTTTTTTTCTAGAAATTTTATAATTTTTGGTTTTACAGTATTCCATCATTCATTTGACTCAATTTTTGTATATGATGTGAGATGTAGATTAAATTGTTGTGTGTGTGTGTGTGTGTGTGTTTAATGTGGAAATCCAGTAGTACCAGCAACACTTGTTGAGGACTATGCTCTCTCCATTGAATTGAACCTTTGGATAAACCAGTGGCACGTATATGTGTGTTCTGGACTTTCTTTTCTGATTTATTGATTTATTTGTCTTCCTTTATGCCAATTTCACACTCTCTTGATTACTGGAGCTTTGTAATAAGTAGTCTTGAAATCCAGTAGTGTTTTTCCTCTAAATTTTTTTTTATCTATCAAAGTTGTTTTAGGTATTCAGATCCTTTGCATTTCTATATGAATTTGAGTAGTATATTGTCAATTTGTACAAAAATAAGTCTCCTGGGATTTTGACCTGGATTGTGTTAAATCTGTAGCTCAATTTGGGGAGAATGAGCATCTTAACAATATTGAATCTTCTGACCCAAAAACAAGGGATATATCTCCATTTATTTAGCTCTTACAAAATGTCTACAATATTTTTGAAGTTTTCAATGGACAGACTTTGCACGTATTTTTCTGATTTATCTCTAAATACTTCATAGTTTTGATGGCATTGTAAATGGTTAATATATAGAAGTATACTTGATTCTTTCATATAGATCTTATATTCTGCAATCTTGCCAAACTTTCCTATTCAAGTAGCTTTTTATGTGAATTCCATTTGATGTTCTCTGTAAACAGTCATATCATCTGCAAATAGAAATAATTCTACTTCTCTACCACCTGAATGACTTTTTTTCCCTTGCCTATTGCTGGAACCTTCAGTATAATGTTGAAGAGGAAAGAATGGATTTCCTGGTCTTTTTTTCTGATTCTTAGGGGAAAAGTCTTTCTCCACTCGATATAATATTGATTATAGGTCTTTTATGGATGCTCCTTACCAAGTTGAGTTCTTTTTTATTTCTGGTTTTCCGAGTTGTTGTCTTTTTAAAATCAGGAATGGATGGTGGATTTTGTCAACTGCTGTTTTGCATCTCTTGACATTATCACTTTGTTAGTTTATTAATATTGTGTGTCACATGGATTTCTGAGCATTATATCAATCTTGTATACATTGGATAATCCCCCCCTTAGTTATAATGTATAATCTTTGTATTACACTATTGGATTTGATTTGCTAAATTTGTTGCCTAGGATTTTTACATATGTGTTCATGAGGTACATGGGTCTGTAGTTTTCTTTTCTTGTAATGCATTTGATTGGTTGTAATTCTGGCCTTATAGAATATAATGGGAAGTATTTTCCTTTTCAATTTTCTACAAGAGTTTGTGTATATGGGGTATTATTTTCCCTTAAGTTCTTGGTAGAGGTAATCAAATGAGACATCTGTGCCATAGTTTTATTTGTGGAAAGAAAGGTGTTTAACTACATATCCAGTAGATACAGGGCTGTTCAGCTCATCTATATCTTCTTGAGTGAACTTTTGTAAGTTGTGTCTTTTAAGGGATTCACCCATTTAATTTAAGTTCTTAAATTTATTGGCATAAAGTTACTTATATTTTTTATCATTTTAATATCTGTAGAATACATATGATGTCACCTCTCTCACTCCTAATATTGTCAATTTGTATCT
Source organism: Piliocolobus tephrosceles (assembly GCF_002776525.5). Taxonomy (NCBI): domain Eukaryota; kingdom Metazoa; phylum Chordata; class Mammalia; order Primates; family Cercopithecidae; genus Piliocolobus; species Piliocolobus tephrosceles. The sequence continues at coordinate 136,251,129 of NC_045440.1, read as the reverse complement.
TCTCTCTTTTTTGCTGATAAGTCTGACTAAAAGTTTACCAATTTTATTTTCTTAAAGAGCCAGCTTTGATCTTTATTGATTTTTCTCTGTTTTTTCTGCTTTTCATTTCATTGATTTCTGTTATAATCTTCATAATTTACTTTCTTCTGCTTATTTTGGATTTTATTTGTTCTTTTTCTAGATCCTTAAAGTGGAAGCCAATATTCGATACCTTTCTTTATTCCTACTATAAGTATTTAATGCTATACATTTACCGCTAAGTAATGTTTTAGCTGTATCCCACAAATTTTGATATGTTGCTTTTTTTGTGTGTAATTTTTAATTCTGTTCAAAATACTTTCTAATTTTCCTTTTTATTTCCTTATGCCCAAGTTTAAAAATTACTTTTGTATGTTTTGTATAGATTTTTAGTTATTTTGGCTAGAGAGTAAACCCTGTTTTATTACTCTATTATGTCCAGGACCTGATGTCACTGCTAATCTTATGATGAAGTACTGGTCCTAGCCCTCAGCTTTCTCTGTCCTCTGGTTTCAGGAAATGAAAACCTCTTCATAGTGCTCCCAATGCAGTCCTCTGGTTTTACACTTCCTCTGTCAGCCTTTCCTGATTAGTTGTGTTTAGCAGCAGCCTTTATATGATACAATATAATTATTCTTTAAGTTACAGTTTCTCTAACACCTGACATGTTACACTTACTAGTACTTTCCCTTCTACTTGTATCCTATCTCTGTTCAACACCAGGGCAAGTCTTTACAATTGCATATCTGCCTTGGGCCAGGCACTATCTATGTTCTGCCTACCAGGAATAACAGTGTCTTTGCCACTCTGGCAACCTGTAATCTGACTCCAAAATCCTATCTTAGCTAGCATCTGCTTTCATGCACCACTTCTGGTATCAACTCTTCCAGGTTGGGCTCCTCAGGAAGCTGATATCTAGGTGGGAATTAGCATGCAGGAGGTTTATTAGGGAGCATTGTTGGGGTAGATAGGAAAGAAATCAAAATTGAGCAGAGGGAGAAGTTGGGCTGTGATGTGTCTAACAAAGGCCTTAGGAAACCAACCAGGAGATCTGAGCTTGGAATGAACCTTCTAATTAGCCCAAGTTGGGGTGAAGAACTGGGTCTTTACAGCCCCTACATCATTGAATGTGGGCTTTCCCGGGAAAGGAAAGGGCATGACCTTGGTTGAACAATCTCTTCAGCTGAGGCAACTCACGAAGAAGGTGGGCAGCCGAGAGTTGTCTGTCAATAGAGCCCCCAGCAGCTAGAGGAATTAATCCTTCAGTTTTGAAGAGGGACCTGAGAAGTGCATCATGTCATCCACCATGGCCTGAGATGCCCTTTCCTGGTTTATCTAACAAACATCTACTCACATTTAAAGATTCAGCTCAGGGCCGGGTGCAGTGGATTAGGCTTGTAATCCCAGGGCTTTGGGAGGCCAAGGTGAGTGGAACACGAGTTCAAGAGATCGAGACCATCGTGGCTTGATCTCTATTAAGAGACCCGGTCTCTATTAAAAATACAAAAAAAAAAAAAAAATGCTGGGCGTGGTGGCGGGTGCCTGTAGTCCCAGCTACTCTGGAGGCTGAGACAGGAGAATGGCGTGAACCTGGGAGGCGGAGCTTGCTTTTAGTGAGCCGAGATCACGCTGCTGCACTCCAGCCTGGGCTGCAGCCTGGGCGACAGAGAGAGACTCCGTCTAAAAAAAAAAAAAAAGATTCAGCTCAGACTCCTCCTCCATGATGAAGCTTCTTCTGACCTCCCCTTTCTCAGCCTGGGCTCCAGCCTGGGCAACAGAGCGAGACTCCGTCTAAAAAAAAAAAAAAAAAGATTCAGCTCAGACTCCTCCTCCATGAAGCTTCTTCTGACCTCCCCTTTCTCAGTAGCACTGATCACTCTCCTGCGCACTCATCGTACTTTCTATGTGGTTCTCTCAGTGCCCCATAGCACTTAGTGCTTCTGAGTAGCACACTCTACTAAGTAGTCCCTAAAGATATCACTAGACTGGGGTGCAATATGGCTATTGCCACAAATTATGATGAGCCTGGGTCAGCAAGAAAAGACAGGCAAGTGTACAATCCTGCTTTTAAGAGTTTCCATTGAAAATGGTTAAAACATGTTTTAGATGCTGCAAGAGGTGACCTTCACCCATTTGTAACCCCTTCATTCTATTAAATCTCAATTTTATGTACATATCTGATAGGTCTTTCAATATGTCTGAAAATGCTACAAAATCTTCAATAAATACATATTGGTTGATTTTATTCTAATCTAGCAGGGAAAAAGAGTTACTTATAAAACATGATGTAAAGCCTGAAGGAATGAACACCAATTGGCTTTGGGAGTTTTTAGAACTTTGCTCAATGTAATGAAAAACTTTAGAAGCAAACACAGCAGGATGGCCCCCAGTGTCCCAGAAACCTCCTCACCGTGCCCTCTGTCTCTGCTCCCTGCAAAATCATTTTACTGATACACCCTCAAATTTTGGAGAACCCATTCATATTAACGAATTGGAAAGAAACTTAGGTGAGCTGGATGTGTTTTGATTAAACCCTTGGAACCCTTCACTGCATCTTTTACTGAGGGGAGTATGTATCTGTGGTTGAAACTGTCAATATCCTTCATCAAGTACTTATTTCTCCAGTCATGCAGGTATTGGTTAGCACTCACCCGTCTGCATCTTATATTTTGCTATTTGAAATTTCCTAAAATAAGGAAGTGAAAGCAGTATGTTTTATATTGTGCCTTGGCATATTTTTCTTCCATACCACATAATAGGTACTATAATACCATTTCTCTTGAAATAGTCTTATGATAACATATTAATGCTTCCAAAGCATTTTATTATTTATTTATTTACATACTTATAGAAGGAAAGGAACTAACATTTATTGACCAATGACTGTATACCAGGCACTGTGCTAAGGGCTTTACTTAATTATTTAATCCTCAAAAAAATTTTAAGAAATAATTACTAACATTATCTCCAGTTTACAGATGAGAAAACTGAAAATAGATGAGCAGTTTTGCCCAAATCTATGTATCATAAACAGGTAGAGAATGGTGGGGCAAAGATTTGACATCATCTTTTCATGACAGCACTACACACCGCATCCCTTAGGTTACGTTCCGGTACTAAATTATAGTACAAGTTCATTCTAAGTCCTTAGCTCTCCAGGGCTCTTTACAGTGGACTCAAACTTGCCTAGCTTTTTTATATTTCCTGATTCCTTCAATGCTTTGCTCTAGCCACAATGAATGCCACATAATTTACAGAATCTTCTATGCCCTCTCTTCTTCTGAGCTTGCTTCTTGGAATTGTCTTTTATCTGCCCCATTCTCTTGAATATTCTTACTCATCCTCCATGTCTCAGCTGAAGATAGGGGGCTTTCCATCTTCTCCGAAGACTGGATTAGAAGCTCTGGGTATCCCAGACCATCCACATGACCCCAGTGGTATGCACACCGTACTTCTTTTCTGCCTGTTCTACCAGGCAACCTCCATGAAAGTAAGGACTGTCTGCCATTGTGTCTACAACATCATTACTGAAGGTATGTTCACTATATTCTTGCTGCAAAGTGAATGAAGATACCCTTGCTCCCTGGCCTTTGCACTGTGCTGTTTCTTCTGCTCTACTCTCTTCCTTTTTTCAGGTTAATTCTCATGTGTGCTGTGCATCTCTGTCAACATTCCCTGCTTCTGAAGCTGCAGCTGGGTTGGGTGCTCCTCCTAGGTGTTTCACAGTATCCAGCTCTTCTCTCAAGCTCATCATTCATCTTGCACTGTTGTCACTGCCTCTTATTAATTCTGGACTGAAAATCCTCAAGGGCAGAGTTTATATCTTTTTTTATTTAACTTTTTAATTTTGTTTTCATTTGACACATTATTGTACATATTTGTGGGATACATTATGATGTTTCCATACATACACTGTATAGTAATCAGATCAGGGTAATTAGCATATCTATTATCTAAAACATTTATCGTTTCTTTGTGTTGGAAACTTTCAATATAGTCCTTTTAGCTATTTCAAACTATGTATTATTGTTTTTAATTTTATATTCAGAGGATACATGTGCAGGTTTGTTACATGGGTGTATTGGATGATGCTGGGGTCTGAGCTTCAAGTGAACCCCTCACCCAAATAGTGAACATAATACCCAGTAGGTCATTTTTCAACCCTTCCCTCCCCTCCTTCCCCCATTTTGGAATCCCTAGTGTCTATTGTTTCCATCTTTATGTCCTTGTGTACCCACTGTTTAGCTCCCACTTGTAAGTGAGAACATGCGGTATTTGATTTTCTGTTTGTGCATGAATTCACTTAGGATAATGACCTCCAGCTGTATCTATGTTGCTGCCAAGGACATGTTTTTTTTTTTTTTTTTTCTTTTTATGGCTGCATAGTATTCCATGGTGTATGTGTACCAGATTTTCTGTATCCAATCTGCTGTTGATGGGGACTTGGGTTGAGTACATGACTCTGATATTGTGAATAGTGCTGCAGTAGCACATGAGTACAGGTGTCTTTGTGATTGAATGATTGATTTTCCTTTGGGTAGATACCCAGTAGTGAGATTGTTGGGTTGAATGTTCATTCTGTTTTTAGTTCTTTGAGAAATCTCCATTCTGTTTTCCATAGGGGTTGAACCGATTTGCATTCCCACCAACAGAGTATAAGTGTTCCCTTTTCTCTGGATCCTTGCCAACATCTATTATTTTATGACTTTCATAATAATAGCCATTCTGACTGGTGTGAGATGGTATCTCATTGTAGTTTTAATTTGCATTTCTCTGATGACTAGTGATGTGGAGCTTTTTTTTAGGTTTTTTGGGCACTTGTATGTCTTCCCAAAGCATTTTTAAATCTCTAGAATAATCTCATGTAAGTGCAGTGCTATATTATTTGGAGTAGAAATTTCTAAAGGCAAATAATGCTCCTTGGACTTAAAGAATGTTTGCTCTAAATTAGATAGTCTAAAAAACTGAAAATGCTTTCCTGTTCGAAAGCATGAAACACTATAATCTCCATGCACCATGTAGATATCTTTATACATTTCTTCTTGGGAGCTCTGGTTTTTGTTCTGATGTTTGCCATTACAGGTGAAGCAGCATTGTGTAACAACAATTTCCTCCGTGCTATAAAACGGTAAGCCACATGGCAGTTTGCTTGTAATAGGAGGGTTTAGAAAAGGTCTGCTGGGAAATTCCAGATCTTCACAGTTCTCTCCTCCTCTGTGATTCTCCATTTTCTTTTAATGTATCCTAATTGTATATAATCATTGCTGTCCAGGCAAACTTCTCTGTTGTGCCTCTTCTTTCCTTTGTGTGTGTGTGTAATTTAGTTATTCATGCTAAGGGAGGTTCCCTAAACTCCACCTCTTTAAACTACTCCACCTCTTTAAACTAATAGGGATTTTTCTCATCTTCAGTCTCATGGTTAGAACGTATGAATCAACATAATTCTTTCCTAATATCCACATGCCTTCAAAAGAGAAGATTTGACAGTTGCATGAAGTGGTCGATTTTACACACATAATACCTTGATGAAGAGAGTTTCTTAGCTAGTCGCAGTGGCTCACACCTGTAATCCCAGTACTTTGGGAAGCCAAGGCAGGTGGATCGCTTGAGTCCAGGAGTCTGAGACCAACATGGGTACCATGGTGAAACCCTGTCTTTACAAAAAAAAAAAAAAAAAAAAAAAAAAAAAAAAAATTGGTGTGGTGGCGTATGCCTGTAGTTCCAGCTACTCAAGAGGCAGAGGTGAGAGGATCCCTTGATCCTGGGCTGCAGTGAACCATAATTGTGCCACTGCACTCCAGCCTGGGTGACAGAGTGAGACCCTGTCTCAACAGAGGAAAAAAAGAGTTTCTTAAATGTTCAGAGGTATAGCAAAAGAATACTACAAGGATGTTTGGTATCGGTAGAAACTTTGTCAACCCTGCAAATCTTTAAGAGTGGGCAATTTGGAAAAGTGTAGAGTGTAGACTAGAGGCGCCTGTGATACCTTCAGAGTGTAGACTAGAGTGCCTGTGATACCTTGAGCAGCCCTGCGAGTCAGAAAGTCCAACATGGCAATATGAGGCCAGAGACCAAGTGATGCTTAGGATGCTATCAGAAGTCCCCTGCACACATTTGACTTAAGCGTGGATGACAGCTCCTTTGGAATTCAAATTAGGTTATATCTTCAATATGGATACAAAACTAAGGCTTCAGCCAGAATCTGAGGCAAGAGTATAAGTAAAGGCCTATGTATCAAGTTATAAACCAAACTGCTAAATAAAATACATCCTTCCTCCCTTAACAAGTATACTTTCATAACCACCCGAGGGCTGCATTTCCTATGCTGGAGTTCTATGACAGAGCATGGGGGCTTGGGGAAATCTTGCCCTCTGGCCCTCTCTTCCCTTTTCTTCCCATCTCTGACTCTGTCCTGTCCCCTCACGCCCATGTATGAGCATGGACACTCCAGCCTATACATCCATGCCATCCACCTCCCTGACAAACAGCTGATCCTTGGACACCCCTAGGCATTGGGATATGTACCTGATATCATGGTCTGTCTTCAGGAATGAACCTGGAGAAACTGCCATTGCAAGGTTTGGAGTAAGACTTGGAGCCCCTTGGACAGAGAATCCCATCATTCCCTCCATGGATCATGGTCCAGAGAGGAAGACTTGGGCCCTGGATGGGCACGTCCTCCTGGCCCCATGGACTCCCGTTCTAATAGTAGCAAGGCCTCCAACAATCCACCCCCTTGCTCTATGGATTTGAGTAGTTTAAGTTACAGATATACTGTTAGTCATTGAGGGTCTTATTACTAGTGGTCAATAATTTCCACATTTTGTTAAATGTACAGATAACAAGGGTTGTTTGCCATCTCAACCTCTTGACCCATGTTGCATCCTTGCTAAGATAATTCTTATAGGCAAATAACAGATACAGATTATACATTTTACTTTACATGGGAGCATTGCTCTATCCTCTGGCTGTACCCATTTATTCATTATCAGTTGATTTAAGCTGTTAGAACCAACTTTGGTTAGGAATATAGAGAGTAGTTTTAATGCTCTTCTCTTACAGGTTTGGTTTTTCTCTTTTCCTTGATTATAGCACTCTATTTAAGCTGGTTTGCAAACCATCAATGAAATTCCAGGGACAGCTGAATGGTGCTGGCGGCAAGGGTCCCAGCGAGCCAGACTGGTGGTGGTGTGCTGTTAGCCTCCTTCGTGGGTGCTTTGGGCTGTCCCTTACCAGGATCTGATTTGTGACCATTTCTGCCTGTTAGTTAAGCCAAGGCTTAGAGCAGCAAGGACTTTCCCCATGTATGGTGTTTAAATCTCTCAACCCCTACATTACTCTGGTCCTTCTTCCAAAGAACTGTCATTGCAAGCACCCGTATCTCCTACCACTGAAAGTAGCACAGAGTTTAGCTAACTCCACATGAATGATCAAGTTTGTACATGTTTTTACATTTAATAAAAAGGCAAACTCCACTTTTAAGGATGTGACATAGAGATGTGGTAGCAGAAGTTGCTGTGAAGAACTCTGTCTCAGTTAGAGGAGTCTGCACCTTCAGGAAACCTGGAATTTCTAGAGGCTGTTATTTGCTTACGCGTGAGGCAGTGGGGCATAGTGGTTAAGGGCAAGTGGTCTGGCACTGAACTGTGAATTTAAAACCTAGCTCTAACACTTATCACCAAGACCCAGGTAAGTTACTTAAACTCTCTGTGCTTTACTTCCTCATCTGACAAATGGCAATAGTAACTCCAGATAGTCATATATTAATACATGCAAAGCATTTAGAATAGTACCTGGCACCTTGTAAGTGACAGTGAGTCTTTATTACCTTCTGGGGTAGACATATAATATTTCCACATCCTACAGAAGATGTGAGGGTTCAACAAACACCATTTTTAGTGGCAGTGGGAAATGCTTGGTTCCTACTTGTCATTACCTCTTTGGTTTCAGTGCATCTTTATGAAGATGATTCATGATCTTGTGCTTGGCTGTTACTGTGGACCATAGATAGCGCTATGTCCAGTCTCCTGGCGCCATCTTCATCATATACTGCTGACCTTCTGTGGCAGGCGAACCCAGGGCAACACATCACTCGTGTCAGAGGGATGGGAGCTCCTATTATACCTCCTCCTGTGAGCGGCTTTCAAAAACACTTCTCCTGGAAACACAACAAGTGGTGGCTGCTTTATAAGACTGCTGTGCAAAATCTAAGGCATTCCTTTTCTTTCTTTTAAGCTTCAGTTAAATTAACAAACATTGGTTAAATGAATGACCCATGACCTTTATCTTCTGAATGGTGGAAGATGCTTTCATATTTCTGCCCTCTGACAGCCCAGTTGTGCCTTTCAGTAACAAGTTGCTCTGTCTCAGATTAGTTAGTGGATCTCATCCATTTTAACATGGTACCATCATAAGATTCCATGTAAACAGTTTTATAGCCATTAACTCTCAACTCCATCTCCATCCATACAGCAAAATATATGTAGACCCTTCACATTCAAAGGCAAATATAATATCATCATGTCTTCTTCTTCCCTCTGATTCACATCGTGGCATCACAAAAACTCCAGGAGATACCATTTTCTCTTTCACTTTGAAAATCGCTTGGGCCTGAAGAATTGACATTTAACTGCAAAAAATAAAATAAAATAAATTAAAAAAAAAAAACAAATGTGTTAACAACACAATAATCTTATATTGAACAATGGGGACAGAAATGTAATATGTAACACATTTTCTTCCAGTCACAGAAGATCTTATTAGACGGAATGCTGAACACAATGACTGTGTCATTTTTTCCCTGGAGGAACTCTCCTTGCATCAGCAAGAAATAGAAAGACTAGAACACATTGATAAATGGTGCCGTGATTTAAAAATTCTCTATCTTCAAAATAATCTTATTGGAAAAATTGGTAAGTTTCAGTACTTAGTTCTTATGGTTTCTTTAACATTGTGAATGAGAGAACTTTGGAAAGTGCTGTGTTATTTTTAGAAGAAGACAATCCCTGAAAAAGGAATTCCATGGGAAAACAGACACAGCCATCTCTCAGTGGTTGTGTGTGGGGGCATTTGCCTAAACATTTCTGTGTGTAGTGAAAGCAATTTCCAACAAGAAGTTAGGAGAGCAGGTAAAGGTGAGGAACACATTGGTTGACCTGATCATCTAAAAGGACAGAGAACACATCAGACCTAAATTTTTTTTTTTTTAAGTTTGAAAGGGAGGAGGTATTTGTCATCATTTTGCATCACACTGCAAGATGAATTTATATGAGAATTGAGGGGGTCCTTGTCAGGTTACTGCAGAATTCAATAGCTAGTTTTGCTATATTTATTGTGACCATATATGTGCAACACATTGGGTTCAGTATTGGGTATTGAGGGGCTTCCAATTTGGAATGGAAATTAGAGGTAAATGCAGGAATCAGGTCAATGAAGATAAAAATATCAGCATTATAACTAATAAAGCTCTTCTAAGAAAGTGGCTTAGACTTGCAGCCAAGTGGGCTTGCTAATATTGCCCTCAGAATTAACCTACCCACCCAGTTACATGCAGAATTGGACAACCACAAGTTTCTCCTACCCAGGTGGGCCTTTGCTTTATGTCAGGAGGTAGGTTGAGACCATGTGCTGTCTGCTGGTAGGAAGGTCCCAGAAACCAGGAAAGAGGGTAGGACTGGGCATGCTCAGTTTCTTCTCCTGATTAACCTATCAGATAAGTTGGTCTTCCTTCCCCCACCACACCTGACTTCTCTCACAGAAGAATGATGAATTAAAGGGCAGAGGGAAGGGAGGCGTGTGGAGTTACTCTAATGGAGGTCCTGCCACATGGACACAGAAGGAGAATCCCCAGGACTCAGAAAGAGAAAGCACAGGCTCTGGCATCAGGTAGACCTGAGTCAGAACACTGCCTGTGCCGCCTCCCTCTATGCAGTGTGAAATTTGACAAGTCAGTTACTTGCCCAAGTCTTAGTTTTGCCATCTGTAAAATGGCTAATAATGCCTAATGTATAAATTGGCATAGGGATTACATGAAATGATATGCTTAGCACTTGCTCACCATGAGGTAAGCACTCATTACAGGATAGCTGCTGTGCTGCTGCTGTTATCAATTTGATCATTTACCCCAGTGTCTCCAGGCTAGCCAAATGAAGGTAGGAACAGAAAGGAGAAGCCAATGGAGTTAGAGGAAAAGGGATGGAGTCAGGGCTGATGAGGCAGAGTGAGTGCCAACCCCTGTGTGCCGTGGCACGAGAACCCAGAGGTCAGCTTGCAGGATTATATTTAACTTCCCATGGTGATGTGCAGTGGTTCACAACAGGGACATTTGGCAATGTCTGGAGGTATTTTTAGTTGTCGCATGTGTATGGGAGGATGGGGAGGGGATGCTATTGGCATCTAGTGTACAGAGGCCAGGAATACTGCAAACCATCCTACAGGGTTCAGGATGCGCCCCCGCCCCACAAGAAAGAGGCCCAAAATGCTAGTATTGCTGAGGTTGAGAAACCCTGGTGATGTAGTTGCTTCTAGTTTTGTGGATAATTGAAAATTGGCTTCAGGCTTGCAAAAAGCCTAGATTTGCATCATTTTTGGAAGATTTACTAAAATTCTCTGTATTTTTTCAGTTAATTATTTTTGGCATCTTTAACTTGACCAGAAATTAGAAACTCTGGCACATTGTTCAATTAAAAAGGCTATTACAGAAAACCACCAGCTTTTATGCATGGGGGCATGAAAGAACGGTTCTAATTGTACAGATCTAAAAGAGTTCCCAAAATTTTAATCTCCACAGCTGGGTCCATCACAATTACTAATTAGGAGCATGGTATTTCAGTCCTTTTCAGAGCTGTGAGAAAGCTTAAATTTTTGCTTCCAAAGTACTCTTAAATTAAACACTCTTTTAAATCCTAATAATGGGATTTTTCAGGCTACTCCACCCATAGGCATTTAGGCACTTATTTAGCAAGTAAAACCACCCCTCTAGGATTCAGACTCGCTCTTGTGCCATTGAGGTAGAAGTTTGTGAAGCAATTGCCTTTCCTAAAGCCCTGTTGCCCACGGGAAGACATAGATGGTCTGCGGAGGAAGGTGCTGCTTAGAGGTGACCCAAGAGGGAGCCCAGAGGCCATGTGGGGTCTTGTCAAGTGCCCTGCCCCCAGACCTACTGAATCAGAACCTGTGGGCTCCTGGAATCAACCCTTGCAACAGCTTCCCAATGGGCTGCATGCCTGGGCCAAGCTGAGAGCCACAGAGCTTCTTAAATCCCAGAAGGCAGAGGGTCTACTCCAAGTTCGTGGGCCTGCAAAGTTAATGAGAACAATTTCTAGAACGGTCTCGCTAGAACTCAGAGTCCCTTTTCACTACCCGAGAGGCTCTTCCATTTTGACCTTCAGAGCCTTTTTTTTCCCTCTCTGTCCAAGTTGGGCCCTGTGGTTTTGAGAAATTAACTTAGGAAACCCTCCCTGAGCAAATCTTACTTTTCTATCATATGACTCCTTTAGCCTTTAGAGGGTGATGCATATAACAAAGGTGGGGAAGGGAAATCCTATTTTGAAGAGGTATTTTATTGTGGGCTGGCCATTTTAACAATAATAAAGTATTTTGTTCAGGATGTGGATGAGACTCTCATAGTTCTTACTTAGCACATAGAAACCTCCAAATCTGCTGGGTGCAGTGGCTCATGCCTGTAATCCCAACACTTTGGGAGGCTGAGGTGGGCGGATCGTAAGATCAGGAGATCGAGACCACCCTGGCTAACACAGTGAAACTCTGACTCTAATAAAAATACGAAAATTAGCTGGGTATAGTGGCTGGTGCCTGTAGTACCAGCTACTCGGGAGGCTGAGGCAGGAGAATGGCGTGAACCCAGCGGGCGGAGCTTACAGTGAGCCGAGATTGTGCCACTGCACTCCAGCCTGGGCAACAGAGTGAGACTCCGTCACTTAAAAAAAAAAAGAAAAGAAACTTCCTTATCTTTGACTCTTGAATGCTCAGATGTTTCTAAAGAGCTTTTTCAAACATTAGGATTACTTAGAATAATTTAAATTCTGAGAGAAACGTTTGTAATTTTTCCCCCCAAATCCTCCATTTAAACAATGCGTAAATTGAGATTCAGAGATGTGAACTGTTATGTTCAGGTCTATGGAAACAAATACATGATGTTTTGTACATTTTAGATTAACTATTAGTAGTGATAAGGGTGATGATTATAAATCACCATGTTTAAGCTTCATGATACCCCTGAGAAATGGGCAGAGGATGCACTAATTGAGTGAGGCTGCCCCCAGTGCACATTCCTTAGCAAAGTTTTCTACATTCCTGTCATCTTAGAAAGGACTGCTCTTTTAAAGTGTACTACAATGATTTAGTTCCAGGTTCTGAAGTCAAATTTCCTAGCTCTACCACTTAACCTTGGACAAGTGAATTAATTCTCTGTACCATGGCATTGTGATTGGTAAAAAGGAGACAATAGTTTTGACCTCATAAGTTTATTATGAGGATTAAATAAGGTAATATATACTAAATGCTTAGAACATTGTGTGACATGTGATAAGCACTCTTGCTATGGTATTATTCACTATTTTTCAAAGGCCCCATTCTGCAGCAATTCTGTGACTTGTTTATGCTTGTTGTTTTGCCTGTATGAGCTTTCATGTTTATTAAATAAAATAATTCTGTATCAGGTTGATTTTGGTTTCAAGTCAAAGCAACCCAACTAAATGTGGCAGAACAGTAAGGAAATCAATTATCTTACCCAACTTTAAGTCTAGAGGTAGAGCAGACTCCAGAATCAGACAGGGTTGGTCGATTCCTTCTCTCTGCTCTACCAGCTCTCAGGCTTTGTCCTGCAGCTGCTTCCCTTATGATTGAGTATAAGTATCAAAAGAGATAGTAATTCCTTATTCACATCCAGCAGGAAATAGAGATAAGAACCCCCCAAGCATGGAATATAGATCCTTCCCTTTTATCTGATTAGGAGCACTGGGTGTGCATGTCCTCTCCTGTATCACACAGTTGTCAAGAGACTGCCGTGGGCTGTTTGGCTTAAACTTAGGTTCCTGAGCCATCACTAGCGAGAGAGATTGGATTGTCGTGCACTGGCCCAACTTGGCTAAACCTAATTGCCTGGAGTTAGGGCTAGGTAGAGACATGAGCAAAACTGGGTGTCATCAGGAAGGATGGAGGGAGAAATGGGTCCTCCTTAGGCAGCCACCATGTCTGATGTACAGGTATAGATTTGGAAAAGCAACATGGTTTTGATAACCATAAAAATAATCTTTAGATTTTCTTCATTATTTTAGTAATAGGTTACATAAAAGTGTCTTTATTTTGAATATTAATATCTTAATTACATTATCTTGTATTTCAGAAAATGTTAGCAAACTCAAGAAACTTGAATATTTGAATTTAGCTTTAAACAACATTGAAAAAATAGAAAACTTGGAAGGTAAGAATGTTTCTTCTATTATGCTATTATGAATTAAATTGAAATTTAAAATTAGAAGGTCAGGTGATCTTCTAGAAGGTGAGGTGGCTCATTCCTGTAATCCCAGCACTTTGGGAGGCCGAGGCAGGCAGATCACCTGAGGTCAGGAGTTCGAGACCAGTCTGACCAATATGATGAAACCCCATCTCTACTAAAAATACAAAAATTAGGCAGGTGTGGTGGCATGCACCTGTAATTCCAGCTACTCAGGAGGCTGATACAGAATTGCTTGAACCCCGGAGGTGGAGGTTGCAGTGAGCTGAGATCACGCCATTGAACAACAAGAGCAAAACTCTGTCCCCGCCCCCCCAAAAAAGAAAAAAGTTAGATTTAAACGGTCTTGTATAAAAATAGGTATGCTTTTAAAATTAACATTTTACATACATCTTGTAGTTATTCTTCTTATAAAAATCATGCAATAAGGTGATATGTAAATTCAAAAATGGAAGTCCACTTTACCCCTTCCTAGCCTCCTCAGAGGTAGCCAGAATTAACACTTGGGTATATACAGGGTGGTTTTATTTCATTTTGCTTTCTATTAATGGTATCATACTATGAGTATTGTTTTGAAAATTAGTTTTTTCCCTACAATTACCTTGCTTTTTTGATATCCAGGAAAGGGGGCGTGGGGCTACGTACTGGAATCATTGTAGACTGATTTATCTAACCATCTGTCTGCAAATGGACATTTGGGTGCGTTCCAGTGTTTTGCTATAAAAAGCATGGCTACAGTGAGCCTCCTTCTACATTTTACTTTGTGTATATGTGCACAGTTTTTTCTAGGACAGACACTTAGAAATGGAATTCCTGCATTTAAATCAGCATATTTTGAAAGATCCTGCCAAATTGTTCTCCAAAATATTTATTGTATCGATTTGTACTTATACTGATAGTCCATGTGAGTACCGATTTCTACACAACTTCACTAATACTTTCTGTAAACAATATTTTTTAAGATAGGAAGATATTTTTGTTTATTTTTATAGTAGCCATCCTATCCTAATAGGTGTGAAGTGGTATGTTATTGTGCTTCTGATTTGCGTTTACCTAATGACTAATGATGTTGAGCATTTTTTATGTGCTTACTGGCCATTTGAATATCTTCTTTGGAAAAATGTTTATTCAAAGCTTTGGCCCATTTTTAAATTAGTTATATTATTTGTCTTTTTACTGCTAAGTTGTAAGTGTACTTTATATATTCTAGATGCTAGACTTTGATCAGATATTTGATTTGCAGATATATTCTTCCAATTTGTGGGTTTTCTTTTCAACTTTCGTGATGGTGACCTCTGAGGCACAATTGTTCTTAGTTTTGTCTGTAGTTTGTTTGTTTGTTTGTTTGTTTTCCCTATAAGTGTCTTTGGTTTCACTGTCTGGAGAGTATGGGCCTTTATAGAATGGCTTGAGGAGTGCTTCTTAATCGATTTTTTTCAAAGAGCTTGTAAAAAATTTGTGTTAATTCCTCTTTAAATATTTGTTAGAATACACCAGGAAAGCCATCTGGTCCTGGACCTTTCTTTGGGAAAATGTATTGATTATTAATTTAATCTCTTTATTTGTTGTAGGTGTATTCAGATTTTCTGTTTCTTCTTGACTTAGTTTTGGAAGGTTATGTCTTTCTAGAATTTGTCTATTTCACTTATGTTATCTCGTTTTTTACCATACAGTTGTTTTTACTACTCCCTTGTCATCTTTTTCATTTTTTTTAAATGTCAACAGTAAAGTCTCATCTGTCATTCCTGATTTACTAAATTTGCGTGTTCTCTTTTTTTTCTGGTTAATGTGTAGCTAACAGTTTGTCAATTTGGTCAATCTTTTCAAAGAACCAACTTTTGATTTTGTGGATATTGTCTATTGTTTTATATTCTCTATTTTGTTTGTTTCCATTGTAATCTTATTATTTCTTTCTCTTTGTGTTTTCTCTTTTTTCTAGTTTCTTAAGACAGACAATTAGGTTATTGATTTGAGTCATTCTTTTTTATGGAGGTATAAATAAAATTATATGAATTTTCCTCTGATCATTACTTTTTTTGCATCTGTTTTGATATGTTGTGCTTTTGTTTTAATTCATCTCAAAGAATTTTCTGATTTTTTTTTTTTTGCAATTTTTTTTCTTTAACCCATCACTTACATAGCAGTGTTAATTTCCACATCTTTGTGACTTTCCAACATTTTCTTATTTTAGTGATTTCTAGTTTCATTCCATTGAGGTCAAATAAATACTTTCTTTGATTTTAATTACTTTTAGCTTATTGAGACTTGTTTTATGGCCCAATATTTGATCTATCCTAGAGGCTGTTCTGTGTACATTTGAGAAGAATGTACATTCTGCTGTTCTTGGGTTTAATGCTCTAAATATGCCTGTTAGGTCTAGCCTTTTGTTTCTTTCTTTCCTACTCTTCTATTTCCTTGCTGATATTCTGTCTAATTTGTTTTATCTATTATTAAAAGCAGGTTACTGATGTCTTCAACTATTATTGTTGAATTGTCTCTAGCTCTCTTCAATAATGTCAATTTTTGCTTTATGTATTTTGGGACTCTGCTCTTAGGTGCATATATGTTTATAATTATTTTATCTTTTTGATGAATTGATGTTATTATTATTATAAAATGTCATTTTTTGTCTATAGTAACAATGTTTGCCTTAAAGTTTATTTTGTCCGGTATTAATATAGTCACTCCAGCTCTCCCTTTTTTCTTTTTGGTTACCATTTGTATGGTATAACTTTTCCTATCTTTTACCTTTCCAACTATTTCTATCTTTGAATCTAAAATGCTTCTCTTTAAATAACATATAGATGAATCATATTTTGATTTTTAATCTATCCTGTCAATCTCTGCCTTTTAATTGGAGAGATTAAGCCATTTACACTTAATGTAATTAGCAATAAGGCAGAATTTGTGTCTGTTATTTGCAATGTGTTTTCTATATATCTTACATCCAACTTGTTCTTCTGTTTTTGGATTACTGTTTTCATTTTTGTTATTTTTGTGTGTACCATTTTAATTCCCTTGTTCTTTCTTTTATGTGTCTATTTTTGAGTTTTTTTAGTGGTTTCCCTGGGAATTAAAATTGATATCTTAATTTATAACAATCTAGTTCAAATTAATACCTACTTCATTTCAATAGTATACAGACTTTGCTCCTGTATAGTTTAGTTTCCCTCTCTTCGTTTATGCTGTTATGGTCACATATCATGTCCTCATATATCATATGCCTATTAACATAGATTTATAATTATTTCTTTTTGCAGTCATCTTTTAAATAATTTAGCAGAAGAAAATAGGTACAAACAAAAATAAATTTATGTTGTCTTTTATATTTACTTATATAGTTACCTTTAGTAATTGTTCTTATTTTATTAAATGAATTTGAGTTTCTCCCTAGTGTCTTTTCATTTCAGCCTGAAATACACTGTTTACTATTTCTTGTAGCATAAATCTGTTAGTGAAAAACTCTCATTTTTGTCTATCGAAAAATATCTTAATTTATTTTCTATTTTTGAAGGGGAGTTTTCCCAGATAGAGAATTATTTTTTGACAGTTATGTTTTTACCATTTCTTCTTTCCTTCCTCCCTTCCTTCTTCCATCTATCCATCCATCTACCTATTATCTTTTCCAATAACTTTCTTTTGTGTTTTTTAAATCTCCCCAAGAACTTCTTTCAATTGGATTTTTAGTAGTATTATACTGATCTTTTGTGCCTTTTAACTTGCATCTTTTATTAAAATCCATTTTTGTTGATATTGTACATTTTGAAATATTTCACCAGATTCAAATTCCAAATAATAATTTTCTTTTCATCCCTGTTTGTTTTATAGTTCAGTCCATCTACAGTTAACTCTTTAATTTGGCCATACTTTTTTTTTATTATTTTAGTTTAAGTTCTGAGATACATGTGCAGAACGTGCAGGTTTGTTACATAGGTATACACATGCCATGGTGGTTTGCTCCACCCATTAACCCATCATCTACATTAGGTATTTCTCCTAATGTTCTCCCTCACCTAGCCCCCCAACCCCCGACAGGCCCCAGTGTGTGATGTTCCCCTTCTGTGTCCATGTGTTCTTATTGTTCAACTCCCAGTTATGAGTGAGAACGTGCAGTGTTTGGTTTTCTGTTCTTGTGTTAGTTTGCTGAGAATGATGGTTTCCAGCATCATCCATGTCCCTGCAAAAAAAAAGGGGAACTCACCCTTTTTTATGGCTGAATAGTATTCCATGGTGTATATGTGAATTTTGGCCATGCTTTTTATTCTTCTGAACTTACTTCTATGTTCTGATTATTTCGTTCCTGTGGTGTGTATTCTTATTTTATGGATGAGATATCTTCTAAATCTCTTTGGAGATACTCATTAGAACTTTTCACTGCCATTTTTTTTCCATCCCCTGAATTATCTTCTTCATCTGAGGTTTTCTGTTTTATTTTGCAGACTTCTAACTTGTGCTATGTTTTTCTAAATGTCTGGTAACATTTGGTGTCTGATTACAGTCACAAAGGATTTCGTGTGTTAGGTGGCTTGTGTGACTTATTCTGCAGTTGTAAGGTTCTGCTTGCCTATCCAGCCTCAGCCTGCCTGGCAGAACCACTGTGCACTCTGCCAGTGGGTGGGGCATGCTGACTGGCAGACTTCACTTTAGAGTGCAGGGCCATGGAATAGAGGCAGAAACCTGTTCTCTTCACCCCATTGCCATCTACTAATAGCTGAAATTAGGAGGACTTTACTCATGTCATGGTGGATTTTAGCCTATTTGCCTACTAGGGTAAAAATGGATGGATATTCCAGTGATTATCAAGGTTATGTATTTACAATTACATAAATCTGCCTCATATATTTTCATTTTTTGTTCTCAAAAAATTACCATTACCAAAGCCCTCAAACCTGGCCTCAGTCCTGGGATCAAGATGATCCTTTTCATCATTGGCATTTTTCTGCATTAGAAGTGGAGTCATTGCTCTCTCCCAGCTAACATTTTACAGCCCTATTCTCCTGTGAACAAATGGAATAACAATATTTACTCTATGTCCATGTTTTGTGGTAATGAATTTTCTATCTAAAATGACAAAGAAATAATTAAAACTGGGACTCTTGGCTCGGTTGTCCAGCGCTTGTTAGTTTTGTGAAGTATTCTTACGCAATATGAGTTCTGTTTGTGTGATTTGTTTTATTTATCTACCACTAGAGGGCAGCATCGTCACTATTGTCTTTTTGAGCTTGGCAAACTGCAGGCCAGCCCCACTCCTGCCTTTTACCTGGACAGGTCTTTTTGTGCTCTGCTTTCCAGCTTTAACACGGATGAACTGGGTAGGATTGTTTGGTGAGGTTGGTGGAGGGGGATAGTGGGAATAGAGAATGCATCCCATCTGCTGGCAAATGTGTACTTTTGTTTAATTTTAAGGGCTTGAGGTGACAGAGGAGGAAGATGGGGGTACACCTTCAGCCCACCTGCTTAAGTAAATCTCAAAATAATTTAAAAAATAAGTTGTTTTGCTTTTTTACTTTTTTTCCTTGGATGGCAAAAACATAGCTAGTATCTTTTTTTTTTTTTTCCTCCTGTTGAGGATTCACCAGGGTAGAATAAAGTGCTTTTGTTTTCCATCCCTTACCCTAACCTAGAAGGAGAGGCGGAATTTCCCATAGCATGAGCTCCCCCACCCACCTTGGGCAGTCAGTATTGTTGATTTCCGTGACTTTTAGATGCCAGAGGGTCACTGAGCTGGATCTCCGCAGAACAGGAGATAGAGGCTGGGACTCCACTGAAGGAAGCAGTGTCGAACTCCAGAGACGAGATTTTCTCAAGTTTGGTCAGTTTGGCAAGAATTGCTCATGTTTAGGATGACAAACGTAGTTTAATTTCTTAATTGTAGGCCAAGTAGACATTACAATTTGACACTCTGAAAGATATAATGAACATTTGGAGCGTTCCTTATCTACAAAATTATAGCAACATCCAAAGATATATGACATTTTTACCTCATTGGAATCTTTCAAATGTCACTCTTTTCTTATATGAAAGAAAAATGTAATTAAAATGTCTTCCAGAGCCTCCTAAATTAAACTTAAGAAATGCCACCTAACCTATCTTAAGTCAGTTTACCCCAAATATATCTTCCACATTTATAAAATTCATCTGTCATTTTGCCGATGTAAAATAAACATGCAAACATAGAGATATAGACTTAGTTTTATTTATAGATATAGTTTTGTACACATCCTTCATATAGTGACTGAGTCTACATTTTTATAATTTAACAACTGCATTATCAAGTTTATTGATGTGTTTTAAATGCAACCTTATTGTTTGGTGCTGGAGATGTTTTTAATTATGTTTGTTATTATGAATATAACTGTTCTGAACAGAATTGTACGAGTTACCTCTGTTTCCAGTTGAGATATTTGGCTCAGACTTTTTTCCCCTAGATGAAATTCTAGCAATGGAGGAAAAAAGAATTTAAAAGCCTATTTTATATATTGACAGACTGCATGCTGAAAGGTATAACTCTTATGTCACAGGCTTGCCGATATGTTTTTAATATTATCTGCGTTTTTATTAATTTAATAGAAATAATGATTTTGTTTCTACCTTTCATTTATATAATTATTTTTGAAGATGTGAAGTTAATGAATTTCTTTCACCTATATAGTAAATCTAGAATATATAAAAGCATGTATTTGTTCTTGTACATTTTGGATATTTATCTTTTGCACAATCAATATTTTTAGCATAGTAATATAATAGTTCACAAGGTCACAGTGCTATACTTACGTCCTTTGTCAGTCCCCTCAGACCTCTAAGTCCTACTGCCTAGAGGTAGCTACTCGCAATTCCCCTTCCTTGTTCTATTACAAGTGTCTAAATAATGCACTCGGTATTATGCTTATCTCCCAAGTATTGCACTTACATCATGCTTATCTGCTATTTCTTGATATTCCTATTTTAGATGTCATCTATTGACTTCCCAATGCAGAAGATGCAGATTTTGTTCTCTCACACCATCCACAAAGTTCTCAATTTTCTCCTACCCACCCTCCGTGTATTTTCATATAACATTAACAGGATATCATAATGAGATATCGGATATGGACCCATTTACAGGGACTGGTCTTTTGAATTAACTCTGTGTTGGGAGGAGATGTTACACTTGCTGCCCAACTCTCCCACATCTAATCTCTGGCCTTTCTTATCCCACCTGCCTCCTCCTGCCTTCTTCC
Organism: Piliocolobus tephrosceles; assembly: GCF_002776525.5. NCBI lineage: Eukaryota > Metazoa > Chordata > Mammalia > Primates > Cercopithecidae > Piliocolobus > Piliocolobus tephrosceles. The sequence goes on along the minus strand of NC_045440.1, from coordinate 136,230,414 downwards.
AAGCTGGTCTGCCCGTCTCCACCTGTGTCATGAATTCCAGGCAGGTCAGTCCTGGGCCACACCTCTGCTGGCTGGTGACAACTGCTTTTACTTACAGACTCAAATATGTGTTCCACAGAATTGTAGCTTGAGAATTTTAAGATGAAGATGATGATGATATTTTAGTAATAAATAGCTAACACTGGCAAAGAAACTGTCTAGCACAGGGGTCCCCAAACCCTGGCGAGGACCGATACCTCTGGCCTGTTAGGAAGCCACCGCACAGCAGGTGAGCAGTGGGCCAAGAGGGCGGTAGTGTCTGAGCTCCACCTCCTGTCCAAACAGCCACTGCTTTAGATCCTCATAGGAGCGGAGCCCTATTGTGAACTGATCTTGCGAGGGATGTAGGTTGCGTGCTCCTATGAGAACTTAACTAATGCCTGATGATCTGAGGTGAAACAGTTTCATCCCGAAAGCATCCCACCCCACCATCCGTGGAAAAATGGTCTTCCATGTAACTAGTCCCTGGTGCCAAAAAGGGTGGAGACCGCTGCTCTAACATATCAGTTCAGAGAATCTTTTCAGGTGGGCCAACCTGGGTCCAAATCCCAACTCATCCATTTAGGAGCTGTGTAAATTTTGGTAATTCCTTAGCTCATTTGCATTGCAGTTGCAAGTATCTATTGCCAGATAGATCCCAGAAGCAGCCGTTGCTGGAGGATACACCTCCAAGATGGTTGCTTCAGTTACCATCTGGCGCCGCTTCTGGGCGTGTTTCTTTCCACAGAAGCAGGTTTTGTTCTCTCTCACTGCCTTTACGATTCTCCAGGTGGCTCAGGGTCTCTGAGCGTGGTGGAGTAAAGGTAGCCAGACACTTGATCTGGCTTCTGACATGTCCCAGAGCAATTGTTTGTAGGGCAGTCCTTCCAGTGTGAGCATTTCAGACATCTAGACAGTCCCAGAGCTTCAGTGGTGCCCCAGTTCGTTGATCAGGCAAGTCCCTGGGGCCAGCCCCAATGCAGAGAGAAGGCGGAAGGATTCAATGCCATCTCTCCCTGAGAAATGGCATGCATGCACATAATGATGGGCATCTCGGAGCCAAGTGCCCACACTAAGCTATCTGACCTTCAAATAAAGATAGTAATTGTGATATTTCTCTCATAGGCATGATGTTAGGATTGAATAAGATACTGTGTATGGAAGAGCTTAATATAGTCAACAGCAAATAAATATTAGCCATGTAGTTAATAAGCTTATTATGTACCTGGAGCATACTTATCACATTTGAGAAAACTATGCTAACTTATATCTTAGTTTTCTGTCAGTTTTATGTATTTTATCTATTTGTATACTTTAAAAAATTCCCAAGTATAACCATGTTGCAAAATTTTGAAAAATAGAATGATGTTTAATCTTAATTCCACCATTGCTATTATCATTTTGCTGTATTTATTTTTCTGCCTTTTACATTGTTGTAATTTTAGCACATGGGCAATGTTATATCTTGCTTTTTCCATTTTCATTATATCATGAGCTCTGCTCTTCCATGCTAACCATCATTTTAGATGCCCTTATAACATTAAACATTGAATAGATGTATTAGAGTTTGCTTAACCATTTTTCTACATTGAGTCTCTTCCTACATGTGCTTATTTATTTTATATCATGTAATTATATTTACTAGAATTTAATGTCCAACTATAATAGTCACCTACACTCAGTCTTGTCAATTCCATTTTCCCCTCAGTTGCTCAATTATCTTTAAAGTTGTCTTTCCTTTAGTTTTCACCTGAGCCAACTAACTAATCTATCTGTTGACTTGTCTGCTGCACTTACCCATTTTCCTTCTTTGTCTTTCTCTCTCATTCTTTCTTTTCTCCTTCCCTCTCTTCCTCCTCCAGTCTCTTCATTTCTTCTACAAGTATTTCTTGACCTTCTATCTTATGCCCAGGAATCTTTTACATGTGGGAAATAAAGTAATTAACAAGTCAATCTTCCCCTCTCCATGGAGCTTAAATTCTAATGGGGAAGACAGGTCATAAACACTCAAACAAAAAAAGAAAAACATCAAATATGACAAAGGATGTACACAAAATTAAAATGAAACAATATGTGTGTTAGAGAGTATCTGATTGCCATAAAAAGAACCAAAGAAAAGACAGTGTCTACCAGGTTTCTCTACTGTAACATTACTATATTTCACTTTTAACCAATGAGTAATTTGTGGGAAGATACTTGAACATTATGTAAATATCCTATTCCTCATCATACTTTCATGCACTGGTTTTAACATTCTAATGACTTGTTTTCATTCCATCATTCTTTTTATATTTATTAGATGACATTCTTCTTTAAGAAAAAGCTTTGCCTTCTCCCCCAATTTATTTATATTTCTTATATTGGCATGGACTCATGGATTCTTGTTTTATTCAACGAATTATGTTACCACCGTTATTTAGTTTAATGATCACAATGTTCCAGGTTTGGCTACAGAAGCCCTTCCAAGTAGACTCTTCTGACATTTGAAATGTCTTCTGACATTTTAAAATGTTCTTATCTTTTTTTGAGTACTTTCTTGCTTAGTAGTACATCAAGAAGTTCCAGACTCCTCTTTTCTTTTCCTACTTTTATCTATTCTTTCCTTTCAAACTGTTTATATTCTTGAAATAAGTATACGAAGGAGATTATTACCATATTTCATTACAAAAGGTGATAAGAACCTGGGGTATGGATAATAGGATTATAGTAGACAGGAAGTATATGGTAAAATTTAGGAGTTAAGGTCTCTGGGGCTTGGCTAATGACATGAAGGAGTTAAGAGAGTAATTTAACATTTAAATTTATGTCTTGACCCTTAGATGTATCAAATTCATGTCTAAAACCAAAATAGTGATGGTATTGAAAGAGTTTAGACGTAAACAAGGCAGAGAAGCTGTGTTAAGGAATAGAGAATCAGAGGAAATAGGGAGAATTCCATTTTGAACATGTTGAATGTAATATGTCTTGCAGACATTTGGAAATAGGAGTATGATATTCAGGTAGTGGGTTATCATTTGGAAATCATCAGAATCTGGGGTTGGTTAAACCAATAACCATGACTGTTGTCATCAAGAAGATGATGGATGACAGAAAATACTGGGTCAAGGGTGGAACTCTGGGATATATCACCATTGAAGGGATAGAGAAGTTTATGAAAGAGATGAAGAAGAACAGACTACATTATAAGGAGAACAAGAAGAGAGTAGTATCACTGTTACCAAGATGGCTGAGAATTTTAAGAGATAATTCATGAATAATTGTGCTATATGCAGCAGATTGTTCTAGTGAAAAGTGGGTTGAAGAAGGTCGATTAGACTGCTAATATCATGGTCCTTGGTCACCTTTAGAGAAGCAGATCTTATAGAATGCCAGGAACAATGGGTTGAGCAATGAATGGGAATTGAGAAAGAACCAATGAATACAGGTTTAGGGTAGCTTTCAATGTCTAATGGGCATTGCCTACTTCTGGATTCTGTGTTTGCACATTTAATTTTCTTTTCCTTGTGTTTTTTTTCTCTTTTTATATTTTCTCTATGTTAGACATAAGTGTGAACTCAGGGACTATGTTTTTTTTTTTTTCTTTTTAATCAGTTTATTCTAAAGACCTTGCTTAGCAACATCTATGTAGCAGGCACCCTGTAACTCCCGCGTGGGTGGATGAATGAATGGATAGATGGATATAGAGTGAGGTCATACATCTGAAAGTTCTAAGGTAGAGGTAGCTTATTTGGAGGAGATTGGCTTGGGGTCTGACTTAATAAGAAGAAAACATGAAATTCTGGACAAGATTGAGTCAGGTGATAGAATAAGGGAACAGGGAGAGAACACCATCATTTAATGAAGTTGATTCCATTATATAGGCTTCAGAAATGAGGAAACCTCACCAAAGGTGAGACAGTTGCATAGCTGTAAACCAATCCAAATCAAGTTCATATTGATGGCATTAATCCATCAGGAACTGAAATTCACTCTAAATTATATAGCCACAGAAAAATTACAAAAAAGTACATAATAAGGAATCATAATGGAAAGGTGTATAGAACTTTGAAGAAATAAATGCAGAACAAGGCGGACCTGGGGTATTAGCTGGGGAAGGCTTTCTAGACATTGGAGGTTGCAAAATCTGCCATGTTAATCCCACAAGCATGAAGCAGTCATAGTGAGAGATAATCTTATATTGAACCCAGCCCACAAAGGCTGCTGCCTAAACTAGGTCAACTCTTCTTAGTTCACAGAAATAAACTATAAGGTTTCTGCTCATGAGACAGCTGTGCTTGCTTCTTTCCCTGTAGGTACATTGTCCAAGAAGTCATATGATAATTAGAGTGCTCATTGAGCTATTCTAATCATAGCTCATGTTTACTGACACTCTCGGTGGCAAGCATTATGCTAAGCGCTTTACATGAGTCATCTTATGTTATTTTCACAACTTCTGACTCTGGTACCAATACTATTATAATTCTATAGATGAGCAGGCTGAAGCTTGTAACTTACCCAAGGTCACGTTAGCAAGGATGAGGTAGAGGAAGCACTTGAACTTTTATCTGTCTAATTCCCAAGTCTGGACTCCTAGCCACCAAATTTGCATGGAATGTGAATGAGGGGATTAATTCAAATTCAAATTTAGATTCTATTCCAGTTTCTATAGCATCTGGCTATCTCTGTAATGAAAGTGGATGGGTCAGATTTACTATAAAACCCTACTTCAGTGACTCACCCTTTTTCTATTATTCCTTTGAACATCAAAACATCTTATTCTTCACTTTTGTTAATACCTTCAGTTCAGTTCTTGGTGGCCTTAGAGCCATTCTCTCTCTGCTAGGTGACTTTGCAAATATTGGTTCTGATGCACTGGTTTTATGAAATGCCTTTCTTTTTGGAGAAACTTTCCACTATCACCCTCCAAGATGAAATATGTCCTACCGACCTGCTAAAACTCAAGAGGACAGGTTCCAGGTACCCTCTCTAGTAGGAGTTTTGTTCTGAGGTAGCACCCACTGTAGTAGCAGCTTATACTTTTGCTTTTTTCATGCCAGTTAGTGACCAAATCAAAAAAAATTAGCCAGTCTTGTTGTGAGCAGGGAAAGTGATTTCCCCTGGCTGGAAGGACTCAGAGGGTGAAAATAAGGGAGACAGAAATAGAAAAATAAGTTAAGATGAAGCCTTTGAGTTGATATTTCTGAAGAATCACTTCATGGTAAGCAATGCAATAAATCAGCAGACTGAAAATTCTACAACTGTTACTTCTATTATGTGCTATTACATACAGAACTTAATTAAACATGTTTTATTACCACTGTGATTTTTCTGTATTTGCTTTGTTTTCATTTTATTTTTCTCAACAGGATGCGAAGAGCTGGCAAAACTTGACTTGACTGTAAATTTCATTGGAGAGCTGAGCAGCATTAAAACCTTGAAGCACAATATCCATCTGAAGGAGCTCTTTCTCATGGGGAACCCATGTGCTTCCTTTGACCACTATAGAGAGTTCGTGGTAGCAACTCTTCCACAATTAAAGGTATGGTTATTTTAATGGTGCAGAAATCACAGAGAAATGAGCATGAGCAACTACAATCATTCCTGCTTTACTTGCAGCAACAATGAATGTGTTGTTTCAGATAATGGAATATTCCAAAGAGCCCAAAGTAATTATCTGAATGGCTAGACCTTTAATATTGTTTGAATAGTTTTAATAAATCCCTGAAAAATAAATTGCATATTTTTCACCTTTCTCATCCAAAACATACAGAACTTAATTTGACTTTTTCTCAATGAGTTGAAATCATAGTTACAAAGAACATTCATCATCACTGATTAGAATTCATTATTACTTGTAGCAAACCAAAAGTTTAGGGTTTTAGAAGTAGCTACAGCTATGTACCTTTGTATTACATAGTCTTAAGCTAGTGTGCTTTTATAATTATTATTTTTTATCATTGCTTTTTCTTAACATTTTCTCTGTAGCAGTGGTTCACAGTCTTGTTTTAATTTTTCTTTTTTTTTTTTTCTTTGAGAAGGAGTTTCACTCTTGTTCTCTTCTTGCTCAGGCTGGAGTACAATGGCATGATCTCAGTTCACTGCAACCTATGCCTCCCAGGTTCAAGTAATTCTCCTGCCTCAGCTTCCCAAGTAGCTGGGATTACAGGCATGTGCCACCACATCCGCCTACTTTTGTATTTTTAGTAGAGATGAGATTTCACCATGTTGGCCAGGCTAGTCTTGAACTCCTGACCTCAGGTGATCCCCCTGCCTCGGCCTCCCAAAGTGCTGGGATTATAGGCATGAACTGCTGTGCCCGGCAAGTTCACAGTCTTTGGTGTGCGTCAGAACACGTGGAGGCCTTTTCAAAACACAGACTGCTGTGCTCCTCGCCCAGGGTTTCTGGGTCAGGTCTGACATGGGGCCTGAGATTTCACATTTCTAACAAAATCTGTAAGTGCTGGTGCAGGGACCTCGTTTGACAACCACGACTGTTTATGTTACTCTTATACCATATCCCCCCAATCAAATAATTTTAGAACTGAGGAAAAAATATTATTTCCTGAGAAATCATACAACAGAGAATATTAAAATAGCAATGTTAAGTTTCATGTAATTCCAAGAGTTCCCAGCCTGCATGTGGCTCCATGTTCCTGGAAAGAGAATGCATGGATACATCGCCTGTGCAACAGGCATTTTTTCAGTTCTGAAAGGATATTTGTTTCTTAGACTTCTGTGTTCTCTGCGGTCAAGAGACTGCTGACTGCTGGATTAATGGAACACATTTCTTCTAATGTAAAATTTCTCAGATTAAGAGAATGAGTGATTCAGGTATTTGAATATAGAATAAATAATAAATTGTCTCATATGTAACCTAAACTGATCGTTATTATACAGTGATTTCCTAGAAAATGAGCTGATGAGACCCCGACTATCAGAACTAGATCTTATAGTGTAATGCTGTGAGCCATGCCCTTGGAAGGGCTAAGGGTCAGGGAGTCCTCATGGCCACCACAGCTGAGCCTGTGTCAGTGCCACAGCTGAGCCTGGTCAGGCTAGAGGTGTGAGAGCCATCATATGGCTGCTGCAGACAGGGTCAGAGGTTGTGCCAGGTACTTTATGCACAGTGTTTCTGATCCTCCCAGACCCATTCAGGGAGACAATTAGGTGCATTCAGAGTTCGGGGAGTTAATGCTGCTTGTTTAGGCTGACACATCTGGCAAGTGACACCAGTGGGATTTGAACCTAATGAGTCCAACCTTGATGCCTCCACCATTCACACTATACCCACACTCACTGCTTCTCTCTGGGTTAAATTACAGGCTTTGGATCAAGTCTTTCCTTTCAGAAAGACTTCTCCAAATCAACTGCTTCAATAGAAAACAACCCCATTTTGAAAAATAGCATGCATATATTTATTAATATTTTAAAATAGTTTGATATACGATAGAATCTTAATTACCATTTCCTTGAAAGCTTGTGAGCTGCTTGAAAGGAATTGTGTTAATAAATATATTATTTTCCTAGGGCTGCTGTAACAAAGTACTGCAAACTAGATGGCTTAAACAACAGAAATATGTCATCTTATAGCTCTGAAGGCCAGACGTTCAAGTTCAAGATGTTGATAGGGTTGGTTCCTTCCACGGGCTGCAAGGGAGAATCTGCTCCATGCCTCCCCCCTAGCTTCTGCTGATTTGCCGGCCAATCTTTGGCATTCTTGAGCTTGTAGACACATTGCCCTGAGGGTCCCTGCCTTCCTCTTCACAGGGCTCTCTCTTTATAAAGACACCAGTTATATTGGCTTGGGGCCCACCTGCTTCAGTATGATTTAGTCTCAACGAATTACATCCATAATGACCCTGTTGCCAAAAAGTCCATGATTTGAGCTACTGGGGGTTAGGACTTCAACATCTTTTTTTTATCAATTCAACCCATAACAGCAGAGTAGTTATTTTAGATAGTCACGTAGAAGAGGTGTGAGGAGAGTCAGCCCTTTTCAAGGATTTTCTTCCCAGTGTCTGAGCCACTCCAGAAGTAGGTAGACCCCACAGTACAGTGGAAAACAAATTTGTTAGCAGACAAACCAAGGTCTGACACCTGCTTCCACTGCCTGTGAATTGCGTGCCTCATTTTACTGATGTATAGTGGGATCATAATTCCTACTTCAAGGGAGTTCTGTGAGGCCTTCAATACATCTTAGTGTCTCTTTCTCTGCCTCAGCACTTGCACAGTTATTATCAATAAGTGTGGACACTCCACCTTTGTGCTGCAGGAATCCTAGGTGAAGAAAGATAAAGAAACGCTCAGCTTAAAACTAAATCGATGATTCTTAGGCCTTCTAAACTCAGATGTGATTTTGGCTTGAAGGAAATGTGGGCCAATTTCAAAGACTAACAGAAATCAGTAAAAAAAAGTGAGGTTCCTAGAATAGGTGCTGGGGTACAGTGCCAAACTTGTCATTAGTTATTAATATGAGGTCTTTTGCCTCCTGTCAGTAAAGTGACGGAGGGTTCAGTTGTCATAGACTTTTAGGAATAGTAGTGCTAATTAAGTCAAAATAGACTTAAATCGTTTATAAGACAGAAATCAATCAATCAATCAGTCAATCAGTGTACTTCAATTACAAGGAAGAAAAGATCACCTTGCTCCCCAGGGTTCTGTTGGGAAAAAATCCCAGTCGAAAGAAATTATCTATAATAAGCTAGAGTTTTCTAGCTTATTATAATACACAGTTATATATAATGTATTTATGTTAATAATATATATTTATATGTAAATTATACTATATAAATTAATATAACAAAGTACTACAAATTGGATGACTTAACAGAAATTTGTGAAAGTGCTGTATTTATATAGTATTAATTATATATAAATATATTTATAGTTATGTTGATTCATATATTTATATTAATGTATTTACTTATGTATACTTACAAAATAAGTAAATTTCATTTATCCCAAAATTTCCAAATTGATTTGATCCCAACCCTGTATTAAACTAGATCAGATTAAGTATGTGGACCACAATTACTTAATGCCTTAAATAATAGGTTTTATTGCATTAGGTTTATCATTATGGTCTCATACATAATGGTATGAGGATGCCTTTATTGAAGGATACTACAAGAAACAGCCTTATGAAACCTGTGACTGTATGGACATATTTCTAGAGAAACAATGCCTGACATCTCTCAAGGTCTCCATTATGAAACTCTGTGCTAGCAATGTGTTTTAGAGCTGCATGTTAGAGGGAAGCTACAAACTGTATTTTTTCCTTAAAGACCATGAAAACTGTGTAACTAATTATGTTTTTCTATTTGGCTTTGGCTGCCAAGAAGCTCAGAACCAAATCTGCAGCCCATCTATAGCAACCATATCAGTTCTTATGACCAAAACATATTTGGAATTATCTTTTTACCAAATCTCTACATAATTTTGACTTATAATTCAGCTGATTCTAATAATTTTTTAATTTGTATTTTACTAAATCTTTCTGTGTATTTTTTTCCCCTTTTATATGTTTCTTATTGCTGCTGTAACAAATTGAGACAAATGTAGTGACTTAAAACAATACAAATGTATTACCTTATGATTCTGGAGATCAAAAGCCTGAAATGGTTTCACTGGGCTAAAATCAAGGTGTTGGCAGGGCTATTCTTTCTTCAGGCTCTAGGAGAGAATCCCTTACTTTGCCCCTTTCAGCTTCTAGAGGATACCTGCATTTTTAGGCTCATGGCCTCTTCCTCCATCTCCAAAGACGTCAGTATGCCAACTTTACATCTCTCCCTAACTCTAACACTCATGTCTCTCTTTCATACTTGTAAGGACCTCTGTGGTCCTTACAAGAATCACCCTGATCATCCAAGATCCTTAACCTAATCAAACCTGTAAAGCCCCTTTTGCCATGTAAGGTAACATTCATGGAGATTAGAACGTGGACATTCTTGGGGAACCATTATCTTCCAACCACACCTTCCTAAATACCTCACCTCATTTTGCAGAATAAGGCTGGGTAGATAAATAGGTATCTTTAAACTGTTAGCTCTAACATTTTAGGTTTTAATTGACACTTTTATTTTAACATTTTACTTTGGAAAATCATAATTGAAGTATCAGATGTAAACAATGCTGTAACAATAGCCTATCTATCTTGTTAAGGGTGAAACATGGGCTCATTTGTATTAGAGCCCAATCATGCGTAATATTCAAGGCCTTTTTTTTTCTGTAGAGAGCTTTTGAGAAGTGCCATCGTTGTACTTTGAAGCTATGATTTGACTTAGGCATTGACATTTTTGACATAGTGAGCAATTATAAAATTAACATAAAATATTTTGAGAGCTTGTATTAATTATCATTTTTAACAGAAGACCTAATCATTATTATTACCAGTAAAGATATTTTTAAAACTGTGTAAATTGTATGAAATAAACATTGATTTAGAACAATGTTCTGATATTTCCCATTAATTATATTGTTTTAATTCTCTATCACTATGGTGTATTATTATTTCTAAGTTTCAAAAGTTCTAATCGAAATCAACCTGGGGCTGATTCACACTGCTACTTTTGAACAATTGTACTATATTTATTGGTTTTTGTTTCAGTGGTTGGATGGTAAAGAAATAGAGCCTTCAGAAAGGATTAAGGCATTGCAGGAGTATTCAGTAATTGAACCACAAATCAGAGAGCAGGAAAAAGATCACTGTCTTAAACGAGCCAAACTCAAGGAAGAGGCTCAGAGGAAACACCAAGAAGAGGATAAAAAGGAAGACAAGAGAAGTAACGCAGGCTTTGACGGACGTTGGTACACAGACGTCAATGCTACTCCGTATGTAAATTATTATTTTACTTTCTAGTCAACTTTTGTTAAAAGCAGCAAACTGTATTCTCTTTCCAAGTTCTTTGCAGTACACTTATATTCCGGATTAATTTGAAGAATAAAATATGATGTGAATTTTGGATGGAAGAATATGAGCATCCCATTGCTTGTGACAATTCTGTAAGGCTTTCTTTCCTTGGGGGAAAAATTCCTTTTTAAACTAGCAACTTTAATTTCCGTCTAAACTTATTCTCAGAAAAATCCATAAAATATATACAGAAAAGATGAATTAACAGGTGTACTTTGATTTACAAACTAGGAGTATTTTAGAAAAGTTAAATACAAATCACATTATTATAATTTGAATAATTCTAATCGTATCATACAACCTTCTATTTTCTTAATTATATACTGAATACATTTTTAATATGATTAATAACTTTTTTAAATTAAAATTTTCATGTTTATTTATTTTAAGTGAATTGCAACTATAGTCAGTTGATTTGATTCCATACAGTTAAAGTATAAGGTATTTAGATAACAGAATCCCTTAAAATTGGGGAAATAATACTTATAAAGTATTTCAGACATACATAAATGTTCGAAAATAGTTATATAGGCAGCTTGTAGTTCTACCACCTACATTTAATAAATGACAATAGTTTGTATGTTTGCTTTGGATCTTTTTTTAAATAAGAAATAAAATATCATTAAGAGTGTAGAAGCTCCTTAAGTACTTCCCCTTCATCCCATTCCTCTCTTCATCCTGGTGGCGTCTGCTATCCTGAAGCTGGCGCGTATTTGATACATGTTGATTCATTCATATTTTTAATACTTTTATTTCACAAGTATGCCTCCTTAAACAATAGTAGTTTGAGTATGTGTGTTTAGTATGAATGATATCTTTCTATAGCTTTGCTTTTCATGCAACATTATGTTTTTGAGATTTATGCATATGAAGACATGTAAAACTAATTCATTTTAAGTATAGAATAATATCCAGTTGGATGAATAAATTATAATTTATCCCAGAGGTAATATTCAAAATAGTTAATAGCCAGTTTTCACTTGCCCTGACCAATCAGAAGGTGCAGCAGCTCCAACAACACATGCGATCCTTCTAGTGGTGCCAGCCAGTCAACCTGGACACAGCTATCCCTCTTTGGCTAGCCATGCACGTTGTTTTCCCTATTCCCATTTCCAATTCTCACAAGAATAGAATCTCCTAAAAGTAGCATCATGGTCTATCTTGGCCAGGGCTGTATCTCTGGTGCCTGGCACAACAGAAGATGCCCAATAAATATTTCTTAAATCCATGTTGAACATTTGTTGAGATATTCAAGCAATGTTGCCCTTGTCTCCTTGTTCAGGTATGAAAGTTTCTTCAGGGTATTTAGCAATGGCATTGCTACAACAATCATGACATCTTTTCAACTTTATACATACTGCCAAATTGTTTTCTAGAGTACTTGTAATAGTTTATACTAATATATCAATATACAGGAGTTTTCAATCTTTGTCAATACTGGATAATATATTTTAAAATATTGGCCCATCAAGTGTGTTGCATAGTATATAGTATCCTCTATTTTTAAAAAATTTAATTTGCATTTCTATAGTTACTAGTGAATTTGTATATTTTAAATATCTTTTATATGTTTGTTGGTTATTCAGATATCCTCTATTCAAGTCCCCTACTTGTTTTAAATAAGTTGTTAAGTGTTTTTCTTATTGATAGTTCTTTTATATTCTGGATACAAATAAAAAATATATTCTTTGGTGGTTATGTGCTTTACAAATGTCTTCTCCCAGTCTGTGACTTGTCTTTAATTATAAGTGCTTGTGTTTTGTGAAGTTTAAAAAATTAATGTAGTTAAACTTATTTGTACATTTTTGTCTTGTTTATGGAATGCTTCTTTATCCCAGTACCATATCTGTTTGTATCTTTTTATCTGGAATTAACCTTTGCCAATGTATAGGGTAGGGTACTAATGGTTTTTCATATGGGTAGCTAATTGTCTCTGTACCATTTATTAAGGTGCTATTCTTTTCCCACTGATCTGAAATGCCACCCTTACTAATCTCTTCAAACCATGTATTCATGGGTTCATCTCTGAGTTCCCTAGACTGTTCCATAGGAGCACTTCTACCTGGTTTTAGTTTGTATAGATTTATAGCATATCTTGATATTTGGTAGGAGATATTCTCATTTTTCAAAGTTATCTTGGCTGTTTTTAGTTCCTTACTTGTCTGTATGAGCTTTAGAATCTGCTGCTAATCAAATTCCTTAAAAATCCCTAGTGGAATTTTGATTGAAATTGCATTTAATTTGTATGTTAATTGGGGGAAAGTTGGCATCTTCATGACATTGATTCTTTCCTTGCTGAACTTTGGAAGAGCTCTATTTACTTAGACCTTCTTCTGAGTCATTCAATGAGGTTTTAAATTTTCACTATAAAAGTCTTAAACCATCTTTCATTGTCTCTATTTCTAAGTATCTTGTAGAATGAGATTTTAAAAATAGATGTAATTGGTTTTGCTGATATTTAAAGGGACAAATTATTTCTGTATACTGATATTGTGTTAATCTTGCTAACCTTTATGAAAGAGGCAATCCTGCATTTTCTAATTGGAAAAATACATTATTTGTAAGCAGTAACTTGAAAATTGTTTTCCAATCCCTCTCCTTCTACTTTATTTTCTTCATGTTGCCTGCAAAGGTCTCCAGTATGGAGTGGAATAGTAGCATTAAGAATGGGTATCTGTATCTTGTTTCTGACTTTAAAAAGAATGTTTGCAATTTCTCATCATTAAGTATAATGTTTGCTATGGGTTTTTGGGTCCTGTTAGGTAAGCTTCCTTCTATTCTCAGTTGATGAAGAGCTTTTATCATCACATCCATTATATTGATTTTTATTAAATGCTTTCCCCAAATTTATTGAGATAATAGTGTTTTTCCATTACTGTGTTGAATTACATTAATACAATTTCTAATATTAAACCATCCTTGAATTTCTGGGATAAACATCCTTTGTCCATGATTATTTGCTAATGCATTGCTCCATTGATTTTGCTAGTATCTTATTTTAATATTTGAACCTGTGTTCATAAGTGAGTTTATGTTATAATATCCTTGTCTCATTGTATTTTTTTCCTGCTGTTTTGCATCAAAGTTATGTAATAGGCACATACAATATCTTGGAGATAATTTACTATCTTTGGTTTCTAAAAGTTTACAAAAGTTAAAATGATCTGTTCCTTGTATTTTAGTAGAAGGTTACAGTGGGGTTTCTTGCAGGTGCCTTCTTGCCTCCCCCATAGACCTGGCTGATCCTTAAGTCTTCACCATTCTCACCCTATTTAGCCCATTTGAACAGAAACATAGACATTCTGGAGGAGAATCATTGAAATCCTGAATCATTGAATTAGTTGGTGAGGAGTAGGAGGTTATTTCCCTCTCAAGGCTTCAAGAAGAAATACTCCAGAGAATCAGAGGTTGCAAGAAAGGGAGATGAACATTTACCTCTTGACTAGGTAGAGCCTGCCTCCAGCCTGGAGAATTGAAAAGATAGAAAGTGACCTGGAGCAAAGGGATCAGGGAAGAAGGTATTAATGGCAACAGCTCACACTTCATGTGGCAAGGATTTTGTGAATATCTTTTTTTTTTCCAGACAGAGTCTCACTCTGTCTCCCAGGCTGGAGTGCAATGATGCGATCTCAGCTCACTGCAACCTCTGCCTCCTGGGTTCAGGCGATTCTCCTGCCTTAGCCTCCTGGGTAGCTGGGATTACAGGTGTGTGCCACCATGCCTGAGTAATTTTTGTATCTTTAGTAGAGATGGATTTCACTATGTTGGTCAGGCTAGTCTCTCACTCCTGACCTCGTGATATGCCCACCTCGGCCTCCCAAAGTGCTGGGATTACAGGCGTGAGCCACCCCACCCAGCCAGGATTTGCGAATATTGTATAGACCAAGTAGATACGGTAGAAGAGCTGGATTTGAGCTGTCTTGAAGAGATGCTGTCCAATAGGACAGCAGCAATAAGAAACTGCTGCTTATTGCAGGGGTGGATTATCAGTGGCAGAAGCTGGGGAGTTATCACAAAAGGAGCCAGGAAGTATATTGACCACCTCAACAGTGAACAGTACACTTGGAGGATTCTTGTAGTGTCTCCAAGAATGACAAAGGTGCTTGCAGGAAGAGAAAGCCAGTATCTGGATATTGGTCCTAGCGAGGGTAGCAATAGCCAGGTTATAATAGGAGTGGTCATATAAGAGATGTTCACCTTCTTCTCCTCATTCATCTTCCCAGGTCCCAAATTCTGAAGGCAGGAAGCCTCTGAACCTAAGAGGCCCAGTGGTATGGGATTCAGAGGAAGGAATGGATGACAATGAAAAGTAGGAGAGGGTGTCCCTCTTCCCATGCACACCCCAATCTGAAACAGGGCCAGGAGAGAGAATGGGTTGGAGAGCGAGGGAATGGCTTCGATTTGAAACTTAGGTCTGAACTTTTACTTAAACTTTAGACCCTTTAGTATCTGAAAGTGAATGGTTAGCTGAGATTATCCTTTTCTTAAAAGTGACTACAGAGCTGTGGGATCTGCTCATGGATGAGTAGAGAGTTCTGAGAGAGCAGGTTTGAAGGCAGTGGTTGAAGAGAAAGTTTTTTTGATCATACACTAATGAGCTCACTTTGTTTCATCAACCAGCTGCACATATTTATATGCATTTTTCCTTGGAGACTTATGTTATTTAGCTCATATCTCTGATAATTTTTCTTAAGTACTGTTATTTTTATGTTTTTATAATTATTATTTTAGATTGCAAAAGGCCAGATTGAACCAATTAGTCACTTTCCAGGAAAAATATAATTTAAGTGGTTAAATGAGAATGGAACCAATTATTTCAGTGGCAATTATCTAGAATATTGTAGAATATTATCTAACCTACATAATCTAACCTTCATACATTATTCTTTCAATACCATAAAGAACTGGAGCTGTATAGCAAAATGATGTATTTATTTTCAGCAATTTACATTATTTTGCTTATTAAAATATTTAGTTGCATTGTATCGGTAAAGACAGCAGAATTTTACTATATATTCTATTGATGCTACTTAAAATTCATGTTCTAGTATTTTTGGTTCATCCCTTTGAAAAATATCTTTCACAATATTTTCGAGATAAAGAAAATATATTTGAAAAGATATTGTCAAAATGAAGAAAATGTCTTTAGTTTGAAGATCAACTAAAGGAGCCTTTCTTGTCACCTCATTCAATAACAAAACCCAACATGTATTGAGTACCTACTATTTTCTATAGTTGGTATTAAAGGCATCATGTAATTTTTTTCATTTAATGTCATCTAATAAAGTGTCTATTCTAGGGAGAGGTAAGGGGAGAGAGACTATACCTAATGTTTATAGCTTGAATGATGTCATTTTCTTGCCACAAGAATAGGATCTCCCTGAAAGTAGCGTCATGGTTTGTGTAGGCCAGGGTTGTATCTCTGGTATCTGGCACAACTGAAGATGCTCAATAAATATTTTTGGGATCCATGTTGAACAAATGTTGACTATCTCACATAATACCCATTTGATGACATATAGAGACATTGTTTAATTCTCTGACAGTTCGCAAAACATGAATAAAAGGGAAGAGAGACCTGTTACCATATAAAGCTACATAATCAGAAGTTATCCATGAAAAATAAACTAGGTACAGGCCATACTATAAAAAGTGTTATATGTCCCACAAGCACATTTTGGAGATAAGAGAGTCATTAAAAAACCTAGAAATAATGTGATCCCATTTGCCTGCTAGAAAAGTCCCTCTGGGAGTAGTGTGGAGAGTGTAATTGACAGGTACGAGATTAGAGGTGGGGTGATTGCTTGTCTGATCTTCAGAATCTCCTGCAAAATATAAAACACAGATTCCCAGGACTACTTCAGAACTACTTCAGATCTACTGATAGGCTTTCTGATGAGAGCCCAGGAATCTGTACTTTTTATAAAGCTCCCCAGGTGATTCTTAGCAGTCAGGTCTGTGAACCCTGGAATCTGATTACCTCAATATTCCTGATGATAGAGGATGAAGGCCTGCCCCATTCAACCTTTCAATGTAATGAATATTAACAGCCTTGGGTTGATCTCACTACATATCCAGGCCAGGGTAACCAGGCCTGGATAGACTGTCTTTCAGAGTCACTTTATCATTCAAAGGTAAGAAGATAACATAAGAAAAGTGTGTAGATATTAAAGGGCCAGCATTAAGGATGGAGCTCATGAATCCATTATTGTTCTTAAGTGCTCTGTTTTTCCTAGTTCCTCTTTAGAGAGCAAAGACCACCTACAGGCACCAGACACAGAGGAACACAACACGAAGAAATTAGACAACAGTGAAGATGACTTGGAATTCTGGAATAAGCCCTGCTTGTTCACTCCTGAATCGAGATTGGAAACTCTTAGACACATGGAAAAACAACGGAAAAATCAGGAAAAATTAAGGTATTTCATTCTTTCCTATGAGAGGGAAGCAGTAGCCACTTATGAACTATATTTTCATGATTGCCCTTTTTTTTTTTTTTACTCATTATTTGTGTTAAACCTTTAGCACTCATATATAGATTTTGTTTTTTCTAAGTATAGCTTTTTGTTGAATTGTATTGGCTAACATTCATTAATATCAAAGTACCTTCTTTAGAACAGCGTGAATTATGACATTTTAGGTAGAGGTTTTTTGTATGTCTTTAGCTTTTTTACAACTTTTAATATACCCAATAATAGTGTATTAGGGTACACTAATACATTAGTATTTCTATTCTAGAAAAAGGTCATTTTGTGGAATGAATGGGCTCCTTTTTGAGTCTGTTCTATTAATTTGCAAAGTGAAGAATTGGAAATTAGTTTTAATAGGCATTTTATTTTCCTAATACAACTTTCTTCGACATTTAACACTATGATTTCACTTTTGAATTGTTTATCTATAATTTGATGATTTGTTAGAAACTAGGATTTTTATGCTATTATCTTCAGAGTAGATTTTTCAAAAACAGATTTTGTGTCATTCCATTTTATGTCATTGCTTAAGTCTAGTATGTAAAATATATAACTTATGGGAATACTTATTATTCATGAGCTTGAGAAAGTGATAAATTAGCCCTGAAATATAGTAATCTACATGGCAATGACTCAAGTGAAACAAAACACAATATCTCTTCCTGTGATTAACAACTAAAAGCAAGAAACTAGAAGTAAAAAAGATTTGAAATCTCAGCTGCTTTCATAAAATTTTCATTAATTAGAAATACAGGGAGGTATAACAATCAAAAATCAAATTTTACCTAAAATACTTGTTTGTAAAACGTGAGTGATTTTCACACTAAGGGACCACACAGCCCTTTGGGAAGAGCATTGAATAAGATTATGTATGCATGTCCTGACTCCACTATTACCCTCTGTGTGATGTTGGCAAGTACCTAACTTCTCCTCATCTGGTTCTTCATCTGCTAAACAGGGATTATCATACCTGTCTTACCTACCCCACTGTACTGTTAAGAAAATCAGATGAGCCCATCCATACATGTGAAAGTGCTTTGCAGAGACTCAAGAGCCCTTTGAAATGGAAGTTCTACATGTTTATAGAATGTGAAATATTTCTTACATATATACCCATACACACATATGTTATATTTATATATCTGTGGGTATATATAAATAATATCTAATCTATTATGTATTGAGCCTGAAATAAGGATAATTTTTTTTTACTCCCTGACACCTAATAAAGTCAGGCTGAATTGGATGGAGATCTGAGTCTCTATGTTTTGGACACCTTAGACTTCCCAATCCAGTGAGTCCCTGAGATGTTTGCCTCTGATTGTGTTGCCATTTTTATTAACTGGGTGTAAGCAGGGACAAAAGAAATCTTTTATTCCTAACTCTGATCTGTTTTACACTGAGTAGGGTTAAGCCAAGGGCTTGTGGATGCCCCTTAATTGTCCTGAGTCATTGAAATATTAACTCCATTGGATCTGGAGGCCCAGTTTAAGATGCAGAAGAATGTGAATGATTTTTTCTAAAATAAAGTTAAAATCTGATACAAAATCTGTATTAAAATTACAATAGAAATTTAAGGCAAAGAATTGCCGACAGTTCCATCATCTAAACAAATTTTTCCATCTGATGTAGATATTGTCCATATTTGCCTATTTAAGTTTCTATATACTTTCAGTAATCTTTTAAATATAATTTACATACTGCATTTTAATTTCATATTACTCAATTAATCATCTTTTTTTACTTCCTTTGTTTACCTCCTATCCAACCCTTCAATGTAGTGAATGTTGTTAACATGCTTGGGTTGATCTCACTACATTTTTTTTTAACCCTTTATAATTGCATAAATTATCTCTGCAAGTGTAGGATTTAGGGTCTTTTTGTAAAACAAATACGTATTTATATTTTATATATTTTTTCTCACTAAAGACATCATAAACACTTTTCTAAATCAATAAGTAATGAGCAAACACATTTTTTAATAGCTGCAAAATATGTTATAGCCTGAATGAAGCACAGTTGATTCAACCATTCCTCCATTGATGGGCACTCACAACAGTTCCAAGGGTTTGCCACTGTAAATAACGCTGTGAGAAATATCCTTTTACATAGATTCTTCTGTGCTGATATTTTTATCTATATTGAATAGATTCTATTCAATTGGTATGTTAAATGTTGTATTTTAGCTAAAGCAGAAGCTCTGTACACAAATGGAGAGTTGACAGTTATCTGGGTAAATCATGTATAAAATAGACTTATTTAAATATTAATAGACAGTCATGAAAAGGAGTTTTCTTCCCTCATTCAAATTATCTGGCAAATTGTCTTCATCATTTTTTTGCTGTACAGATACAGATACAACCACATAAAAAATCTGGCTTGATTATCAGTTCCCAGCATAGAATTAAAGGAATGGACTTCAGAACAATGAATTGCTGATGTGTTCATAAAAGTTCAATTAATTTTTTTAAAACTGTTTCACAAAAATGTATTACTTGCTTTTATATTCTCTTTGCTTATTTTTTCTTTCCATGCTGCCCCTTGTTCTCACCCACCATCAATCTTAAGTGAAAAAAAGAAGAAAGTGAAACCACCCAGGACTTTGATCACTGAAGATGGGAAAGCCCTAAATGTAAATGAGCCCAAGTATGTGAGGCCAAATAGAGAGTTAAAGAGTGTCAATCAATGGTGTTGGTCAATCATTGTTTCAATTCCAGGTTTGCTCTGCAAAGAATATATCTGACTGCTCTTAACAAGTTTGATGAGTCTAAAAATAACGTCATTTGGTGCATATTTAAAGAGAAAACATCTATTATGTTTTCAAATGCATAATTGTCTTGGCATCTAGCAAATGATCTTGGCATATGGAGATCTTAGTTATTTATGTACCCTGTGAAACTTTGGACCATATACAGTTTTATGCCTGAAAATTGCCACCACATTATTGTTGTATTTATGAATTTTTAAAACTCTGCCATGAGCAAGCTGGTTGAGAATACTGATGTACCGTCTATACATCCACTTTGTACTCTGGAGCACATATACAAAGCCTTTGAGAGCTAGGGAAGGAAATCAATATAATAACCTCAATGAATTTAATAGAGGACAGATACTCAAACTGGAAATCTTCAAGTATAATAATATCTAATCTACACTCTTTATCTGTCTTAAAGTTTGAAATTAAAAAGCAGGACAGAAAAGCCTTTTGTAGCCAAAATACAGACCAAAGAGCCCACAGACTAAATTTCATTCACTTCATTTTATTACTCAAACCTATTTTCCGTCATCATTTCATTTGCTCTGTCATGACCATGGTGAAGGCACAATCTTGAATTATTTCTGGGCATCATTTATCTTCACAGCAATCACAGGTGGTAGACAGTATTTCTTTCTTACATGTCCAGAACCTGGGCCTGAGAGAGGTGGAGTGACTTGCCCAAGGTCACACAGCTAATAGGTGGTGTTTCTGAGTTGCTCATGCTAACCTAGTTCCAGTGACTTCCATGACAAGATGTATAATCCCTTCCCCTTACCCACATACAGCAGACAGGAATGCAAGACAGAACACTAGGCTAGGCCCTGGGGATAGAGCAGTGACTATGACAGGTTTCTTTCTGACCTCATGGAGTTCAGAAATTGAGTTTAGGCCATCTCTCTTTAGCCTACAACAGAGCTCAAGGGAGACTCCCGGAACTCCATGTGTCTCTGGTAAGACCACCACTCTTCCCACACACTGCAGCCTCACCTGCCCCTAAAACCAGTTCTACTGAGGGTGATTCTATGAAGAACTGATTACCCACCACCTCCTCAGTGGCACTGCCTCCTGACATGCGATCATCCCCTATTCCTGCCCTCCCAGGTCATGCACCACTGTCCAGAATCTTATACCCAAATGGCGCTGCTCCAACTCAACTCATTCTCGCCTCTTTTGGACCCCTATGCCCTCTGGAGCTTGAGCCTGGACAGCAAAGCCTGAAGCCTCCACCATTTCTCCTCTTTCACTAACTGAAGTGGAGGATTCACTTCTGCGACTGCCCACTGTTCTTCCTCACCACATACACCACAGGAACAGTTACAGCCCATTGCCACTTTCAGGCCATCTTTCTCCCTTTCTCTTTTGAAGCACAAGCCATCTAGATATAGCACCCCGCCCCTTCTTCCCGCAGTCATCTACATCACCCTGAACAACTCTCAACCCCAGCCTTCTCAATTCATTGAAGATCTTTCACCCACACCACTGCCTCTCTCTGCCTCTCCTGCCATCATCAGTCTTGGTGATGACTTTATCAAACTTGTAGGTGATCCACCAGAAGCCCTGGCCTCTCAGTTCCCCAACCAGCTCGCTTCTCCAGCTCAACTCAACCACATGATTTCATTTTCATTCCTAGATTTGCCACCATCAATATCTCTTCCATGTCAGAAACTTCACCTCGAGTGTCTCACTAGATACCATTTCTTATGTTCCTGGGGGAACTTCCTCCGCTCCAACAACCACATGCCGCCATGAAGACCATAAGATAATTCATTCTCCTGTTTTTCTCACTCTCCCCTAACCCCTCATCTTCTCTCGCCGTGCTTTAGTTTTATGGTTCATCACAGAAATCAGTCCTTGGGCCAGGTGCAGTGGCTCACGCCTATAATCACAGCACTTTGGGAGGCCAAGGCAGGCAGATCACTTGAGGTCAGGAGTTTGAGACCAGCCTGGCCAACATGATGAAACCCCTTCTCTACTGAAAATACAAAAATTAGCCGGGAGTGGTGGCACACGCCTGTAATCCCAGCTACTTGGGAGTCTGGGACATGAGAATCACTTGAACCCAGGAGGCAGAGGTTGCTGTGAGCCGAGATCATGCCACTGCACTCCTGCCTGGGTGACAGAGTGAGACCCTGTCTCAAGGAAAAAGGAAAAGAAAAAAGAAATCAGTCCTTGTCATTTGTCTTCTGTTGTCTTGTTTTTTTCTCTTTCCATCATCCTCACCTCACAAAACCCCAACCCTATTTAAATCTAGCACACTACCCACTCTTGGGCTGGTCCTCCTGTGTGGCTGGCGGAGACTATTCACCTCTACTTGCTGGTCTTACCTTAAATTCATGATCACAGATCTCAAATGGAGTCTGGCAGTCTTCCTTTATTTTCTTGGGCCATCCATTCTCCTACTGTCCTGCAGGCTGCTCTCGTACCTTCTTTCTCCTTACTTCCAACATCATCTGACACTTCCACAGTCTTAACTGAGGACCTTGTTTCCTATTTCATTGAGAAAAAAAGCAATCAGGAGATTTCTTTTCCTCCCAACATCCAATTTACCAGTGTAGCTGGACCTGTCCCATGTACTCCCCTCTCCTCCCCTTGCTGACGGTGAACTTCCTATCCAAAATCAGTCTGTGTAGGCACCCTGACTCCATCCCCTCTGCCTATCAAGGACTTAGTTGCTGAGTTATCCTTGGTCTTCTGCACTAGTTCTCTCCACTCTGCTAGATCAATCTCATCCATGTGCAAACAAATTCTAAAAATCTCTGTCTTAAACAAAACAAAAGCAACAACCTCCCTTCCCCTGGTTTTCCTTCCAGTCACAGCTCTTTTTCTCTGCCCCCATTTAATGGAATTGTCTGCACTTGGTCTCCAGTTTCTAACTTCACATTCCTTCTTGAAACCACTTCTGTGTATTCCATCATCCTGAAATTTCCTTAGCCATATTATTTCCACATTCAGTGTTCAGTTCTTAGTCTTTGTCTTACTGGACATAGCAGATTTGGATCAAATTGTTCAGTACCATCCTTCTTAAAGCAATTTCTTCCCTTTGCTTCTGATTTTTCTTCTACCTTACTGACTGCTCATCTTTCTAAGCTTTGATGTATCCCTTTGGTTTTGTTTTTTGGGTTCCCTATAGCAAACTCCTCAACTGTCTTCCTTTTCGCATTAGCTCTTCATGGCTCTCACCAAATCCCATGGCTGTAAACACACTCTTTACATTGCTCCCAACTTGATCCAACCTCTTCTCTGAGCTCAAGACTTGTCTACTCAGTTATGTTGTTAAGTTCCTCTTCAAAGAGTTTTGGTTCCTGGTTCTTTGTTCTATTCTAAAAGGTAATCATACCCATTCATCTATCAGCCCTCCCTATCTCTGCTGTGCCCAAACACCCTAAGATGTACCGTACCTGTCCTTCCCGTGAAACGCCCACCCTTGCCTCCTTTGATGAGGTCAACAGTAGCCAATCAGAATTAGCTTAGATTGTGCGGTCCATCCCCAGCCTGCAGGGGGAGGGCACAGGAACAGGGTCTGTGTTAGGGATAAAAAACTCCTGCTCTCCTTTGTTTTGCTCGCTCTCCCTTGCCTCTGCCTTGCATGCAGGAAGTGCCCTTCTATAGAAGTATATTGCCTTGCTGAGAAAACTTTTGCCTGAATGTTCGTTTCACTTTGCAGCTTCGAAAATTTGTTTCTAACAATTAGAAGTTTGACATCACTGGGTGGATGTAAGAGAGTCATTGCACACTTATTATAGCTAAAAGAGAACCCCTGATTTCAAGCCTCACTACCACTCTCCAGCATCTTGTGCTTGTGTCCCTGTGTTCTCCGTCTCAGTAACACACATTCACCCCTTAGCTAGGACCAGAAACCTTGGATTCTCCCTTGATTCTTCTCTCTGTCATCTTATCAGTGAGCCCTGTGAACTCTTCCTTCGATATTATTGGAATCCAGCTATGTCTCACTGACCCCACCACCACCTCTAGCTGACAGTAACTCTTGCTTGGACAGTTGCAATTGCTTATTAAGTAGTTTCCATCGTTCATCTGTTGGCCTCCTACATTCTGTTCTACTCAGCTAAAGAAAGAAGAAAAAATGGAAGAAAGGATACATGCTCCTTTTCTTAAGGGACATTCTTAGAAAGTGCCATACAACGAATGTCCCTCCCCTGACTTCACCTACCTTCAAGGGAGGCCACAGAATGCAACCTTTATTGTACACAGCCATGCACCTAGTTCAAACCATGGTTCCTGTCACTAGGAATAAAGGGGGAAGCAGAGAGCAACTAAATAGCAATCTCTGCCATAGGAAACTGCTCTGAAATTACTTTACAAGTAATATGAAATCGAGGCAGAGCAGGAGCACATAAAAGGCTCCTGAGATGAGGTTCTACAAATGCATGGGCCATCTGAGACACTGAAGAAGTCCCACAGGCCTGGACTATTGAAAGCAATGAGACAATTTCTGCCACAAGCAGAAATGCTGCTAACAGCCACATCTGTCGCTAACTTCACATTTTCCTAAACAGTTTAGCTTATGTTCTTTAATACTGTTAAGTTGTATATTTTATAGAATAATATGATAAGTGAAATCCTCAAAAGAAAATTGACCAGGCAATTCTGATAGCATGATGTTCAGTGTGGAAGCTAGACCTAGGACTCGGCCTCAGGGTACAGTTGAAAGATGGTAGAGCTTTGAAATCCTGCCTAGCCAGGCTTGTGCAGACAAAGTGTAAAGGCATTTATTATAATTCAGCTATGCCAACCTCTTTGAACCTCTGTTTCTTCATCTATAAAACAGAGGTAATAGATAATGGGCAGTGTCTCAGCCTTTTTCAGGGCAATGGAAGGTCAGCGATGAAAGGAGAAGAAAAAAATAGCAAGAAAAAAGAAGGAAGACAGGACTCTTTAAAACCTAAGGAATCAAATGCAGGATAAAGGGGAGGCAAAAGCAACCTTTAGTTCTCCATAAATAATTCCAGTATTTTAGTTTGCTTCTGGCAAACTCCCATGAAATGGAAAAGAAAACTTTAGCCACCAGATGTCTCTATCTCTGCATCAAAGCTAATTTTTTTGTATGTAATTTACCTTAAGATTCTCACATTTAAACACTGTAAGCACAAATAATTTATTAATATGTTGTAGGTTTCACTGAAATTTTAAAATTACCATTGACATTTGATTGTCCAACCACCAAAATAAGTTGTCATTGGACATTATTATAAAATTTTTATCTAATTTGCTTCTGAATTTGTGAAGGGATTATCTATACAGTATCCTAAAGTCATCTCTTTTTTTCCCCCCAAATGTATTATTCTTAGAATTGACTTCTCTTTGAAAGACAATGAAAAGCAGATCATCCTGGACCTTGCTGTCTATAGGTAAAGGCATATTCTATGTATTTCTTTAATGACATTTCTGTCTGTTTTCATTCTCAGTAGTAATTTTTTAGTTCTGAAAAAATTTGAAATGGAATTGACTTAGACCTATAGTTAAATTAAGCTTATTTGTTAAGGCAGAGAAGTTACTATAAATTTTTAAAGCATGAAAATGAAAGGAAAGGTAAATAAAGCCACAATTTCATGGCTATGAACTCAGGAATATCTAAGGCAGAGTTTAAATAATTCTGAGACCTGTGCTGTTTTCTGATGCTGATACTACAAGGACCCCACTCTGCTCTTTGCTGGCATAGTCCTCTGTTTTTGTCTAAAATGCCTTCCTATAGTAATAGGTATCAGGTGGTTGGCTCCCCTCCCTCAGTCCCACCTCAGAGGCCTGGGGGAACACCTAGCAGCCTCTGTCACCAGTGGACCCTTCTTCCCTGCTGCCCTCTCACATCCTGCCTGTTTTCTCACCCGTGGGTAGGAGTGGCACAGACCTCCTGCCTGCCCTCATCACCACACCCAAACTATTGTCCTTTTCTCCTCCCTAAAACTCCGTGGCTTTGACACTCAAACCTTCAGCCTATATCACCTTCTATCCTTCTTTGTGGAAGCATCTAAAGGCAGCAGGTCACTCGGCCTCATTCCCTGAAGATTTTAGACCCTGGTTCGCTGTGCTGATACATCCTTCTGATGACCTCAGTGTCCCCTGGCACCATCTCAGAGGCTGCTTGCCTGTGCTTCCCTCTGCCTGTATCGCCCTCGGTGCCCTTGTAGCTTGCTGCCTCGTGTCCTTCACGCCTCTGCTCAGATGTCACCTCATTAGAGGGGCCTCTCTGCCCCACCATCTGACATAAAGCAGTACCTACCCCTGCCCAGCACTTCCTTCCACTCTTTCTACGTGGCTTCCTGCTGACAAAGTGTAAATGTACTTGTATTCTTAAAAGTTTGTGGTCAGAGCAGGAAGTTGTTTTGTTTGTTCTTTCCTCTCTACATCTCCACACCTAAAACCTGGCACCTGTTAGGTGCTCAATAAATACAAGAATGAATGAATAAATGAACAAATACTGATCATGGAAGTATGACATTGACATGCGCGAATGAATGGATGAATGTTTACATGCATGAATTATAATAAATGCCTTTCTCTTTTTAATGGCTTTTGATGTACCCCATTGTATTTAATCTCTCAGTAACCCTGGGAGGTAGGAGGGATTATTACCCAAGGGGGGTAAATTTTCCAAGAGTGAGTCTTGTCAAAGTAAACAGGGACCAAAGGAGCCAGAACATCAGCCCTCAGGACTTCAACCAACTTCACTGTTTTGATTGTGGTAAATTACACATAACTTAAAATCAACCATTTCAACCATTTCACAGTGGACAATACCATGGCATTTAATAAATTCACAATATTGTACAACCATTACCATTGTTCCAGAAAATGTTTATCACCCCAGAAGGAAACCCCATGACCCTTAAGCAGTCACTGCCCATTCTCCCTCTTCATGGCAACCACTAATCTGTTTTCTGTCTCTATAGATTTGCCTATTTGGAATCTTTCATATTAATGGAATCATACAACATGTGGCCTTTGTGTCTGGCTTCTTTAACTTACAATAATGTCTTCAAGACTCATCTGTGTTGTAGCATGTGTCAGAATTTCTTTCCTTTTTATGGCCAAATAATATTCCATTGCATGGATTACCACATTTTGTTTATCTGTTCACTAGATGGTGGACATTTGGGTTGTTTCCACCTTGGCTCTTGTGAACCAGGGCTAGCCTTAGTGTGGTCCCTTCCTCTCCACACCAAGCTCTCTCTGATCAGCTGTATGCCTCTTCACAGAATTCCTGTCAATTCTTCTGCCTGCTTGCTGCCAAGTCATCTGCCTTTACAAAGATCCCAGCTCTTCTCCAGCTAGCTTCATATCCTCTGCTCTTCCAGCTTCCCAAGCTGCTGTTTCTACTGTTTGACAGACAAATCACTGTTTCATTCTTATAAGTCCTTCCCATTTTTAGGCCCTATGCCTGGAGTTTAATGAATGTATAACCCTTTCTTTTTCAGCTCTGTTGGCTGCTTCCTATTCAGTTCTCAAATGGAAACTTTCCTCATTCCCATGCATGTGCATTTTAAGGGGTGGTAATATTTCTCCAGTCTATGTAGTAAAACTCTTTCATTCTCATGATTCTGTCTAAATGAATTATGCTATAATTCCTGGTTGTGTTTATGGGCACATGGGTGTACACTTGAAAGTTAAATTCATTCATTCACACCTGCTTTCTGCCTTTATTCAACAAGCATCTATAGAATACCTACTATGTGCCAGGCATGGGGAGACTGTAACTGGCATATTCTAAATCCAGTCATGATCTCCTATCACTTAGAGCCCTGTGGGGGAGGGGGACAGACAATAAATAAGCATTGATGAGTTACAAAGGAAGAAGCCTGCTGTCGAGGAAAGGGACAGTGTTCAGGAATGGGAATACTGGTGTGTGGGGAGTGGTCAGGGAAAGTGGGAGACATGAACAATGATAATCGAAAGATAAGAAGTAGCTTGTTCTGCAAAGAACTGTCAGACAATTGTTTCTGGCAGAGAAAGGCCATGTAGGTAAGGAGAGATGAACATTTTAGGGGGCCCAAGCATGGAAAATACTACACAATCCATTAAAGCGTAGATATCACATGTGAAGCTGTAGAAAACCTCATTTCTATTATTATTATAAAAATTGTTTTTAAATGCTGTATAATAATACTTGATTAACTCTAGCTATGTATTGGGCACTATACATGTTCCTTCCTAACAATCTTAGGGCTAGATGCTAGTAGTATCCCCATTTTACAGAAGAGGAAACTGAGGCCTAGAGGTTAAGGAATGTGGTCCCAGGTAATAAAGCAGGAAGAGGTGGAGCCAGTTCCCCGCAAGCCTGTGTGACTCCAAACCTATGCCTGTAACCCTTGTATTAGCTTACCTGCCTTAACATTTGTGATTTTTAAAGCAGCTCTGCATTTTCTAATGTTCACAATTAGTATTTTGAAGTATGTGAATGTAATTATTTGGCTAAGCTTCTGATTTTAATGAGCGATATGAAATCTAAATCTTTAATTTGCTCATGAGTGGAGGAGAATAATTGCCACCTGATCTTGAGGTCACTGCCATAAACAGAAGAGTTTGCTTATTCAGCAGGATGTGCCTTTGAGGGGAGAAGCAAGCTAGTCTTCCAGGAGAGATAGTATCAGGGCAGCTGCAGAACAGCTGCAGGGGATCCAGAGCCTCCAAGGAAGCAGGAGCTGGTGGTTGCAGGCCTCAAGCAGAGTAGAATCAGCATTCCTGGCTATTCAAGTCTTAGGGGCTTAAAATAAAATATTTGTGAAAGAGCATGGCAAGCTGTTTTTTGCAAACCTCTGGTGTTTCAAACCTCAGATATTTTTGGGTTAGGGGCAATCAATGCCAAGTGTACTTGTGGGTCTAAAAATGAAATTGCTGATACATTGAATTTCCTTTGGTCTGGGGATTAATTTAAAACTAATTTTTTAAAGACCCGTTTAGCATGGATATTTTAAATGTCCTTCATTTAAAATCGTCCTGTAAGTGTGAATTTGTATTTGCACTTCTTCAAACTTGATATATTTTTTAAATTATAAGATATTGTGTGTTTAATTTTGAAGGTATATGGATACCTCTTTAATCAATGTTGATGTGCAACCAACTTACGTGCGAGTAATGATCAAGGGAAAGGTAAGTAGAACCCTGTAAACTATTACAATTTCAAAAACTAAGCTTTGAACTAAGCTGTGGTTCCTCACTTTTTTAAAAGTATTATTAAAATAGAAAAAGGGCCCAGGCACAGTGACTCATGCCTGTAATTCGAGCACTTTGGGAGGCCAAGACAGGTGGATCACCTGAGATCAGGAGCTGGAGACCAGTCTGGCCAACGTGGTGAAACCCCATCTTTACTGAAACTACAAAATTAGCCAGGCATGGTGGCTCATGCCCATAATCCCAGCTCCTCAGGAGACTGAAGCAGGATAATGAACCTGGGAGGCGGAGGTTGCAGTGAGTCAAGATCACCCCATTGCACTCCAGTCTGGGCTACTAGAGTGAGATTCTGACTCAAAAATAAATAAATAAAGGAAAATAATAAAACAAAAGTAAATAGAAAAAGGGGAACCAAACAGAGTGCTATTTTTTAGCACATGGTTTTATATATGGGAGTGGTATATGGTGGGAATGGCTGCTGACCACATGTAGTTGGATATCATTAATATTTTAAACCTGTGTCTATTGTGTTACACTTTTTTCAAAACTAATAACATAATCATATGTGTGGGAGCCTATGCATGAAATTAAATAGTACACCCATTCTAAATTGTCAGTGATTTCATTCATAACAACTATAATTTTATAATTTCTAAAATACCAATTTTTGCTAATTTAGGCTACTATGGGCTTGAAGATTAGCTGAAAGATTTTTAAATGGAAATATGTCGATTTTTTTTGACAAGCCTTTCTCTATAAATTGCTTTTTAGTCATAAATGAACCCATGAGCACTTCACTGTTTGTGATTGACAGCTGTTCTTTAGACTATTTGTTAAAATAGGTAAAATAGTTCGTGCATAGAAAGCACAGCTCATATAAATATTTTTATAAGTTTAAGCACATTTCTTAATTGAATGGTGTATCTTGAATTTGTAATGAAAATGCCCCTTGTAGTAACCCTCTCATGTAACGTCCTTGCGCTCAATGATACTTTCTACTTATTTTCAGCCATTTCAGCTTGTCCTTCCTGCAGAAGTGAAACCCGATAGTAGTTCTGCTAAAAGATCTCAGACAACAGGTCATTTGGTCATCTGCATGCCCAAGGTAGGTCATGTCATTTGGGTCAATTTCAAGTCTGGATATGAGGGTTCTTGAAGGAACTTGACCTGTCAGGACTCATGATGACTTCTGATTAAAGTACATTTTAGTTGGGAGCACCGGGAAATCTCATAGCAGCTGAGGTAGGAGAACAAAGGTCTGTGAGAACAAATAACTCAGACTGGGGTGTGTTTAGGGCCAAGGTGGTTTATCCTTTCCTGAAAGAACTTAAGGAAATTAAACTTAAAAAAATTACTTTGTCCATAGAAAGAACTTGGATTCGTTATTACAAGTCATACGAATGAGTTGGGATATTTCCTGCTGTAAGCTGCAGAAACCCCGAATAAAACTGGCTTTTATCATAAATAAATGGTTCATTTCTTGTAACAAGATAGGAGAAGGTGGGGGTAGGGGGGCCAGGCACACTGGGTCAGGATCTTTCTGATATGTCAACTCTGTCCTCAGACTGGTTTTCTTCCATAAGATGTGCACTAGCCGTGTCTTGGGCAGCATACTTTCTTGTTCCTATCTTGCATGAGATAAAAAGACAGAGGATCAGAGAAAGAAACACAGAGAATCTCTCCCATCACAATGAAACAGAAGTTCCCCTGGACTCATTGGGTCAGTTTAGCTGAAGAGCCCACCAAGTCTTGATTAGCATAATCCTGAACCAATCTCTGGCCAAAAAGATGGTAGTACAATAGACTTCCATGGGTTCAGCATCCATGGATTCAACCAACCAGGAATCGAAAATATTCAGGAAAAGAAGTGTGTCTGTACTGAACATGTACAGGCTTTTTTTTCCCCTTGATTCCCAAGACAATACAGTATAATAACTACTTACATAACATTTACATTGTACTAGGTGTTATAAGTAATCTAGAGGTGGTTTAAAATGTACAGATGTGTGTGGGTTATATATAAATACTATGCCATTTTTTACTGGAGACTTGAGCATCTGAAGATTTGGTGTCCAACAGATGTCCTGGAACCAGTTCCCCACAGACACCAAGGAGTATTTTGATTGGTTTCTATTAATCATACCTCATCCCATAAGTTACGGGTAGGGTCGACTTTGCCCAAGACATTTAGATTTCAAAGGAGAAGAGTAGTAAAACAGTCAAAATTGGGTTCTGCTGATGAGGAAAAAGAGGAGAATGAGGGAATGTCAGCTATGAAGAGTACAAACTTGATTAACCAAAAAGATTTATGTAATAATTTAATAATCTTGCATCTTCCTGTAGCCAATTTCCAACGGATTCATTATAGGTAATCAATTATGTATTTTTACTCAGAGGCAATAAAATAGCAAATACAATTTGTTGTCAAGTAATAAAATAACAAACACAACTGCGAGAATTGTATTGTCCTTGATGACTAAAACAAATTAAAGAAATGCTTCTATAGTAACCAGAATATTCTATAGGGAAATCTAACAGATAAGTTAATTACTTCAGTACTTTGGTATAGGCATTTGTATAACACTGTGATTAGCAGCCTGTTGTTTTTGTGTCTGTGTGAAACTTCTAACTGGAAAACCAGACATTAAATAGAGACTGCTAATTCCTAAAGGGAAATCAAGACAGATGATCTGTGTGTCTTTTGCAGGGTGCCAGGCAATTGCTGAGAAAAGCTCTACTGTCACTGTTTATGAGTCTTAAACAACTGCAGCATTCTTTTCCCCTCTTCCTTTTTGTTTTTTATCTGTCTAAATTTTTCACATCAAAAACACATGAAAATAATAAATGGCTTATTGAGGAAAAAGCATTTTAGAAGTACTTGATTGGAGATGAAATAATTTTTATATATATGGACTAGGAATAGTTCTGTTTTCCTCATTAATAAATTAGGAATAATATTTTCCCTTGAGGGATTTTTTTTAAGATTTTCGACTACTATGTTAAAGTAATATTGATGTAGAAGTTCATTGTCTTCTATCATTATTCCTTTTAAAAGGTAGATAGTAAAAACAAACTTTGGGGAATAATTTCTTGCTGAAAATTAATCATCTTTTTCATCCATAAGTAGTTATTTGCAAGGACTTTGAAGCTCAAACAACAGATCTTGTAAACCACCAAAAGTTAAAAAAATTCTAATTTCATGTATACTTAATATTAAAAATGTATATTTCTGAAAATTAACATCTTTCTAATTATTATTGATTGAAATATTTTAAGTACCAAAGTTTAATCCATGGAGCTATTCTGTATTAGCCTAGACTTATGAACTTACTGTGGAATTGTGTGAGTCTGACCCGCATTATAATTACTGAGGGAAATTCTTGGAGTTATGAAACACTATAAGAATCAACCTTTGTCCATCATCGACAAATTGATGAAGAAACTGTGATGTGTGTGTGTGTGTCACTGTTTAATATGCTAAAATATCATTCAGCCCTAAAGAGAGTGAGATTTTGCCATTTGCCACAACATGAATGAACCTGGATATTATGCCAAGTGAATTAAGCTAGACACAGAAAGAGAAATATTGCATGATGTCATTTATATATGGAATATTAAAAACAAATTCAAATGTACAGAGATAGAGAACAAACAGTGGTTACCAGTGATGAGGGGGATGGTGGATGGAGGAAGTAAATGAGAAGGTCAGAGGGTACAAATTAGCAGGTATGGAGGGTGAACAAGTCGAGATGGAATGTACAAGATGATAATTATGGGTAATAAAATTGTACTGTATTTGGGATTCATGCTAAATGAGTAAGTTTAGCTGCTCACTCTTGCCACAAAAAGAAAAAATGATGAGTAGCTCTGAGAGATGATGGATATTTTAATTTACTTCAATATAGTAGCCTTTTTGTTACTATCTATGTGTATCCCATAACATCATGTTGTATGCCATAAATATACACAGTAACATCTATTCTTTAAAAAAAAACTTCACAATCTATGCATCCAACAGAGGACTAATATCCAGAGTCTACAAAGAACTTAAAGAAATTAGCAAAAAAAAGCAAACAATCCCATGAAAAAGTGGGCTAAGGACATGAATAGACACTTCTCAAAAGAAAATAACAGATTGCCAACAAACATGAAAAATTCTCAGCATCACTAATGATCAGGGAAATGCAAATCAAAACCACGATGTGATACCACCTTATTCCCACAAGAATGGCCATTATCAAACATATTTTAAAAATAGACATTGGTATGGATGCCATGAAAAAGAGCAAGAACACTTCTACACTGCTGGTGGGAATGTTAGCTAGTATAACCACTATGGAAAACAGTGTGGAGATGCCTTAAAGAGCTAAAAGTAGAACTGCCATTTGATCCCACAATCCCACTACTGGGTATCTACCCGGAGGAAAAGAATTTATTATACAAAAATATACCTGCACACACATTTATAGCAGCACAATTATCTATTGTAAAAATGTGGAACCAGCCCAAATGCCCATCAGTCAATTAGTGTATAAACTGTAAACACACACACACACACACACATATATATATATAATGGAATACTACTCAGCCATAAAAAGTAATGAATTGAATTAATGGCATTTGTAGCAGCCTGGATGGGACTGGAGACTATTCTTCTAAGTGAAGTAACTCAGGAATGGAAAAGTAAACATCGTATGTTTTCATTCATTAATTGGGAGCTATGAGGATGCAAAAGCATGAGAAGGATACAGTGGCCTTTGGGGACTAGGGGGAAAGGGTGGGAAGAGGATGAGGGATCAAATATTACAAATTAGGTTCAGTATATATTGCTCGGGTGATGGGTGCACCATCATCTCACAAATCACCACTCAAGAAGTTACTCATGTAACCAAATACCATCTGTTCCCCCAAAACCTATGGAAATAAAAAAATAAATAAAATAAAACATGTAACATAAAATTTACCAACTTGAAAAAAAGAACACTGTATAATTGGAATGCCTTTGGCTTCAAGTAACAGAAACCCCTTACTCAAAGTGGTTTAAATAATAAAAAAAAAAAAAACACTTGTTCACCTAAAAAAAAAAGGATCACATAGACACTTAAATACAATTTCAATTCATTCACAGTATAGTATTGTCAACATATTAAGTGATATTTAATAGTTCTAGAGTAGTCTTTAATACTTTTTAATATTTGGATACTTTAAATCAATTTTTAAAATACTAGATTTGATGTTGAGTAGTTCCCTCTTTGTGTCAGCATTTGTAAAGAATACTGTGAAGGGCTGACCTTGTTTTGCCTATACGTGGGATGATTCTATCATGTGAATTCAATGATAATCTTTGTATACATTTTCTAGGGACACATTTGTCATTGAATCCACAAGTCTCTGATATTTCATATTAGATACTTCATTCAGCATTTTTTCATGATGTCAAATTAATATTTTTCTCTTTTCTTGCTCCTAAATGAGGCTGGATCTATACACTCTGGGTAGTGACCAATAGGCAAATTTCATGAGTCTGTCTTTCCCCTGTCACGTGGGTCATGGCTATGTTTTGTGTTGCTGCCATGTCAGTGGATGTTCCTAGCTCAGCCCCTTGTTCCAGGAGGTTTCACTTTGTGCTAGCTCTGCAATCCCAGATGCTTCCCAACACTCACCACTGGGTCGATGGCACACTACATATTGCTGTAATAAATATGCAAATATCATAGTCCCTAGTATATGGCCAGGACTGTTGTCTCCATTTGCCATCTTTATATCTTACCTTGTGGGTATCACATTTCCCAGAAAGTCAGTTGTAACTGTACTTCCTCTACCATTTTAACAAGGGTGACTGTCTAGGCTAGAAGTGGCAAGTGAAGTAGTAGAAGAGGTGTACTCTGGCCATCTCATAAAGATAGCATCCAGCAATGGGGGAATCACAAAAAATGGTACACCTACATAGAGCACTTACCAGGAATGGAGCCTGCAGGACTGGAAGTTGCTCTGGGTGAGTCAGCAAGTGAGTGGTGAGTGAATGGGAAGGTCCAGGACGACTATACACTACTGTGGCTTCATAAACAGTGTACCCTTAGGATACACTAAATTTACTTTTTAAAAGGTTTCTTTCTTCAACAATAAATTAGCTAACTGTAACATTTTTACTTCATAAGCTTTGTAATTTTTTCCCTAAGTTTTGACTCTTATGATAACATTTAGCTTAAAACACAAATACATTATACAGCTGTACAAAAATATTTCCTTTCTTTATACTCATATTCTATATGCTTTTTTTCTATTTCTAAACATTTTTGGCCAGATGCAATGGCTCATGCCTGTAATCCCAGCACTTTGGAAGGTTGGGGCAGGAGCCCAGGAGCTTGAGACCAGCCTGGGCAACATAGTGAAGCCCAATTTGTACAAAAATGAAAATAAAAATCAGCCAGGACCTGTGACTCATGCCTGTAGCCCCAGCTACTCAGGAGGCTAAGGCAGAAGGATGGCTTGAACCTGGGAGGTAGAGGCTACATTGACCCTAGGAAGTCCAGAGGCTACATCGAGGCTGCACCGAGTGCACCACCGCACTCCAGCCTTGATAACAGAGCAAGACCCTGTCTCAAAAAATAAAAATTGTTTAATATTTTATTTAATAATAATATAAACTAAGTTCTATGTTACTTTTTAAAGTTTTTTGTTAAAGACTCAAACACACACATTAGCCTAGGCCTACACAGGGTCAGGATCATCAGTCTCTCTGTCTTCTGCCTCCACATCTTATCCCACGGGAAGGTCTTCAGGGACAACATTATTTTTTTAAATGTAAGTGGAGGGAGCACACTCTAATATAATGATAAGAAGTATAGCACAGTTAAACATATAAATCAGTAACATAGTCATTTATCATCACTATCAAGTATTATGTACTGTACATAATTGTATATGCTATACTTTTATATGACTGGCAGTGCAGTAGGTTTGTTTATGTCAGGATCACCACAAACATGTGAGTAATTCATTGTTCTACTACATTAAGATAGTTACAGTGTCAGTAGGCAATAGGAATTTTTCAGATCCATTATAATTTTATGGGACCACCATTGTATATGTGGTCCATTGTCATTGGAAATGCCATTTGTGACACATGACTGTATATGTAAATCAGACCAAGTCACTCTTCCCATTTTATTCAGAGTTAAAGGCAGAGTCCCCTGATAACCTGTCCCCCAACCCCATTATCTCCATGACATCGTCTTCTACCGCTTTCTTCCTAGTCATTGCAGCCACATTGGCTTCCTTGCTATTTCACAAACATGACAAGCATCTTTCTACTTCAGGACTCTTGCCCTTGCTGTTCTTTCCGCCGGAATGTCCTTCCCCCAGATGTCCTCATAATTCGCTTTCTGATCTCTTTCAGGTTGCTGCTCAAGTGTCACTATATCACTGAGGCCCGTCCTGATACCCACATTTATAAGACATCTCTTCCCAGTCTCAGCATTCTGTATCCCTATTCCTGCTGTATTCTAAATCTCCTGTTCCTGCTGTACAGTCTAAATATTTAATTGTTCATTTCTTTTTCTGTTTTCCCCAACAAGAATTTAAGCTTTATGAGAACAGGGAGTGTTATCTGTCCTTGTCAATGGCACCTAGAACAGAGCCTGGCAAAGAGTAAGTCTTCAGTAAATTTTTGTTGAATGAGTGAATACCTTAAATGTATCTTTAAAATACATTTTAATATTTAGAACTTGCATCTCCCCTAAACTACTCTCCCTCTCAACTATTTCCTCATTGTTTTTCCATACGTATTATTCCGGATTAACTTTAAAATGAGTTTCTCAAATTCCGCCTCTGAAAAGGCTGTTGGAATTTTTATTGCCATGGATTTAGAGGCAGTGGGAAGAAGTGATTAAGGGAATGGGCTCTGGAGCAGAGAACCTGAATTAAATTCTGGTATTCACTCAGCAACTATGTGACTCTAGCAAATTATTCATCTCTCTGTGCCTCAGAGTCCTCATTCATAAAATGATATCAGTAGTAATTGAGGCCTCAAAAGGTTGTTTTGAGGATTATACAAATAAATATAAATAAAGTACCTAGGACAGTGCTTGGGACATAATACACACTACATTAATGTTTACTGTTAATATTATTCATTGCTAGTAATGCATATTATTAAATAATATCAATTACTACCAGCTAACATTTTATAATTATTAAGATTGCATTTGAATTTATAGATTGTAATAGGAATGAATTGATGTATTTACATTATCAAAACTGGATATTCAATAATGTGTTTCTCCATTATTACTCTTATTATATGTCCATTAGAAGTTTTCCTTTATTGGTAGTTTTCTCTTTATAGTTGCTACACATGTCCTAAGTTTATTTATAGATATTATATGTATGATTTCAGTTTCTATTTTGGTTGGGGTTATTCCCCATCACATTTTCTAAGAGTTTATGTCTGGCCTTCATCCAAGTTCTTTAAAATGTGTAATCAAACTAAGTTCTATGTACATAATCTTTTCATCATCGTCCTGAGGATATCTAGCATATGATTTTACCACAGTCCAACTTAAGATTTAACTGGAATTTTGCATGCACTGAGAGGCTTGTTCACTCGCATCAAGTCATTAAATTAAACTGCCATCTCAATTCTTAAATGACAAGTTACAGGAACACTCCAAGAATATGCTTCATGATTTCCTTTGGGTGTTTCTTCAGAATAATTAACTGAGATTAAGGAAGTTGCCATGTGAACTGAACAGCAAAATATATTTACCACTTCAGTTGGTGAATATCTTGCTTAATTCTGTTTGTCCTGAGCACAAGAAGTGAAGGTCACATATTAAGGACAATAATACAGACCATACTTCTAAAGAAACACAATCTCAAACCAACCTCCTCCTTCTTAGTTGCACATGTTCCACAGCACTTTTTCTCTGCTCAAATATACTTGTGATATACTCAACACAAAGGCACTTTTATTCTCTGATTGTCAAGTGGGTCTATAGGGTTGCCTGGGCATCTTGCTAGGTTTTCTTGTTTCATCCATACTTCTGCTCTTTTATTTCTCATTCTCAGCTCATTTATAAAACTTCCAACTGAAGTTCATCCCTGAAATTTCTAACTGAAAAAAGTGGAAGCCTCAAAAGATAATTTCCACAAACTTCAACCATGATGGCTACCAACCTATCTGCATTTACATCCCCTGTGCAACCTGGCCTTCCTTCCTTCCTAATTCTATGAATGAACTCTCTGTGGTGTATGCAATCCCTCTAGATGTGTTGGATCCTATTTCCACTTGCTTTTAAAGACTCCCCACCCTGCCCCCGCCTTTGGCAGTTCTCTGCTCTCTATACTTTTTCTTTGAATGTCACCTCTCTGAATCTTACATTAGAAAACATTCTGAAAGGTCTCCCCTCTTAACAAAGACAGAACAAAATAAAAACATCCCCCTCTGTTTATTGCCCTGGTCCACTGTATTGCAAAACTTTTAAAAAAGACGCCTCTATTTGCTGTTTCAAATCTTTTCTCATTATCTCTCAAATCAACTCCAATTAGGCATTATCTCCTCCCCACACCCTCCACTAAAACATCTCTCTTTGATGTCTCCGATAACCTCCAGATTACTAAACCTAGTGATCATCCCTGGGTCCTCCTGGTATTTAACCTTTTAGTAGGTTTTTTACCCCTTATGCAGTTCTCCATTTTTAAACCCTTGCTCACTTGGGTTTCAATACACGGCTTTCACTCTACCACCAGATACTTCTGTCCACTGGAGTCCTTTGCCACCAGGTGCTTCATTGCTGGTTGTTTTTTACACCTAGGCTTCTGCAAGTTGGTGTGTGCAATAGTTCAATTCTGAGGCCTCTGTTCTTCTCTATTTGTACTCCTTCCTACATACTACCATCTTCTCTCATAACACCTCTACAGCTCTGTCATCTGCTAATGGCCAACTAAGTCATAAGGAACAACAATCACACTGAGAACTTAGCAAGATGGACTACATCTTTTAAAAACATCTTAATAGTACCAATACCTACCAAGATAGTGAATAGCCACTCTCCTCTGAACAAAAAGAATCCTTCAGTGACCACATGGATGGGAAGAAAACAGCTGAAGTCCAGAGCCTGCCAAAAAGGGGACTCTAATAAATCGCTCTCACTTTGGGATGTGATTCTGAAGGATTGTAACCTCTGAGTAAGGTGAGTAAGATGTAAACCAATCATCAGAAGTCCTCACAGCCTGTCCTCACACTATCTAACTTGGACTTGAGCTTGAGTGAAGGTTGTCTCAGATAAGTAACACATGCCTGGCAAAACCCAGTGAAAATCCTTTCCAAAAGAGGCAGGCTCAAATTATATATATTATAAAAATACATTATGTATGTATGTGTGCTGTGTGTGTGTGTGTGTGTGTGTGTGTATATATATATTTCCAATTAAGTATCCAGTACACAAAGATAAACTACATACACCCTGAAAGACTTTACCACCTTTGGAGATATATCTACAATTATGACTATTTAGCAAAAATTGTATATGCTCTGTGATAAACAGTTTAAACAACTCACTTTCTGCAATAACTCTGTAACCTAGGGATTTCTATTATCCAGATTACTTAATGAGGCTGGCTGAGGTTATATAAATTTCCCAAGTTCATAAATAGATGTGTCATGTCATAGAAAACACTAGATTGGGGTCATTAGTTCTCTTCTTTCAGAATCCTCTAATAAATGTGATATTTAGACACACCATTTAGGCTCTCGCTTTTATCCTTATACCAGTTAATAATAAACACAAAGACATAGCCACTATTTATTGAACATTTACCATGTGCCACACACAGTGTTGAATACTTTGAACATCTTATGGAGTAGGGGTGATTATCCTCATTTTGCAGAAGAGGAAATGAAATTCTGATGTTGCCTTAAATCACAGGATATGTTTCCAAATGAACACAAACAATGCCTCATAATTTTCATCTACAGCCAGATTACTTTTGGATCATTAGCAGCTTAAACTAGTAAAGCGCTTCACCTTTAAAATTTTGTTCCCAGTATTTCTACTCTAAAATAAGGAAGTGGTTTAGGGTATTTCATGAGTGTCAGTATCTTTGCAGTCTATATTCTCCAGTGAAATTCCCCCCTAACCCCACTAAGAAAACTGTTGAGGATCAAATGTAAATACAATGAAATGTATCCTTTCTTCCATGATTCTTCATACCACTTTAATTGGAAGACACCTGCATAGTTACCCAGCTTGTTGTCAACTGGGAGACAAGGAAATACGCATTATTTGCAGATAATTGTTTTCTTCAAGGTTACAGAGAAGCCTCTTTTCAAAATCATGGACATCCTCTCTAAAATCTTGCCTAGCCTCCTCCTGGACCAAGGGGTTGTCTTTTTTCTGTGTTTCCTGGAAGTGAAATAAACAAATGTCACTTAAATAATGAAATTTATTGCTGTCAACTTCATACATTCTTGTCAGAATAAACATATAGTAGATACCAGATGAAGGTCAGGCCCTAGCTGCTCAAAAGTTAAGTCAGATCTCACCAGGAGCTCCCTGCACAGCTGACCTTCATCCAGGAATGGAATCAGCTTTGTGGGCACTGGAAACTCACAGGCCTCCTGTTGCGAGGTGAGGCTCCTCGGTATGAGGGAGAAGGGCTCCTCAGGGCTACACCCAGGGCAGGTGGTGCTCTCAAGAATGGCAGTGCTCGGTGGGCTCTGGGAAACAGCCACATCTTGAAACAGACCCATCAACTGCATCTTTCTTGTATTCTTTATCTCCATTAATCTGTATACGGTTATTTTAAAAATAAAATAAGAGGTGACCCAAGGCTAGCTCTCCACTGGTCAAGTGATGTCTCTGTCCCTGACTGCAAAGGCTCCCAACACTGTCTTTCTGTGACTTGGTTTTATAGCTTCTACAGAACTGCAAAGCTGCCACTTAAAATGGGCTTTGTCCCTTTTCCCATTGGCCAGTGGGGGTGGGTGACAGGTCAATCTTCTTATTGCCAGCAATGGGGAGGAAAACATGTTAATATCAGACAACAATTCAAGGCCATAGACTGTGGCAATCCCCTGCACAGCTGTCCCTCGTCGGACAGATCTCACCACAGTCCCTTCGAGACTGGGAACCAGGCTGATGCCCCCATCACTCTGGATCCTCACAGGGGCAACAGGAGAGGGAGTGTTGCTGTTTGTTTCATTCTGGTGTTCCTGATATTGAAGCTTTCTCCTAGGCAGTGAGGCTAAAGTAGCCTAGGCAAGTCAGCCTGATTATTTGCTCACTTGATCACCTACTGTGAACAACACTACTGTGAGTGGGAGAAGCCTCAGGTCCTGGGTACTTAGCCTGCAGTCAGACAGAGGGGTTGACTTCAGGATGTCATTTTGTTCCTAAGGCGCAAAACCCTCTCCAGCATCTTTAGAGACTGTCTCTAGCAAGACTGTAAAAGACAATTTTCTTTTCATTTTATACATTATTCTCAGTCTTAATGTTTGTCCTAACTTAATAAAATATTTTCAGTTTTAGACTGCAGTGTGTGAATGATCTTCTATGGGGAACTGTCAGAAGAGTGACCTTCCAAGTAGAAAATAATTTTGAAGGAATCAGTTGATAGTTAGATTTGCTCTCTGGTTACTCAAGGCCATATAACTGCCTTGTGTAACTGCCAGTGTTGATTTTACATATACGTATCAGTAACTGCATCTTTACAAATTTTTCTCATAATATAAATATTAGCAAATTATGGGCCTAAGAATCAATGACATTTTGTATGCACCTGCCAATTGACGGGCCACATAAATACATGGTCAGGATGGACTTCCTATCCTGCCATCTTGCTGATATCCAGCCTCAATAATTTAAAATGGTCAAATGGACCCATGACTTCCTTGTGTAGACCGGCTCCTCCCATAGTCCTCCTTGTCTCAGAAAATGGCGCCATCAACTGATACCTAGTTGTTCAAGTCAATGATTAGGAGGCATCTTTAACTACATCTTATGGGCACCACTACTGAAATATATCCCAAATTCAGTTACTTAGCACCGCTCCCACCATCACCTCCCATCAAGCCAGTGTCCTCCCCCAACTGGACTACCTTGGACAGCCTTCTCACGGTTTGCCCTGCTCCGTTCTTTCCACTCTTTGATACTTTCTCCATAGGGAAGCCAGAATGCCCTTTTATTTATTGTTTTGTTTATAGTTGAGTTTTAAAATATTTTTTCTTTCCTATTATGAAATTATTACTGTTGAAATACAACAAAATGTAAAGAAAAAAAATAACTCATGGTCCCACTATCCAGATAAACATTTTGTTTTGTTTCTTTTCAGTCTTTTGTCTGTGCTCAGGTGTAATTATTTCAAAGTGATTGCTATTTGTTTATTTTTTAAAGAAGTAAATTTTGCAAAATAAAAATGTACATCTTGCAAATAATAGCTTTATTCCCTTGTTGAAACCTGCCAATGACTTTCCATGGCACTTGAAATGTATTCAGACTTCTTGTTGTGGCCCAGAAGGTTGTTACAAGGTAGTTTCTGCCTATGTTTCTGGTGCGTTCTTCCACTTTTCTCCTCTCATATTCTGGACACAACTTTTTTTCTCTCTCTCTCTCTTTCTGGAACACAGACGATTCTAATAAGGTTCTGAAACACAGGAGGTTCTAATAAGGTTCTGGAATACAGAAGGTTCCAATAAGGTTATGGAACCTTATTCCCACCGGCAGGACTTTTGTGTTTTCTGTGCTTTTTTTGTTAAAAGCATTTCTGCCCCTCTCTCTGTTTATATCTGTATTAGTCTGTTTTCACACTGCTATAAATAAATATCAAAGACTGGGTAATTTATAAAGGAGAGAGGTTTAATTGACTCACAGTTCCATGTACCTGGGGAGACCTCCAGATCACAGTGGAAGGTGAAGGGGAAGCAAACTTGGACCATGGCAGCAGGAGAGAGAGTGTGTGAGACATCCAGAAATACTACCATTTATAAAATCATCAGATCTCGGCCGGGCGCAGTGGCTCAAGCCTGTAATCCCAGCACTTTGGGAGGCCAAGACGGGTGGATCACGAGGTCAGGAGATCGAGACCATCCTGGCTAACACTGTGAAATTCCGTCTCTACTAACAAAACACAAAAAACTAGCCGGGCGAGGTGGCGGGCGCCTGTAGTCCCAGCTACTGGGGAGGCTGAGGCAGGAGAATGGCGTAAACCCGGGAGGCAGAGCTTGCAGTGAGCTGAGATCTGGCCACTGCTCTCCAGCCCGGGCGACAGAGCGAGACTCCATCTCAAAAATTAAAAAAAAAAATAAATAAATAAATAAAATCATCAGATCTCATGAGAATTCACTCATCATCGCAAGAATTTCATGGGGGAAACCACCCCCATTCTTGGTACCAATTTCCTATGTTAGTCCGTTCTCACACTGCTCTAAAGAACTGCCTGAGACTGGGTAATT
This sequence comes from Piliocolobus tephrosceles, assembly GCF_002776525.5. Classification (NCBI taxonomy): domain Eukaryota; kingdom Metazoa; phylum Chordata; class Mammalia; order Primates; family Cercopithecidae; genus Piliocolobus; species Piliocolobus tephrosceles. The sequence continues at coordinate 136,186,702 of NC_045440.1, read as the reverse complement.
TATAAGGAAAAGATATTTAATTGACTCACACTTCTGCATGGCTTGGGAGGCCTCAGGAAACTCACAGTCATGGTGGAAGGGGAAGCAGGCGCATCTTACATGGCAGCAGTTGAGAGCGTGTGAAGGAAGTAAGGGGGACGAGCCCCTTATAATAAAACCATCAGGTCTCGTAAGAACTCCCTCACTATGAAGAGAACAGCCTGGGGGAAACCGCCCCCGTGATCTAATCACCTCCCTCCCTCCACACAGGGGGATTACAGGCCCCTCCTTGACACATGGGGATTATAATTCCAGGTGATATTTGGGTGGGGACACAGAGCCAAACCTTTTCGTATAAAATGGTTTTTATACAAACCAAATTGAGCCAAACAGATTTGTATAAAAAAATACAAATCTGTTTCCTTTGTATTATGCAGGTTTGGGCTCAAATATACATTTTTAGAGGGACTTTTTTTTTGAATACCAGAGCTAACATAGCCAGTCACAATCTCTTAGTCATCTTTCTCAGCCATATTACTTGGTTTATTTGATCACAGTATTTATTGCTGTATGAAATGGCCTTATTTGTTAAATTTTGTGTGATTTGTCGTTACCTGTCTAAATGTGGGGATTACGAGAGAAGAGACCTTGATTCAGCCAACGGGTGGAGTAGTACTTGCCTTCCAGTAAATAAATATTACAACAAATAAATATTAGTTGAAGAATGAAACCTCCAAAGCTTCTTTTTACTTATCATGCCTTATCTGATTTTTGAATATTTTCTGTTAGCCAGTCATTTGCTTATTATTTTATTCTGCTTATTATTTGTAAAATAAGCAGAAGTTTTGGCTTTGGTGAATTCTCATATGTTATTTTATTTCTATTTTGGTGATTACTTCCTTTTTCCTATTTATGACATCTTTAGCTTTAAAGATATTCTCCCACATTTTCTTTTAGAAGCTTTACCATTTTAGCTTTTACTTTTAAGTCTGGGATTCATTTCAGATGGATTTTTATGTATGGTATGTAGTAGTGGATAAGGGCCATTTTTTTTTCTCTTATGGATTTGAAGATCTAGCCCAAAAGATTTTACTTTCCCCATTGAGTTGCTTCAGCACCTTTGTCAAAAATCAATGGCCTCATAAAGAAGGGTCTATTTTTAGGCCTGTATTTTTTTCCCATTGATCTTTTTATCCTTATGCCAATACTGCCCTATACTAATAATTTTAGCTTTATAATACACCTTTAAGGCTGCAATTCTTATGGTTTGTTTGTTTCTTTTTGATGATTATTTTGTTTATTATTTGTATCGGTATATAAATTTAGAAATCAGTTTATCAATTTTCATACAAAAACATTGTTGGGATGCTAATTAGGATTTTATTGAATCTGTAGGTCAATCTGGGAAGATCTGACATCTTAACATTATTAAGTTTGCCAATGTATGATCATGAGGTGTCTCTCTATGGGTGTTCTAAAATTTGTTTCTCAACAGCAACTTGTCATTTTCAAGGTAAAAGTCATTGGGCATTACATATATATATATGTACATGTATATATATATGCACATATATGTATGTATATATTCTTTGAAGTTTATTATTTTTATCTGTCAGAAACTTCTATTGTACTGAACAAATATCTTCTTTTACTGAGCTCAACAGAAAGTTTGTAACACTTTACTTGATTTCTCCATTGTATGAGATATTGTTGGATTCTCCTCTTCCTTTTAATCTTGCTCTTAGTTTTATATAAGCATGTACTCCTATTCTGTCTTCTACCTGTCTGTCCTTTCTTTTGCAGTCCTTTTTTGTAAGTACATCTTCCTTTGCTCATGTCTTAAATGTTCACTTTCTTTTGTGTTTCTTATCCAACTCTCCTCATTCTTACCCTCTCCTGATTGATCTTATCCATTGAATTGGCTTCGGTTACTTCCTAAATATCATGGACTTTTAAATATGTATCTGCAGGATTTTCAGTTAAAATCTGAACTCTATTTCCCTTCCCACCTTACTACACCTCCCAAATCCCTTTTCTTAATGAATATTACCATCATCCACCCACTTGATATCATCTTTGTCATCTCCCTCTATCATCACTCTTTACATTCAGGTCTGCTAGATTTTTACCTCCTTCATACTTCAAATTCATTCTTTCTCTTTAATGCCACTGTCTTTGTCTTGGCAGAGATAACAATTATCTCTTACCCTATTACTACAATGGTATTATAAATAGACTTCCTCTTTTCAGATTTTATTTCAATATATACTTTGCTTTCCAGCAACCTTCCAGAAGTACAGACTTTATGGTGCCAGTTTCTCCTTTTATGAAGCCTATTAGTGGGGTCCCTCTCATCTTTAGAATAAAGTTATAACTGCTAAAACAGCTTACAATTCCTGCATGCTGTAGACCCTGCTTACATCCACAACCTCAGCTCCTACTGTCTCCCCTTCTAAAGCCCATGCACTAGGAATATGGAACAACTTACAGTTCCAGGAACTTGCTATTCTCTCTTACTTTTGTGCAAGTTTTCCTTCTCTGTGAGAGACACTTTTCCTCCTTTCAACTGGATATTCCTTTTCTAGCTCAGATAATGCTCCCTTGGGAAATTTCCCTGAGCCCCCAAAGCTGGGATATGTCTGTCCATGATGCTCCTACAGCACCCTGCATTTATTCTCTGTCTTATTGATCTCACTGCCCTAAAGCTGTGTGCTGACTTGTTTTCTCTTCTACTAAACCATAAGCTCCCTGAAACAAGAACTGTGTCTAGTTCAGTGGTGTGTTGTAGGTACTCAAAAAAATACCCATTGATTGAAATTGAGTGAATTAATGTATATTTTAAAATAAAATTGGAGGATATTGGCTATTTGGAAAATGTTAGTTCATCAAATACACCGGACACCAAAATAAATTTCATATGAATTTTAAAGAATTGAGTATTATTTTAAAAGCATTAAGAAAATAAATAAAGATAAATATCTACTTTCATTCTTTAAAGGATTTTCTAAACATAAAAGAATTTCAAAAATCACCAAGGAAAAACAATAGTTTTAATCATTTACAATCTACAATAAAATAATTATTTCATTATTTACAATGTAAGAGTTGTATGTCAAAACCTACCATTCAGTAAATACTTTTTGTTCACTGGCATTTCATCTATGTATTTATTCAACAAATAATTGTTGAGGGCTTACCACGTGCCCAACATAGAACTTCCTGTCCTCATGGAGTTTACATTTTAGTGAGGTAAAATAAACAAGTTAAGATATATTATTATTATTTATTTATTTATTTTTATTTTTTGAGATGGAGTCTCGCTCTGTCACCCAGGCTGGAGTACAGTGGCCGGATCTCAGCTCACTGCAAGCTCCGCCTCTCGGGTTCACGCCATTCTCCTGCCTCAGCCTCCCGAGTAGCTGGGACTACAGGCACCCGCCACCTCGCCCGGCTAGTTTTTTGTATTTTTTAGTAGAGACGGGGTTTCACTGTGTTAGCCAGGATGGTCTCGATCTCCTGACCTCGTGATCCGCCCGTCTCGGCCTCCCAAAGTGCTGGGATTACAGGCTTGAGCCACCGCGCCCGGCCAAGATATATTATTTTTAATGCTCATATGTCCCATTGCCAGAAAAAAACCACAAAAGACTAAAGAAGGATAATATGTATAAATTCATAAAAGTATTTCAGAAAACAATTAAATCTCTACTAGAAAGTGGGAAACAACAGTTACAAAAGAAATACAAAAGACATGAGAAATTTCCATTATATATTATAATAAAATATTATATTTTTCATGTTATTTTCAAACATGTAAAAACTTTTTACTGCTTCTTATTTTAAAATAGATAATATATATTTACAAGACAGAATCCAAAAGCATTAAGTAACTTACAGTACAAAGCAATCCTTCTTTTCATCTCTCTCAGCCATCTAGTTCTCCTTTCTAGAAGCAACCACTCCTGCCAAATTCCTATTTAAAAATTTTTTTTTAGTTCAATGCTAATGAGGGTTCATTGAAAGAGTACTCTCATAAACTGCTAGAGAAAATAGGAAATGATTTAATCTTTTTGGGAATAAAATTACTGACATATATCAAGCTTTAAAATATACATCATGACTTAATAATTCTAAATTTGGATTCTCTCCTAACAAAATAGTTAGGTATATCATACAATATACAATTCATGTACATGGGTAGACACCATCATATAAGAAACTGGAAACAATCTAACTCTTCAAAACCAGTCCATTAAATGATAGTGCACACATAAAACAGAGTATTACACAATTATTTTCTCTCATCTGTATTATCTCTCATGCTGTTCAAAGTATATAATTTTGAACAGCAATGTAAAATATTTCATCAGTGCAGTGACCATGTTTTTCTGGTTCATCCACAGCATCCCAGCTCCTAGAACAATTTCTGGGACACTAATAGGTGTCTTGTAAATGTGGGTTGTATAAATTAAATTGCATCCAGAAAAGCCTGGAAGCTGCGGTATCAGCTAGGACTGTTTTCAAAACTCATCTAATCTAAGAATCACCTGGGGAGAGCTTGTTAAAAGCTAGATTCCCAGGCCACTATCTGCAGATTCTAACTAGATGGTGTGGGAATCTCGTTTTAATGACCACCCCAAGGTGTGAGAAACACAACATAAATAAGAAAGGGTCTAATGAGAAATCAGGAAACACCTGAGTATTGAAATGTATACAATACAGGATCTATAAGGGAATTTATTATTTAGGAGTAATTCAGGAAGAATATTACACAGATAACAGGAGATTTGAGAACCAAAGAAAGGAAAAAATGTGTACCATCAGGAAGTTACCACCATTCCTGCGACAGAGGGAGAAGTTGGTGTTGGCAGAAAGCAAACACCAAGGTCACCTGGAAAGGTCACCTGGAAGAAACCGAAACTGCAGTAGCCATCTTGGGCAGGGCCTGGAGCCACAGAGTAGATTCTACCACTGCTGGAGGAGTTGTTGATGCAGACAGGGGTTGTGAAAGCGTGTAGGGTTCTTGGCCCTCCAGCTTCCCTTCATTGCCTCCCATTGGCCAGGCCTAGGTGGAAGGCAGTTAACATGGGAGGCCAGCAGGTTCTGTGGATAGTGATAGTGAAGCCAGCAGGGTTCTGTCTTCCTGTGATTTATAGAGCAGAGCAAAGACAGGGCAGGCAATGGATATGAGGACAAACAGGCTCAGTGCCTGTACTATGCGTTAAGACACCATATCACACCCACATGAAAATACTGCAAAGGTCTGCACTGAAGAGTATAAAAATCATTTATTGATGTTCAGTTCATTTTAAGAAACTATTCCCTTAACTTCCATGGTCTTCCACACTGGGGCAATTGTGGACAATGGGTTACATTTCGTGCAAATGACCCCTTTTAAGAGGATATATAAATGCTAAGTGATCTTGAATGCAGAGTCCAAGACCTACCTCCTGTGAGACAGTGGTCTACTAGAGAAATGGTAGTCTATAGGCAAACTAAAGCCCAACGGAACAGCACAATTAGCCAGTGATTCGAATGTGTGAATTTGTAGAATCTCTGTGATGACCATTATGCACATTTAGACAGTTTCCCAACAGGATTGTGTGTCATGAGTATTTTCAGAGTGAGGTTGGGTGCGGGAACAGAAATTTGACTAAAATAGTCTGAAGAGAAAGGAAAGTATTTTTATCTAGCTAGGCAAGAGAAAAAGACACTTTTCAAAAGCTATCACTCCACTGGAGTTAGTATTTTTGTTAACATCACACACCTTATCTAAGGAAAATAAGGATGTGTGTAAAACACTACTCTTGAGCTGAGGTAAGTAACTGTGTGACTTGGGAAGAAAGCATTGCAAAGTTCTCATCACTACTTATGCAAAGTCCAAGTGCCATGAAATAAATTCCCCCAAATCTCTCCTTTGTTCTTCAGCCTTCTCTCCAGCTACAGTCTGCCACATATTTCGTGCTGGTTTGTGTGGTCATTTACTTTCCTGTCTCTGCTCATGCTTGTTTTCTCTTTCTGGAATATTCCTCATCTACTACATGACCTACATCTTCTGGAAAATTCCTGCTTATCCTTTAAAATTCATATCAAACCTCATATCCCCCAGTAAGCCTTCTAATGGCCATTAGGCACATTTAGACAGCATCACAACAGGATTGATTTAGATTTGTGTCCCCACCCAAATCTCATGTTGAAATGTAATGCCCAGTGCTGGAGGTGGGGCCTGGTGGGAGACGGTTGGATCATGGGGTCGGTTTATAATGGTTTAGCACCATCCCCCTAGTGCTGTGTGAGAGCGTTCTCTTGAGATCTGGTGGCCTAAAAGTGTGTGGCACCTCATTCCCCTCTCTCTTGCTCCTACTCCTGCCATATGAGATATGCCTGCTTCCCCTTCACCTTCTGCCGTGATCGTAAGTTTCCTGAGGCCGTCCCGGAAGATGGTGCCACCATGTTTCCTATATAGTCTGCAGAGTCGTGAGTCAATTAAACCTCTTTTATTTATAAATTACCCAGTCTCAGGTATTTATAGCAATGTGAGAACAGATTAAAATACCTTATTTGATTTCTGCTCTCTATCCTTTCTAGCATGGCTCCCTCCCTTGGGCTTCCATAGTAGTCTATGCATATATCTAGCAATTGTACTTTTTTTAATGTATTTTAACTGTTTATATATCTTTCTCCCTCATGAGATGATCAGGAATAATTTTTAATCTATCATTCCATATCTGCCTCTCGGTCCTATGCTTGGCGTATAACAGATGCTCAGTAAATATTTCTTGGAGCAGATTTAATGGAGGTAATAGTTGAAACTGTGGGAGAAAGTGAAATCTCCAAGAGAAAGGGAAATTGATTGTGATTTTCATGTATGCTTTTATTTAAGAAGCCAGGCTAAACTCACAGGAAAAAGTTAAAGTTGATTGATGTATGTTTTCTTTCTGAACAAGTATTCCTGATTGCATTCATGTCCTTTGTTCATTCCCTCTTAATTTACAAGTAGCGTGTCTTCATCTGAAATGGAGTTATTGTTTGCTCATTTTTATTTAAATTCACTTAAATATTAAGTTAAACCATAAGAAATATTTTTTTTGGATCAAACATAGATATTGGCAATTTTTATGGTTCAACCCAAAGTATAAGGATTCAGAGCTAAGTAGCTTCGTTGCATCAGTTTACTGTATTTTTACACAGCTCACATAGTCTATGTATTGGTATGAGTAACTTTTATAGTTGATATAGATCGTCTCAATGCAGGTACTGCCTCGAGGTGTAATGAAACTTCAACCCAGGTACTATTTAAGTAAAAGTTGGAAAGTCATGCATCAGAAAAACCTCAGAATGGACTTTTGTATTCTGTAGAAAAGTGAACTCTATTACTGCCTCCATGTTCACTCCCAACTTTCAATTGCGTGGCTCTATGAGAGTTAAAATAATGTAACATTATTAAAATGTTAATTTGTTCCTTTATGCCTATCCCACAATTGAATTTTCAAGTAGTTGATTACATTTCTCTCTGTGGATTCAGGAAACCGTTAGTCTCACATTATCTAATTTACTAAACATATTTTGGCCCTTACAACTTTTCCATTAGTCATTCCTAAACACATTTAGCACAAATGAATAAGACGAGGTTTGATGTTAATGAGCATTGCTTCCTTGAGGCAGAGCAACCCGGGACTGCAGGTACAGTGGGAAACCAAATGTTAGGATTCCAAAACCTTGGAACACTGAACCTATAGTCCTCTGCTTGGGCAAATTCGATCTTATCAGAAAAGGTAACCTACTATTAATATGAATGTTGATATTAAGATGAATTTCAGTGTTATTATGTATGTTGGCACTAAGATGAATTTCAGTGTTATTATGAATGTTTGTGTTAATATTTTATTTACAGCTGACTCCTTAATTCCTTCTAACTTTTAAACTTAAAACAATCTTTGAAACTAAATGAGCCGAAAATACCTTTTAAAAGAAGAAACACATTTAGATTCTGGTGCACAGCAAATTCCCTGTGAATAAAAGTTCCAAATTTGTGATTCTATTTGCATTTCCATAAACACAGAGTCTTTGTGCTTATTATGTGACAAATAACAGTGTTAGAAATGGGGTGTTTTAAGACTCTAATTATGCATATGCTCCCATTCTCATTGGTGCATGTATTGCAGTGTAAAGCTATACAAAACTTGTACTTTGGGTTCAAGAGCTTTCTTTTTTTTTAAGCTGATATTTTAATGAATTTTAACTAACATTGACTTCATTTAAAAGAATTAAAATATTAAGAAATGTAAAATGTGCTAAAGTGCCACTGCTCCTTGGGAAGCAGATTCTGAAATGCAGACGAGCGTGCAAAATGTGTATTAAGAAGTACCCTGGGGGTCAACACCCGGAAAGGGAGGGAAGAAGCCAAGAGTGGGGAAAGGGAGAAGTTGAGCTGTGATGCAAGCCCAACAAAGGTCTCAGTCAACATCTCAGTGAGCTCCCTGGCTGACCTGAGTCTTTTCAATTGGCCAAATCAGGCGCAGGGGAGTATCCTCCAGATCTCACATTGATCAGAGAGATTGGATTGTAGACCCCCAAGTTCTCACACTCACATGACAGTTCCAGGTCCCAGGCATGGGTAAGGAAGGAGCAGAGAGTTCCAGAACAGAAAAGACCGTGTGGTCTAGACCACAGATGAATTATGGGTAGTTGGTATGGACAAGGTCGTTCACACCTGAGGAAGAATCCCAGTAGCCCATCACATGACCAACACACATGGGTTTGAAGCTGACTGTGGTTATGTTCCTGTAGCTCTTGCTAAATAAACATAAATTCAAATTAATTAAAATTTAATAAAAGCAAAACTTTCATTTCTACATTGCACTAACCGCATTTCAAGTGCTTAGCAGCAATAGGCAATTGTGTTGGATAGCACAGAGCATTTCCACCAGAAATATTGAGATAGTAGGAAATATTGAAAAACAGAATTGCAGAACATTTTGCTGGACAGCACTGCTCCACATGTATTACACAGCCACATCTCTTGGAGGTCTTGCTGCCTCCCTGGGATACTTCCAGGAGGAGGCCCTTCCCCCATTCTCTCTCTCCTCTAAATCTAAAGAGAATCTCTTTTTAATCTCCATAAAACATTAAGAAACATCTTCCCAATTCTATTTTTTAAATTTATAATTGACATCTGATTTGTTGAACTATAACTGGAATCAACAGCAACTGAGAAGTGTTTTCATTCCCTTAAGGGAAGGGCAGGATATCAGGAAATATTTAGATTCATCCCACTCATTCAGTTAAAGAAAAAGAAGAAAACCAGTTGTTCTCGTATTTAAACCATATAGACATTCATACCCTGCCACAGTAACATCCACAAATATAACACTGGTCAGCAAAAAATTAATGGAAAACAATACAATTACATTAAGTCTATTTTAAAACCTAGAAAATACAACATTTTAGACTTAGCCTACTCCAAAATAAACCATGTTTGATAATACAAACCTGTTTCATTGGGCAAACCTTCCTGTGAGTCACCTTCTTTAATTATTCAGTAAACATTGTTTTGGTAGCTTTGGTTGCCAATTCTTCCGTAGCATTCTTCTATGAGTTTTTGTAATGTGGACTGCATCGCTTTTGAAACATTTCTGAACAAACCCTTCTAGCCTTGGTATTTAATATCTTTAGTAGCATTCATTATTTTTTTCTTCTGGAGCTTCAGTAAAAGTCTTACCATCACATAAACCACTTGTGATTGTTTTCCCCCAGTCCAGTGTTCAAAGCTTGTATTGAAAGGGTGGAGCTGAAGATCTTTCCACAACGCACATATGCCCTCCCATGAGACCCATGGGAAGAGGAAGATATACTTCTTATGTTCATGGTCTCCAGTGAAAGGGAGCTGCACGACATCACACATACATACACGTGTTACATTTTTACAAAATATAATTGAAAATTATACAACTGCACCATGTGAAAAAACTAGTCTGGCACCACTGTATGATGTTGACACAGGAGGACTGCCATCTAGGAGTGGGCATCCATCAGAGCCCATACCTCCCCGAGTTTGATGCTGCAGTCTCAGACTGGATTAAGTGACCAACACTGATTAAGTGACCAACACTGATTAAATTATAATATGATTAAGTGACCAACACTTCAGTATAGTAAAGCTTAGATAGGAGGATGTGGCTTAGTGTTAAGGCTAAATTGGGGCTTCCAATGCCCTTCCCAAATATATACTGTAAGTCGAGATACATGCCTGAGCCAGTAGATGGGAGACAGATGATGATAGACCCTTGAAGTCTAAGCTTAGTCTTTTCCCTAATCATTTGCGTGAGCCTGGATCACAGCTGTGCAGCACACCAAGTCTCAGGCAGAACAGAGAAAGGCAGATAGCCCTCACCCTTGAGATCAAAGACCCTGCCCATCAGAAAGGTGCGGCAGGTGAATGAGTCATTCCCCTGCCATAGAGAAGGGCCTGGTGAGGGTGGAGAGGGGAATGGACACCCACTCAAGGTCACTCTACTCCTTAAAAACAAAGGGCAGAGGCCATATTGGTCAATGGACCCAGGCAACATGGGAAGAGAGTTTTTAAACTTCTCTCCTCCTGCTAGCAATCCCTGTCTCATAGGAATGTTTAGGGGTGGGGAAGTTAAATAAAATGCGGTGTTGATATTGGTAGGTGTGTGCCTAGCACGTAGTTGGAGTCTAAGTAGCAGCAGGTTCTCTTTTCCTTCCCCTCTCTGATGTCTTAGGAGTTTCTTGAGAGGAGGTACTGGGTCTGAATAATTTTGCAGTGTATTTGTTGAATTGAATCATTTTACTTATTGAGACTTCAACATGCTTAGCACTGAGCTTATTTAGTTTAAAAATGTTAGAATTATAGGATTTTTTAGACCAAAAAAGGGGCCTTTAAGATCATAAACCAATTCCTTCATTTTACAGAGGAAGAACCCAGGGCCCAGTGAGCTGGGAGAATGAGGATTCAAGCTCCCACCTCAGAGTGCTTTCCACATTTCACTAGGAGCACCTCAAAGGCAGTGTTTCCATCACATCTGTATCCCCAACACCCCACAAAAGTATCTGGCATATTGTTGTCTCTTAGATAATATTTGTTAAATACATTAATTCACCATATCTCCTGCTTGGCCTTTGGCAGTTGTAGATAGCTTGTGGCTTTGCAAGACTATTATGATAGATACAATTCGTGATGTAACCTTCTCTACACTGCATGTAAGGGCTTCAAGATTGAGTGTTTCATGGAATATGTAGAAAAAACTTAAAATGTTTTAATATCTTTTAAAATACATATATGTATGTTTGTAAAGGTACATCAAGGAGTAATGCACCACGTGGTGTGTGTTTCATTTTAATTTTAGGTAGGAGAAGTAATCACAGGTGGTCAACGAGCGTTCACATCTGTGAAAACTACCTCGGACAGGAGCAGTGAACACATAAATACAAGGTACCACCCTCCCAGTCTGTCCTTAGCTGTATGATATTGTTCTCTTCATTGTCATTTGTTGGTTGGAATGCAGCTTCCAAAATTATACAATTATTTAAAGTTCTGAGATGATTCATACCATGAATGTTAATGTTTGTTTCCCAAACCATAGACTCTTGCTTTGTAGGGCTCCTGATCCCTAAAATCAAATCTGTGTATATACAGGTCCCAACGTCTCGTCATAATATAACATGACTGGTAATGTCAACACCAATGACGGCTAACATTTACCAAGTGCTTGCTTTGTGTCAGGTGCTATTCTGTGTGGTTTACCCATATTAACACATTTAATCCTCGTAATTTTTATGCTCAATTTCCAGTTAAGGGAGCTGAGGAAGGGAGAAACTTAGAATGTACTGAAGGTCATGTAGCCATGACATGCTGGGACAACCTCGCTGGTACCGTTGCTGTCACTGCCTCCCTTTTATGATCCGTGTGTCACTCCACAGACGCCTCAACTCTCAACGGTACTAGGGCCCCTCCTGTCAATCTCCTGACTGTTGGTCATTTTCTGGCCTTTGCTTAAATTCCTTTCCCAATAGGACCCTCGTCCTCTCAAGAGAGTTTTCATTCCCTTCTTGGTATCCTCTACTGTTAGACAGCCTCTCTCTGTCTCTCTTTGATTCCTAAGTGAAGGTCCAGGCTCTGCTTCCTGGAGACCCTCAAAACCAAGCCAATCTGCCTTAAGCAATGACATCTCATAAAGTAATTTGTACAAAGCTCTCCCCTTTCTCAGTTCTTCTCGAGAATGAGATCCCAGTTCTTCCAACTGTCCTTCTGCTTCTTATGATTTTCAGACTCTTATCATCCAGATGGTAAAATCTATTTTGAAGTAAGGCAAACTATCTTTGTGATACAAATGTATATGCTAGAATTACCATCACAAAAATACCTGAACAAGAGCTATATTTATGTGTTGCATAATAAAGCAGTCAGGCATTGGCATGTTCAAAGACAACTGCTGAACTTTTGTAGAGATTTTTAAACATGGGGTTTGTTTGAACAACAGGTATGCAATTGAATTCCTACTGAAAAAAGGGTTGCTGTTTTTAACCTTGGAAATCCACTCTATTTCCCAGCTTAGTGATTTCCATTGCACATACAAGATTCACGGGTATTATGTCTATTATGAATATTCACAGTCATAATTAACCCCCAGCAGCATCAACACATGGAAAGAGTCTGAATCTAATTTGTGAGGAATCAGCAATGGAAAGTCAAATCATTGCAAACAGTTCGGAGCTGGTTTTCAGACCCCAGGAAAACTATCATTACTGTGATTACACTTGAGGATTCAAGATGTCTTAGCACGATTCTTCATAGCAGTCCCTCCTGTGATATTTTTGCAAAGCCTTTCTTTTTCGTTTTGATGACTGAGAAATGATCATACCACAGTCACATATAAAATGCCTGTGGGAAGGTAGTTGTGTGGTGCTCCTTCATCACTGGCAAACTCTATTGTGCACATTATCCCAGCCTCAGGCTGGGCAACCGCATTAATCAAGCAGCTGCCCGTTCAAGCTGCTCACGGGAACTGAGATCAGGCAGGATTGTTGGTTTTAGGCAAAGGACTATAGATGCAGCCATCCACTGGGAGGGCCACAGGAGGCCCCTTGACCCTCTCTTGGCAGAGTGGTTTGTTTCTCATGCTGCGGAGAAAGTGAATGGAGGGGGAAGAGAAACTGGGGTAGGGTTTTATTCATCAGGACTGGAGGGTAACACTCAGTGACCTCTTGTGGTCCCTTAACACTGTAAAATGAAAGAAGATGCCCAAATTCCTCCCAATGAGGGGATTTATTGAGTGCTGACTCTGCTACATGATGTTATGTGTTGTCTGTCTTTCATCTTCAAGAATAACACTGCAGATAAATACTATTATTTATAATTTACTGAGATTGAGAGATGGCATTTGCCCAAGATGTCAAAGCCGGTAAGTAGTAGAACCAGGATTATACAGCCTCAGACTTGCCTTCTTCTTCTTCTTTCTTTCTTATTTTTTTTTTATCTTTTTATTTTTTTGTTTTTTTTGAGGCAGAGTCTTGCTCTTATGAAGTGCAGTGGCAGGAGACTGGAGTGCAGTGGCAGGATCTTGGCTCACTGCAACTTCTGCCTCCCAGATTCAAGCGATTCTCCTGCCTCAGCCTCCCGAGTAGCTGGGACTACTGGTGCCTGCCACCATGCCTGGTTAATTTTTGTATTTTTAGTAGAGATGAGGTTTCGCAATGTTGGCCAGGCTGGTTTCAAACTCCTAACCTCCTGCGATCCACCTGCCTTGGCCTCCCAAAGTGCTGGGATTACAGGTGTGTGCCACCGCATCCGGCCAGGCTTGCCTTCTTAATCTCTTAATCTCTTCCTGCTGTCATTTGAACAGAAGATTTTGATTTTAAAATAATCAAAATTATTAAACTTTTTTATGGTTAATTATTTTATGTTTGTTCTGTTGTAGAAATTCTATCCTGCCCTGAGGTCATAAAGGTAGTCCTTTATGTTGTAAGGCTTTATACTTTTGCCTTTCACATTTAGGTATAATTTGAGGAAACATCTAATCCATCGGGAATTAAGTTTGTTTAAAGTATGACAATTTAATATGTTTAAAGTATGACAATTTAATTTTTCCCAGTGTGGACACCCTACTGTCCCCGTGTCTCTTATTAAAATGGTTATTCTGTCCACATTAGTTACCAAGGCCACCTCTGTCATAGACCAGGTGTCCACGTCTGTGTGGTTTGCCTCTGGTCTCTATTCTGCTCTACTTCCTTAATTTCCATAGTCTTATAATGAGTTTTATAACTGGCGGGAAGTATCCTCTCACCTTATTCTTCTTGAAGAGTGAGTTGGCTAATTTTAGCCCTTTGCACTTACATATATATTTCAGAATCAACTAAGGAAGTTTTACTCACACACAAACACACACACACGGGTATGCATTGGGATTTTCTTTGAAATTGTATTGACCACATAGATCAATTTAGGGAGAACAGTTCTTATAGTATTAATATCTCTCTGTCCTTTCTTCAATCTTATTTGGTATCTCTTTATAACTTTTCCATAAGCCTACCAATGTTTTATTAATTTTTAGGTGTATGATATTTTGATGCTATCACAAATGTATTATTTATTTTATTTTTTTCTCTGTTGCTGGTATATAGATCGCAATTTACTTTTTCATTGTGGTAAAATACACATGACCTCAAATTTACCATTGTAATCATTTAAAAGTGTACAATTCGGTGGCATTTAGTATATTCACAATGTTGTGCAACCATCACCACGAAGTAGTCTACTTTCGTGTTTGATTTTGTAGCCAGCAACTTTACTAATCTCTCTCATTATTTTAGTAATGTGTCTGTGGGTTCTTTTAGACTTTCTATATGCCTGCAAAGAATGACAGCTTGCTTGCTTTCCGATTGATCCTTATCTCTTTTATTTCCTCTTCATACCTTACTGCACAGGGAAAGGCTCCAGGATAGTGTTGAGTAGTGGAGTGAGGGCAGCATCCTTGTTGTTCTGCTGAGTCCAGAGGGAAGTTTCCATCTTTTACTAGGAACTCTGAGGCATGTTATTTAAACACAGTAATTGTAGTGGTTTTATAGTTCATGTTTTCATATTCCAACATCTGAAGTTTTTATATTTCTATTTCTGTTCTTGTTAATTCTATTGGTTCTTGTGGTTTTTTGTTGTTTTTTTTTTCCTTGAGTAGTCATCTTTTTTGTTGTTGTTGTTCATTTATTTGTTTTTTTGAGACAGAGTTTCTCCTTTGTTGCCCAGGCTGGAATGCGATGGCATGATCTTGGCTCACTGCAACCTCTGCCTCCAGGTTCAAGAGATTGTTGTGCCTCCTGAATAGCTGGGACTACAGGCACATGCCACCATGCCCAGCTAATTTTTTGGTATTTTTAGTAGAAACAGGTTTTTGCCATGTTGGCCAGGCTGGTCTCAAACTCCTGGCCTCAAGTGATCCGCCCGCCTCAGCCTCCCAAAGTGCTGGGATTACAGGCACGAGCCAGTATGCCTGGCCTAGTTGTTTATTTTTTACTGTGAGCTACTGCATATAGAACAGTTCTCTGAGTGACCTTGTACCAACCCTTTCCCCCTACTTTCTTAGTTGTAGTTCACAAGAATAATTGTGGAATGTGCTGGGAATACAACATCTTGAGATAAGAGGGAGCTGGCTGAAATAGCCTCAGTTCTGTTTCAGTCGCCTTCCCTTCTCCGGAAACATATGTCCTTCAGTGCTTCAGCCCAGTGATCATGTGGTCCAGGGGTATACAATCCAGGACGGGCTGCTTCCTGGGGTCCCTGTGCTGTAGTACAAGTGGGGCATGTGCAGAAGAGATGCCATCTGCTTCCCAGGCAACTTTCCTGAACTTTGGGGTGCAGCCCCCAATGCACCTATGGTTTCTGTTGTCCTCTGCTGCCTGTCTCTAAGTAATAAATCTGCTTCATGCAGCCTGTTGTGTATAGGGGTGTTCTGTTTTACTGGACTCCAGCAAGTTGGTAACCAGTGCACAGGCAACTTGCTTCGCTCTCCATTGCCTAGGAAAATAGTATGGTGCTTCCTTAGAGGCCTGGGAGGTACTTGGCCAGGGAACATTGGCATGTGCTGCAGAGAAAAACACTGCCAACTTGGAACCACTTTCATCTAAATTCAAGATTGAGGATTTTTAACCAAAAACTGCTATAAACTTTCTAGCTTGTGGTGACAACTCAGTTTTCCTCTGCCCCACTGAAGCAGCTTTCCTCAAAGTGTCTTGCGGAGGTGAGCAGTGGGCATTTACTTCTCATTCACTCTTGAAACAAGAAAAGCTCTTTGGCACTGCACCCTTACTATGGAGAGGGTGTCCCGTTAGACTGCCCACCTGGCATGTTCAGGGCCTTGGCCTCTGTCTTCAGACTCCGTAAGGTCAGATTGACCAAAGCACAACTTCAAGGGCTCCCCAACTGCTCTCGGGGCAAGGTGGCTTCAGGCCTCTGCTCCTCCTTCTGAGTTCCCACTTTCCTTGATTTCTGACCTTGTAGTTCCTTGTGATCTTATCAAGTCTTTCATGATCTCAAGAAAGTTTTCAGTGAGAGGTGGGAGTCTTTGGTCCAAATATGTTAGCTTACTAGGAAACCAGAAAAAAGTTCTTTTTTTATGTTTTTTGATAAAAGGAATGAATCTCTGATGTGTTTTGCACTTAGTGATGGATTTTAGGCATTTTCTTTTTTCTTGCTTACTTCCATGATGATAAATCTGTTGATTTTGCCTTCCAGCTATTCTTACTGGATTCTAGAGGTGATGTTTCTGAAGGTCAGGTGGTGGGTAAGACCAGTGATGGGCATCTGTCCTCTGACATTAAGGCGGGGAAAACAAAAGAGAAAAGGCCCCTCTTCTCTTTATTTTGGAGATTACTGTGATCCTCGAGTGCCCCGGGCTTAGCTGCTCACTGTTTCTGACTCCAGAGATCCATGAGTAATTGAAATCCTCTATTGTGACTGAGTTCACAGCACTTTGGGAGGCCAAGGCAGTCGGATCACCTGAGGTCAGAAGTTCAAGACCAGTCTGGCCAACTTTCAGCAAAACCCCATTTCTACTAAAAATACAAAAATTAGCCAGACATGGTGGTGTGCACCTGTAGCCCCAGCTACTTGGGAGTCTGAGGTGGAAGGATCACTTGAACACAGGAGGTGGAGGTTGCCGTGAGCCAAGGTTGCGCTACTGCACTCCAGCCTGGGCAACAGAGCAGGACTCCATCTGAAAAAAAAATTGTAAAGTACCGTGTCAATATCAGTGGCTATTGTTATTAACATCATTATTAATTATTTGTACAACTGAATGACTATACTAAATGATAACTGTAATTATAAAAACTTAGTCATAACTGGTCTAATTTACCTATGTAAAGATTCACATTAGGTTATGGGATTCCTGGTTCCCAGGGAGAAGTTGGCATTCTTTTCCCTATGTTTCTCTATGTACTGATAGATGACATTTGGACCTGACTTGTATCAGGATATATTTGGCTGCAGTAATAGAATACCTAAAATGGACTTAAAAATGTAGGATGTTTTATTACCTCAAAGAACAATTATTGTGGAAGAAGGTGCTTTTGTAGGTGGTTCGGCAGCTTAGCAGTTAAGACCCCAGGTCAGCATCTTTGTATTCTATTGGCCTTTCCTTGAGTGTCACAGATGAACTCTAGAGTTTCAAATAGCAAATCCTCATACTGGCACCCTCCGTGAGAAGGAAGGCTCGGTAGGCAAAATGGTAGCCTCCAAGATGGTGGTTTCAGTGGGGGCATCATGGCTGGAAGGGCACAGTAGGAGCTCCTAGAATGCTGATAATGTTCTGCTTCTTAATCCACGGTGCAATCAATTAAAAAGTTTCACTCTTATGATTTGGTCACTTTTCTATACATGTATTGCACTCAATAAAAAGGCTTAAAAAGTATTAAAATCACCACATAATAAATGAAATATCTGTGCTTGCCCCAGTCCTGAGCCTGACCCTCAGCTTCAGCCTCTACTGGACCCCTGCCCCTCTCCCTTCTTCCACATCTGCGCTCAGTGATGGTATGAGCATCAGATAAGACTGTGAACATACAGGTTGAGTATCCTTTATCCAAAATGCTTAGGACCAGGCTTGTTTTTTATTTTGGATTTTTTCAGATTGTGGAATATTTGCATGATACCAGTTCAACATTCCTAACTGGAAAATCTGAAGTGCTCCATTGAGCAGTTCCTTTGAGCACTGTGTCAGTGCTCAAAAAAGTTCAGATTTGGGGGCATTTTGGATTTTGGAACTTCAGGTTAGGGGTACCCAACTTATATTGAGAGATGATTAAAAACAGCAACACATCCCTTTCAATTCACAAAAACAACTCGGTCAATTTGGTCAGTCAAATTGTCTCACTTGGGCACACATCATATAGCTTCTTTAAGTACAATAATGACCATATAACATCTCTTTTTCCTAATGACAATAATATTATTTTATCTTCTTAGTGATAAGGTTATTGAGGATAGGAAGACAGCTTTTCATTTTCAGTCTCCAGGACACACACAAACCTGAGTACATAGTAGGTACTCAGTAAACACTTATTGAATGAATGTGTACATGAATTGTGAGAAGCCAATGAAAGAGAAGGTAAATTATCTTGTTGTGACAAATAGCAATTAAAGAAAAATTGGAAACTTAGACAGCAGGACAGTAACAAGAAGTAGTGTCAGTGTTCTGTTTTCTAACTATATTTACATGACACTAAATATAATAAATAGGTTGTTAAACATCATTCCCTTACTTGAAAAATCCATCTCTAACTTTCCTAAAAATAAGCACACTCCTTACTGCTTGAGTATCTAAAAATGAAAAGAAAAATGTGATGGGCGAGGTGCCCCAGTTCCCAAGAGTTGTGGCACCAGCATTTGCCACAGAGTCAAAGATTTTCAGCATCTTACCTTAAACACTTCTCCAGGCAGCCTCCTCAACAGATTACCTTACCCAGCCATCCAAGCTTCCCTCACTTACCCAGGTCCTACCCTGACTGGACTGGGCCAGACACTCCCACTCCTTCCCCCAACCCCACCTTGGGTACCTCACTCTCTGAAGATATCAGGCTAAGAGTAAGCAGAACAAATATTTTCTTACCTGTTGTCAGTGTTACCTCTCTGGAATGTTCTTCCGCCTCAAAATCTTGGAAAATACCACCCCCACCCTGCCCCCAGTGCCAGGTGCCAAGTTCCCTTACTCTATGATTCCTACCGTAATTCCTTCCAGCCCTTGGTGATGTTGTCTCCTTGTGCTTTAACCTGACTTGTTTATCCTACTTGCAGAGCTCTTGCCACACTGGTGCAAAATAGCCAAGTATATGTGTGTCCTCCTCATTTGGTTATGGGCACACACCATGTCTTACTCATCTTTAAATTCCTGGCACTGATTACAGCACTGGACACCTAAAAGATGTGTGCTGAAAAGCATAGTGAATTGCATTACCAACTCTTACCCACATCCTAGGACATACTGACTGATGCCACCCTTTTCCTACATGGCACTGACACTTATGGAATGCCTGCTGTGTTTCTGGCACTTCTCTATGTCCTTTACATGGATGAACTCATTTGATCTTGACAGCGGCCCTATGTTCCTTGTCATCATCCCTATTTTAAAGATGAGGTCTTTGAGGCACAAAGTGACTGAGTAACTCACAAGGGCCAACAGCTTAGCAGGTAGAAGCCAGGATCTTGCAAGCTACCCTAGATGCTCTACTGCCTCTTGACTTGCAGTAATGAACTTTGTTTCTTGATTACCAACAAATAAATGAGACGAAAGAGGGCCTAGCAGGTTGTGGGTTTACTGTGTCATAACACAATTGGTTTCAATATTCATGCTGACCTGGAGAACTGTTTGTTTTGATGGATATAAGCTTATGTGCCAAATGTCAAGAATAGAAAACCCCTCTTTATGCTGTGTGTTTGGTAACTCATTTTCTATGAGGAACAGTATGGTGATGTTAATACCAGAGATTTGGATTCAGTTCCCAGCTAGTTCTGCCTGTGTTTATCTGTGGGACCTTGGCTGACTATTCCTCTTGTCCTCCCACTGGGTCTGAGGATTTGATGACACAAGTAAAGGCCTTAGCATGGGGCTCAACAAAAGACAGTGTGTGGAGGGTCCCCAGGATGACCCCAGGTTTGGAGATTAATTAGAGGACCTCACAGGACTCAGCATATAATTACACTCATGGCTAAGATTTATTGCAGCAAAAGAATAGGAGGCAAAATCAGCAAAAGGCTAAGTCCAGAAAAAGCCAGGTGCAAGCTTCTAAGAGTCCTTTCCCTGTGGAGTCACACAAGACATGCTTAATTCCTCTCGCAATGGGTTGCAACAACACATGTGAAATGTTGTCCATCAGGGAAGTTCATTAGAGACTGAATGCTCAGGGTTTTGTTGGGTGCCAGTGGTAGGCACCCTCTGCCTAGCAGGTGCCAATGTTATGCAGTCCCAGAAGGAAAGTATAAACCAAATTGACTGCACACATTGCACACTGCAAGGCATAGTGAGCTACCCTTATTGTTTAGGGAAAGTTTCATGTGGCTGTAGGGAACAGCTTACCAGCCAATGCCCAACCTTGCAGGCCTACCATCTAAAGATAGTCATCTCTGGTCTGCCATGTTTACTGTTTTCTGCACAGTCAGCCACCAACCTTCTGATGACTGACTATGCAGAAAAGAATAAGCAGCATCATAGCTGACACCACAAAACTCTATTCTTTTAAAGGCAGGTGGTTCAGTGAATACTGTGGCATCGAGGCATCTGAGAGGAAGGTATGTTCAGGACATGACCACAGCACCATTCATTTCTCTGGAGCATTAATTCTGTCTTTACTGCTCACCCACATTCCTTCACATCTTTCAGGGCATCTTTGAATTCCCACTTCTTTCACCCCTTCAGAGGCTACACAAGCCCCTTTCCATTTTTTCTCCTTCCTGTGGCATATGGAGTTTATGGTATGCTGTTTGGACTTCTGAATATACTATTTCATATTCTTTGTATATTTTGTATTTTTTCTTCAGCAGGTCCTTGTGTATTAGTCAAAATAGTGTGGAGGATCAAAAACTCAAATGCCTTCAAGGGCTAGGCAGATTACAGAAATGAAGGGAGATAGTTGCAAAGACAATAGAGAGTTGACACTTTCAAAAGAGAGTGGAACCTTCCTCCCCTGACAAAGGGTATTCACTGGATGAGCTTAGTCTGAAGGCATCAGTTTATAGCTCCTGGATTCAACTGACTGTGATTTTCTTTAGGTCAGAGATAATTTCTTATATAATTTCATTATTTCCCCAATAGAAAAATAATGTGTTTTTTTTCACCTATTCAACAACATTTATTCAATACAGCCATCTGCCTAGGATAAAAGATGAAAAAGACAAAATCTTTGCATCAAAGATATAAGTATTGTGTGAAAACAGACAAATAATGAAACAGGTATATGACAGTGTCATAAATTCTATGTTCAAGCCACATTGTGCTATTAGATATTACCAGGAACCATGTCTGTTTGCACAGATCATGGTTTCCCTGGTGCCTATACAGCACCTGGAATGTCATAGATATTTAACACATATCTGTTCAATGAACATTTGAATGAATGGTGCAGTGACTCCAAAACAATTTGACTGATTATCAATATCATTTGGGGGAATGTTATAAAAATACAGGCTACCAGGCCCAACAGTCTTATTGAATCAAAATTGCAGGGAATGCAGTCCAGAGACCTGACTACCTACAGTTTTCTATCTGACCATGATATTGGGAACATTGGCCAACCAAGGTGCTCCCTTCTTCTGTTTCATGCTTGCTATTGCTAAGAGAACTGAGTGAGTGCAGAAGGCACAGGTTCTTGTGGGAGGAGAGGTTGCTGGGGCTGCACTTTGCTATGCACCTGAACTTGTTGTCTAGATGCCCCTGCCAAACCCCTACAAGTTAGATTGTCTGAAGCAGGAGGGTTCAGAAGCCTGATGAGCTGCATTAAGGAATAAGACCTCCCTGGAAGGATTCAGTTTTTAATCTTGGCTGTAGGGCTTTGCTTGCTGTATCATTTCAGTTATCAAATACAAATTCTTAGGGAGGTAAAGTTTCACAGGTGACATCTCCTCCAATTGCCTGTGCACTAGCAGAAGCCCAGCGACTTTTTTTTTTTTTTAGCACTTTTCTTCTCCACAGGTCAGAATCTACAAGGCTCTAAGCTTCTTGATGCTAGGAACATTCTCTCTCTCTCTCTCTTTCTATGCTCCAGGGACATTACTTGCCAATGTTTGCTGAATAAATGGATGGGTGAGTTGAATCTATTTGAAATTTTAAATGTAGTATCTGTTTCTGTTTGTCTTTTTTTGTTATTGTAGAAGCAAGCACATGGAGAAACTAGAAGTAGACCCTAGCAAGCACTCATTCCCTGATGTGGCTAACATAGTTCAAGAGAAAAAACACACACCCAGAAGACGACCTGAACCCAAAATTATACCAAGCGAGGAAGACCCAACCTTTGAAGAAAACCCTGAAGTGCCTCCGCTGATTTGAAATATCTGGCTGCGTTGCCACTGCCTGAGACCCACCAGGTCCAGTTTTGGTCGGTGTAGAGACCACATGCATATTATTCCTGGGATTAACACAGAGTTATTTGTCAATATCGCTACTCCAGTGTTTTAACTCTTACTTTGCAGAGTAATATCCTTAAGCTAGCTTAAAATTAAAAATGTATGTCTTAAATGCTATAACTCATCATTTCCCTATAATAAAGGGCTGGTGTTGAAAATATTTAGTAAGATCATAGAACTATTGCATAAAACATTGATTATAAATCCCAAAATTGTCTACTTACACAAAGTATTAATTCATAGATAAAAGGACTGAGTATTAAATTGGTACTTTAGCAAACTGGCCAAGCTTAGAAGTTAAAACTGTAATTTCAGACCCAATTGGAATACTTTAATATGATTTTAAGCAGCATTTCCATTTCCTTCTCATGATGTGTCTGCTTTCTCTGGTGGCATGGTATAATGGCAAGAATATGAGTTTTTAAATCAGGCACCCTGTGTTTGGATTTCAGCTCAATCACTTTGTAAAGACCTTCAGTAAGTCCTTTAATTTTCTGAGCCTTAGTGGCTTCATGTATAATCTGGGAATAATAACACTTGCCTCACAGGTTTGTCTCAAGATAAACGGCAGAAAGCACTTAGCGCAGTGTCAGCCATTCATTGAGTGCCTCGTCTCTCTCCTCCTCCCTGCTCCTTCTTCTCCTCCCTCCCCAATTACTTTTCTCGCCTTATTCTCTTTCTTCACCTTTTTACTCCCCATCCCACTCTTCCTCCTCTATTTCCTTCTTTACTTTTTAAATATCTTACCTCTTCTTTATCTAGAACATTATGAATTCAATATTTCACATACATTGTAGGACAAATTACTGTTACTCTGATCATGATATAGCAGCATTTAAATCAGTTTCCCCAAATATTCATTCAACAAATACTTATTGAGCAACTATTGAGTGCTAGCCCCCTCTCCATTCATCAGGGATTTAGTAGTAACAAAGCAGACAAATACATACACACAGACTATGTCAGGTGGTGATCAGAGCTCTGAAGGAGAGTCAGAGTGAGGGGATCAAGGGTGATGGGTGCTTTTTCAGACAGGAGCATTCTCCATTAAACAGGCTTCCAGTGGAAGACTCTGCTAATGTTTAGCAGATAACCAAAATGCATCAGTTAGAAAAAATGTGCTGAGAATGAGGGACTGGTTATAGGAATGCAATTAGACAAAAATGTGGGAAGAGCTGTGTAGTGAAGCTCTGGAAGGGAGAGGTAGAGAATTGGAAGAAGAATTGGTGCAGGTAGACAATTTAGAACTTGCACAGAATCTGAGAAGCTGAAGTAGGACTGTGACTAGGAGCTTGTGGAGAGGTCTATGGAAATTATCATGCTGTTGAAATTGTTGCCTCTATTTATCTGCTACCCCTCTGGTCCATGGCCAAGATCCTGGTGGGTGAGCTTGAAGCCAGCCTTCGTCAGCAGGCCTGCAGTAAGAAAGATGGGATGGACACACAGCAGTGGAGATCCAGGGTCAGCTGCAGCAGGCTGACCCTCTGCATCTCTCCATCACTGCAACTGATGGAGATGACTGAGTGTAACACCTTTCTTCGTGGTCAACTCTACCCAGGAACCACATAGGGAAGGAAATTCTGGAAAATGGTTCCCAGCCTTAGCCAACTTGACATATTATAATCCACCAGAACTCAAACTCTACCAACTTGGAAATCATGTACATTTGTCAGGACTGTATTTAACTTCCACATAAAGAGAAAGCAAAATTATACTTTTGACCAAACTAATACAATTATCCGTTAAACAAAAAAACTGTGCTATCTGTTGTGGACTGAATAATTGTGTACTCACAAAATCCATACGTGGAAGCCCTAACCCCCAGTGTGATGGTGTTTGGAGGTGGGCCTTTGGGAGATAATTAGGATTAAATAGTATCAGGAGGATTGGTTCCTCATGATGGGATCTGTGTTCTAAAGAGGAAGAGACACTGGAGACCACTCTCTCTCAGTCATCTGAGGACATAGTACTAAGTCAGGAGGAGATCTTGGACTTCTGACCTCCAGAACTGGGAGAAATGAATTTTTGTTGTTTTAAGTACACAGTCTATGGTACTTTTTTGTGGCAGCCCAAGCAGATGAGGACACTATCCCTCTCCCAAAAAAAGATATACAGAGTCCTACATGTGACCTTATTCATCCATGATTGACAGTTTCTAGAGGAGTCACGCTCTCATTTTTATATCCTATGAATTAACTATTGAGATATAAAGTTAATCACTATTAACACATCCTATGTTAGAATGGAAAAAAAAGAAACAAAGTGAAGGGATTTACGTCTATAGATAAATTCCTATGTGGATGGAAATATGTGGTCCACGGTGTCGTTTTGGGTCCCCAGGAATTACCATTGTTTCAGAGCCAATGTCCAGTAATCCTTGAAATGTCTGGGTGTTTCTTTCCTCTCAGTGCACAGTCACCCTCGTAAATGCGGGTCCCTTTGCAGAAAGCTAGAAGGAAGATTTATAGAATAAAATTTTGGCAGTATAGCAGGGTTCTTCCCCAAGGAGATCCAGCTGTCAGGTAGTAAACCAGGAGGATATCTGCGGGAAGAGTGTTCCAAAACCTAGACAGATTTTTATATATGGATACGTGTGTTTACACACATATATATTTGTATCAAAGCAAGGAAGAAATACCATCACTACTATAGATCTTGTGTTTGAAGCTGATCACGTGGCTGCAGCTGGTAACTGATATTTATAACCTTCTCCTTCCACTACTTATTTCATGTTACCTTTCCTTCAGCAAGCCACTCCACGGGGTAGTTCCTGACGTCTTGGGGCAACTCAGTCTTCATTCCTGCACATTCTATGCTACTGACAGTCCTATCTGTATTGGGCTATTTAGTTTTCCATTTACTGTTACCACAAAACTGGAGGTACTAAAAAGATGCCCCAAGAATTATCTGCATTTCAGTTAAATCCTTCCCTCTTCTCTCCTACTGCCCATGAGCAGTAGCTATTCATTTTCTTGTGATGGTGAAATCACCCAGCCAGTACACTGACTTCCTTCTTTGCCTGTTAGTTCACGGCACAAAGACCCCAACATGGCCAGATTTGTCTCCACTTGCAATCAGAAGGCAGCACTGTTGTGTTTTCTGATGAAAGCACTCTTTCCTTTGGAACCAATCTCTCTAAACCAGCAGAGCCCCAAGTTCCAGAGGCAGGAAGTAAAATGTTGTCAAGTTAATTAGTAGGGGCAGTAGTGAGCGGACCATACTCATTCCCATCCCTTGGTCCCAGATCTGTGCATCTTGGCTGTGAGAGAAATAGCACCATATATCGAATGGGGATTCAGATTCTATGTTATATCCCAAGGAACATTACCTCATCCACAAAAAGCATTATATCACATGCTGGCACTTTAATTAAACCTTCAAAAGGCCACTTCATTGTTCTATCAGGCCAGCTGCTCCGGGTAAGTTCACTGAATTCTATAGCATCATTCTATTGGCATGCTTCATTTGCTGCAAATTGAGTCGCTTGGTTAGAAGTGACACTCCATGAAATACTATGACAGTGAATACGGCATTTGTTAGGTAAGTCCACAGATGGTGGTTTTGGCAGAAGCACTGTAGGGAAGGAAGAAAGGTTTATGTTCAGAATAAGTGCATTTTTCAGTGAAAATAAGGGTCTTTCTCTTCTATAATAGAATTGTTCTTGTGTAATCAACTTGCCACCAGGTGGCTGGCTGGTCCTATAGGGCCTTTAAGTGGCTACATATGGGACTAAGTGTTGGCTTCTACTTTTGTCATATTTGTCACTGTGAAAGTCCAAAAACATCTGCAAATTACTGGACACTCCTTCCATCAAGAGGTGGAGTCTCTGCCCTCTTACCTTGAATCTGGGCTAAACTTGTGACTTGCATCTAACCTATAGAAATAATGTCATAAGGCTTTCACGGCCATACCACTAGATGGCTGTCATAGCCACACCAATTCTGGTTCGTTCTCTTGGGACGCTTGCTCTGAGCGAATCCAGCCACCATGGGAGAAGTTCAACCACTCTGGGACTGCCATGCTGGAAATGCCAAACATGGGCGTTCCAATCACAGCCTCAGCAGCGTTCCTGGCTACCGCATCAACTTCAGACAGACAAGTCTGCCATCTTTTATGTCAAGTCCAGTCAAGCCTTTAGATTACTGCAGTTCTAGTCAACATCTAGCTGCAACAGCAGGAGAGACCCCAAGTGAAAACTGTCCCGCTGAGCTTTCCCAAAATTGAACCCACAAAATTGTGGGCAAAATACAGTGGTTTTAATCTACTAAATTTGGGAGGTAATTTTTCATTTGGTAGCAGTAGCAATCAGAACACATTTGGCACCTGGAGATGGGGCTTTACCAAAACAAAAACCTAAGACATATGGTTATTGCTGGGGACTAGGGAGCAGTCAAGCTGGAATGACCCTGAGGTGGCTGATGTGTTTGGATGCTCCAGGAAACAGACACCAAGAAGAAGTTAGAACTGCAAGAGATTTACTGGGGGGTAATGCCTAAGGAAGAAGGAGAAAAGGGGAAGCAGAAGTACAAACGGAAAGCCTTAAGACTTTCAAGCTTAGATGTGACTTTGACACCTGTAAAATGAGGTAGAAGGAAGAGGAAGGAGGATTGGCTAGAAGGACCCTCTAACTGCAGCTCTGAGAGAATCTCAGCCGATGGGGAGCTCCAGCACAAAGACTGTCACAGAAGACGGGCATGTTGGGCAGAAATGGCCAAGCCTGGATGCCCTGCCATGTTGAGTTATTGACTGGAAGCTGCCTTGAAGAGTGTGGGGGCCTCCGCCCAAATGCTGCAGTAGACCTGGGAGGCACTTGCCCCTGAGGTTGTCGGCTCTTTGCACTCCTTGTGGCAGGTTCTGTCTGGAAGAGGTCTGAGCAGTGCATCTCTGTGGCTACACAAGACTATTAAGGAAACCTGATAGGCCCCAGGAGGCTGTCAGTGAGGATGTATAGGAAACTAAGGAACATGGTCTTCCCTGATGGAGGAAAGGAGGTCCTCGTTATGTAGTAGAAGAAAATTTAGTAACTGTTGCCTATGGTAACATGAAAAAATTTTTAATGCACCTACTGACTTGATGCATTTAATGAAAGAGATTTCCAAATTGAATGCTGAAAGTGTCCGCTAGGGTCTTGCAGCTACAAATCACAGGGTACAAATAGGGATAAGCTAAAGAGGACATGTAAAGGAGCTAACCTGGCTAGGTTCAAAACTAAAACTTTCTCATCCCAGTCTCTTTCAGCAGAGTGAAACTGGCCTCACCATAACTGTGGACCCCTGTGTTGTTTGGTGTCCCCTTGGGTAGTGTTTCCGGAAGTTGGGGGTACACAGGCTGGTACGTGACTCATGCCTGAGAAGATTCTAAATGACAGTGGGCCAGGGTATGATCCTGTGGGCAGAATCAGTCCAGACAGCCAGAGAAGGGCTGTACTGAGGCAACGGGAGAATGTGGCCCTCTCCTAAAAGCTGGCTGAGGTTCCCTGAGCAAAGGACGGCCTGGGTTCGTCTAGGGCACCGTTCATTTGCACTACCTGGAGGAGTGAGGAGCCTGAGAGAAGAGGTGGGAGTGTGCTGCAGGACACTAGGGACTGAGGATGGAATCTCAAAGGATTGGAAAGAACCAAAGATGTAGGAGAGAGGGACAAACAGAGAACCTCTGAAGGGGCTAGGAAAGGGTCTCAAGAGGGAGAAAAACTGCCTCCAATTCTCCCCCAACCCTGCAGAGCAGGAAGCCTGACCAAGCCCCTAAGAACAGTCAAGGTCCTGTTTTTCCTAGCCTTTGACTTGAATGAATAAGGGAGGGGGTGGTCACCAGGACCCAGAGAGACAGCTGAGTCCAGTAGGCAACTGACAGGAGCTGAGACCCTCTTCCAGGGGCAGCCAGCCCAGTGCCACCCACAGGGAGACAACTGGGAGAATAGACATCTTGACCTGACTCCCTCCTTCCCTCCTATCTCTTGCTAAAGGTTCCCAGTGACCAAAACCCACTGGAAGCCACAGGCAAGGGAGCCTGTTGATGGGGTCCTTCAAGGTCATCTTCCTGGGTACACAGCACGGTGAAGAGTGGGGGAAGAGTCGGCATTCTCCCTTTTATCTTCCTTCCTCCCTGACTCCACTTCTCCCACACTGCAGGAGGGGGCTAGATATCCAGAGTCCAGTAGACCATGACATAAGCAGGATCAGAGAAGGGAGAGGAAGAACCACATTGCCACCACCTTCTCTGTTGCATTTCTAACCTCAGCATCCTGAGAAGGGGACTGAGGAGGGAGAGGAGATAGAGGATGCAATGTCAGGGTTTTGACCATTATAGGGACAATCTCATCTCTGAATATAGATGAAGAATATGAGTCCAGTGGCTGAAGGGCCAAGAAGAAATGCCACAGGATCTGCCTAAGTCTTCATCAAGGGGCAGGAAAGGGCCACCCCCACTGAAGAAAGGTGAAGGCATAGTGGGAGACAAATCTGTTGTGTTTGGATCACACTGACAAGGTTAACATTCATGCTTAAAAGTTCGTGGATAATAAGCAGTGATTCCAGAACCTGGCACTCCAGCTGCTCCTTCCAAAGTCCCCCGTGCCACCCTCTCATGCTCTGCCTCCACTCCTTTTTACTTCTGGGGACCTGGTTTGTTTATGGCTCCCACGTGAGCACCGCCAGCAGCAGGAGAGGCCTTCAGTTCTCTTCCCAGTCCTCACAAGGAAGAAACTCAGCAGGCGTGATGCCCAACGCCCTGCATGCCATGCATTTTCCTTCTGATTTTCTTCTCAGGCCTTCCTTGAGCAGCATGAACCAGCCCTGTGGTATCAATGCCCATCCCGGCCACCGTCCCCCACACAGCTGTTTGTGTCTGCATTCTCCTCCCAGCTGCCATGATGAGCCTGGCAACTGCATGCCCCTGCATGTGAGTGGCGTGCAAATGTCCAGGTGAGACCACTGACAGTG
Organism: Piliocolobus tephrosceles; assembly: GCF_002776525.5. Lineage (NCBI taxonomy): Eukaryota > Metazoa > Chordata > Mammalia > Primates > Cercopithecidae > Piliocolobus > Piliocolobus tephrosceles. Next base: position 136,157,161 of record NC_045440.1, on the reverse strand, counting down.
ACCACTGAGGAGATGTGAGTCTGACTCAAAGCCCCCAGGCCTGAGTGGCGGTGTCCTCCTTCCTCGCTCACGGGAAGGCTGCCCTCCATGTGATAGCTGATTTGCAGCATGCGGTGTGTGTCTGTCACCCTTTGCAGCCTGTCACAGCTTTCCTGATGCATTTGGATGGAAAGTGCTACCACATCTGCAATTGATGCATGTCAGGCCAATGTGTCTACCACTCTGTGGTAGACCCAAGCTAAATTAGTGGTTCTCTTCTACGTCTGCCCCCTAATTATTGCTCTTTGCATTTGGTCTGGTGTTTTCCTTGTATTCGAGATCAGCTGCAGCTTGTCCAGCTGCTAGGGCTCTCCACTTAGCACACATTTCCCAAGGACCTAGGAGGTGTGAGGAGCCATATCAGGTGCCAGGGAAGATTCACTTGCAAGGTCCCATGATTCCAGTTCTCATGTTCCTTCGCTGAGGACTCTGCTCCCTCCAGCCATCACATGAAGGCTGGTCACTGAGGGTCGCCTCTTCCCTCCCCACTCTGCTCCATATGCACCCCCTCCCAGGGCCCAGTCTCATGGCTTCTGCCACCAGCTCTGGTTGGATGCCTCTGCAATCTCCATTTTAGGCCTTGAATTTGGGCCTAAACTTTGTCTCTCTTCTCCTGGATGTCTTATACATGGTTCCATACAAAGTTCAGTATCTTCCTCCTCATTTTTTCTGCCACTTCATCTTATTCTGCCTCTTCTGGCTTTAGTTTTATGGATTAACTTTCCAATCACCCAGATTAGAAAACACTGTCACTGCTTCCTATATTCAACATTCAACTGGCAACTAACTCCTATACATGCTACCTCAAAGAAAGCATCTCCAGTTCTCTCAACCCTGTCTACATTTAATCCCCATCATCTGCTGTGCCAACGTGGCCCCAACTTCTGCCCTCCTTGATATAAATGCCCCCTTTGACTGTTACCCAAGGGCAAGGTTGAACACATCAGATCTGGGCCCCAACCTGCTATGTGCCACACCTCCCACCACCTTTCCCACAGCACTCACCCTGCTCACAGCCCCAAGGTTGTCACCATCCCTGACAGCCAGTGTGACATATCCACTGACCCCCTGCTGGTGCTGTGGACTGAGGCTGGTTGTGTGCTGGATCTGAGGGGCTCAGGGGAGCTCCTCTCAGGCTTGGCCAGGAGTGGGGAGTGCTGCCAGGGCCCAGGGACAGAGTGAAGGTCCTGCTGGTGGAGGGGAAGGCAAGACAAAGTGCACAAGGCATCTCTTCCTTGACAAGAACATCCATTGTTGGAATCATTGTAAATCAGTGGAGCCTTTGTCAGAGAGAAATGAAGTCTGATATAATGAGCTGTCATCTTGCTTCAGCTGCACTGGCTAAGTGTGTCAGTTCATGTGCTATCAAGGTGAGAAATCATGGGCCACCATGACCCAGGAGCTCCCTGCAGCAGGACTCAGGGTTATGGAGAACCATATTATTTACTCTGCTCACCTGCACCAACAAAGGAAAAGCAGTGCTGTCTGGTTACTATCGCTACCTAACAAACCATTCTGGATTTAGTGACATAAAGCAACAATTTTATTATGCTCAGGGTCTCTGTAGGTCAGAAATGCCAACAGGCATAATGAGGACACTTTGTCTTTTCTCTTATGCCTCAGCTTGGAAGACCCACCAATCAGGGGTGATTTGGAATCTGGAGGCTGGAATCATCTGGAGATGTCTTTATTTGTACATTGAGCAGTTGATGCTTTTGACCAGCCTTCAAGTGGCCTGACAGCCAGAACGGTCACACGTGTCCATAACAGCTAGTCCAGGCTTCCTCAGGGCAGGGCAGAGTGGCTGGGTTCCAAGAGTGAGCACCCCAAGAGAACGATGAAGGAGTGCATGGCTTTTTTTTTTTTTTTTTTTTTTTGGACAGAATCTCACTCTGTCACTGGGCTGGAGTATAGTGGCGAAATCTTGGCTCACTGCAACCTCTGTCTCCCTGGTTCAAACAATTCTCCTGCCTCAGCCTCCCGAGTAGCTGGGACTACAGGTGCACACCACTATGGCTGGCTAATTTTTGTACTTTTAGTGGAGACAGGGTTTCACCATGTTGGCCAGGATGGTCTCCATCTCTTGACCTCGTGATCTGCCTGCCTCAGCCTCCCAAAGTGCTGGGATTACAGGCATGAGCCACCACGTCTGGCCGGATGCATGGCATTTTTAAACTCTAGCCTTGGAAGTTGCATAGCTCATTTCTGTCATACCCTAATGATCAGGGAAATTACAGAGGCCTGCCCAGGTTCAAAGGGAGAAGAGTCTCTACCTCTTGCTGGGGAGAGTACAAGGTTCTCAAAGAGCTTGTGGAACAACAGATATTGTTGGGAGATCTTTGGAAAATACAGTCCACCACAACACCCTTCCTCCTCCATGAAGCTCAAGTTCTCTTAGGTGACATTGCAATGTTCCCTTTGTCAAGAAGAGGAGGTGGTTCCTCACCTGTTGTTGTATAAATAAAAGATTTGGGCGATGGGGGTGGGGAGATACAGATTTAATTTTACCCCAAGGCCATTTTTAGAACCTACACCACTGCCTGCCGCTCCTTCCTTTGGAGAGTTCTAGAGATAAAAATATTTACAAATCAATGCAAGGCCAAATAAAGATCCTTAGAGGCAGTTTAGAAGAGTGGTTTGGAATTATGAATTAGATCCTCTTTAGTGTTCCTTAGGTTTTGCAGATAAAAATAGAAAAGAAAAATTTTAATTTCCTCTGGCTCTATTTCTCTGAGAGCCACACTGAACTGTAATATTGTACTTACCTATTCATTAATTATTTTTCTGGTAGTATCTTTGCATTGTATGTAATATTACTCGAATTTCCCAAGGTGTCAGTATGTGAGTTTATCTGTGATCATCGTCATGGCCTTAATTCAAATTTCCCTGGCTCTAGCCCCATCTGCTGATGAAGGACCTCCAGCTTGTGTGCCCATGTATTCCTGGGGAACCTCTCACCATGCCAATGTTTCTCTACCCAACTGGACAGCACCTTTTGGGGACATCCTCCCCTCCAGCCTCCAGTCTCTTCTGCTGTTCTTTGGACCACTACGCATGCCCCTGGGCTCTGGCCATGCCAACATGTCCAACAATTGCAGGCAATCCTTTACTATTAATAGAAGATTTCCCAGTGCAGTTTTTTGAGGGCTCTCAGACTTTAGAGAATAGACTACTTTTGCATGAATTGGAAATGTTTTCCCTGCCCTTTGTTCTGTGTGCAAGTGGTGGGTGTTGGGGTAGAAGTGAGAATACCTTCTCCATCTCCCGTGTCTTCAGCCGTGGATGGTCAGTGACCATCACCTACCCAGTGGTGCATAATGAGAGTCCTGACAGTGGGGATCCCTTGTCGTTGTTCTCACCTGTTCTCAAAGTAAAAACAGATACTGGATCTCCAAGAAAGCTTCAGGTATTCTTTCCAAAAAGCTCCGATAATTGACCCAACTTTGTACACCACTGGTGAAAGAACTGCCAGCCCCTTCAGTGTCATTCCAGAAGCAAACCCTCGCATTCTAGGACTTGAGTTGATGTCCTCAATTGATACTCTTTCCATAATCCATGCTTCCATTCCTCTCTCTTCTCAAGCCCTGTCTTCTTAATCCTCTTCCCCCAACAGGACCCCAGCTGTCCCATTTTCTTGGAAGTAGCAGACCTCTAATTGATCAAAGCTAAGCCTTCTGCTGTGTCTTAAAAACGTTGTCAATTGCATCATCCTGGGAGCCTCAGAGAGAAAGGTAGGATCTTGTTTTGCTGCAGGCTGACCCTGTGAGGCTTAGGTTTAGGTGGGGCCATCTGGAAGAGTAAGCTCTACCCCTTAGAACAGGGCAGGAGGAAGGGAGGACTCTTCCATTCTGAGATACAAAATAAAACCCACCTCACACCATGAACATTATTTTCCAAAAAACCTGATTTGGACTCCATATGGTAGTCATATATATTCTTTCTGGTAACATAACTTTGCTTGGCCTCGTTTCCTGTGAACAGTCGTGGTCTTATTTTGTTTAGAGATTGTTCATGCAATTGCTGCCTTGGGTAACCAACAGAGCTGTAGGACGTTGTCAGACAATGACGCATTCTGTGCCCAATCTCTTCTCCTGAATTCCCAGGATTCTCCTCCAAGTCAGGAAGGCAGTGATATTTTTATTTAAGTAGCTACACTATGCAAAGCCATATCTCTCCTTAGGACTCAGCCAATTTCCCCAGGTTCTGCTAAAGGCATATTTTGGAATTGTCACCACACTATCCTCTGAAGCGCCACTCTTCTCGGGAGGTTAAAGTCTGTTCCTGGTACAGCTCTTGAAGCCAACCCCTACTGTCATCAGGTTGAATTCTCTCCCAAAAATGAGTTAACAGAGCAGGTCTGAGGCTGCTATCCTTAGAAAGACCTGCAGGCATGGCCGTCATCTGGGAACTTGGACTTGGGGAGGGTTTCCACCATTCCCAGAATTGATAAGGGTGGCACAGTACCTAAACAGACAATGTGGTATATGTTCATTCCTGCTTTCCCTTCTGGGAGTCTGGAATTTTGGTATCTGCCAGGTAGAGGCAGAGAATAAAAGCCTTAAGCCCTGAGTCTCTAAGAAGTATTCCTGGTAGACAACATTTAACACATGGCACAACTCGTTGCTGGAAGAATTTAATATATGCCATGTGACCCCATGGGGAAAGGACTCTTGGGAGCTTTCCTCTGGGCTTTTCCCCATGCACACTTCTTTTGCTGATTTTGCTTTACATTCTTTTGTTGTAATAAATTATCGCCATGAGTATGACTATATGCTGTGTCCTGTGAGTCCTCCGAGCAAATTACCAAACCTGGAGATGGTCTTGGGGGTCTCTAAACACTCCTTCATCCCAGCTTGTTCTCCCACCACTATGAGTCTTTCCTCAATCACCCTACCATTCCCTGGAGACACCCAGATATACCTGATGATATGGTTTGGCTATGTCCGCACCCAGATCTCATCTGGAATTGTAGCTCCCATAATCCCCATGTGTCATGGGAGGGACCTGGTGAGAGGTAACTGAATCGTGGGGCAGGGTTTTTCCCGTGATATTCTCAAGATAGATAGATAATAAGTCTCATGAAAATCTAATCGTTTTATAGTTCCATGCACATGCTCTCTTGCCAGCCACCATCTGAGAAGTCCCTTTGTTCTTCCTTCATCTTCTGCCATGACTGTGAGACCTCACCAGCCATGTGAAACTGTGAGTCCATTAAACCTCTTTCCTTTATAAATTACCCAGTCTTGGGTATGTCTTTATTAGCATCATGGGAATGAACTGATGTACCTGGACAGTAATGAGTCCAGCCGAGGTGGACCCAGCCTGTATGCACACTGAGATCTGCTTTATAATACATTTTCCAATGACCTAATTTTTAATTCACATTTTTTCTATACATTACACTTCATACACCATTATAATATTCCTTGAAATTTTGTGGAATGGAATGATATAAATACATAAATGAAGACTATTTGATTATATATAATAAAATTAGGAATCAATAAAAGGATAGCTAAAACAATATTTTTGACTCAAAAAAACAGACTACAAAGTGATAATTGGGTTAAAAAGAAATAAATGAGTTTAAATGATAATGAAAAGATAATTTGTCAAAATGTGAAAGCTGAAGCTCACTGCTTAGAAGAAAATTTAGAGCTTTTGTTAAAAGATACTTTTTTGGATAAAGTTATAACTCTCCTATAAATATGGAATAGATAAATGTGAGAGATTGTATTTAGCTCACTAACGAGTGAACCTGTAGGGTATTATAACTGCTTCAAAGAGAATTCAAGAGTCATTAGCACATAGCATGCAGATGCTAAAATGAATTTATAAATAAATACAAAATCAGTCTATCCACAGGGCAATGACCAAATGCAATCTCCTTGACACATTTTTGTCTTGTCATCAATTGTCTACAAATTATATGGTTGTTGAAATAGACAATGAAATCTGGAGACAACAAGGAAAAGTGGGCCAGAGAGGTGACCCAGTAATTTAGTTTTGCCCATTTAAAAGTCTTTCACTTTTCTTGAACTTTGAGTACATTTATTAAAAAATATCAAAGACATAAACAAACTTAGAATTCAACTCAGGAAGCTAGAAAACAAGGAAACATACATAACTCAGAGATAGAAGAGAAAAATCAATTATGAAGATAGGGCAGAAATCAATGAATTAGAGGACAACAACAACAAAAAACAAATAGAGAAGCCTGTTTATTTGAAAAGACTAATCAGATAAACTCTGGCAAGATGTTTGAAAGAAAGAGGAAGGTGATGCAAATGATGAAATAGAAAGATGATTAACAAAATGTAGGATGAAAGCATGAACACGGCTACCTATGTAAAAGAACTTTAAATTTCTTAATGAAATATTAAATAAACTGTACACCAATACATTTGAAATTTCAGGAAAACTATCTCATGACAAAATTGACATTAAAAATAGAAAACTTAAATTGACCAATAACTTTTAAAACTTTACAACGTTAAGAAACAAACTTTGATCTACAACCTCCTTCCCCCATCACCAAATTCCCAAGTCCTTGGAAGTTTTATGAGAATTCGAGAAAATGTTCAAAATATAAAATAGTCTATATCATTTAAGGTGGTCTGAAAAAGGAAAAGAGATGGAAAAGCTGCTTAAATATTTATATGACACAACATGATTTTAGTATCTAACTAGATATTCAAAACGTATATGGAGCAATTTCATTTATGGACATGAATATAAACTCTTAAATACAATACTAATTGCCCAGGAGCGGTGGCTCACGCCTGTAATCCCAGCACTTTGGGAGGCCGAGGTGGGCAGATCACCTGAGGTCAGGAGTTCGAGACCAACTTGAACAACATGGTAAAACCCCGTCTCTACTAAAAATACAAAATCAGCTGGGCATGGTGGTGCATGCCTGTAATCCCAGCTACTTGGGAGGCTGAGGCAGGAGAATTGCTTGAACCCGGGAGGTGGAGGTTGCAATAAGCCAAGATTGCACCATTGCACTCCAGCCTGGGCAACAAGAGTGAAACTTCATCTCAAAAAAAAAAAAAAAAAAGTAACTAATTTAATACCATTGCATTAAAAATCACACATCACTAGCGAGTAACCTTTATCTCAGGAATGCAGAAGTGGTTTAACGTTACAAATTCAATCAATTTAATTTACATTAATCTATAGGAAAGGAGAAGCATTGCATCATCATGTCAATGGGTCAGAAGTTTAATAGTTACGATTTTAAAACGAAAAATATAAACTCTCAGAACAATTGATATTTTTAAAAAAGAACATTAACTTGGTAAGAATTTTTACCAAGCACACAAAATCCTTAAAGAAGATCAGTTATTTATATACATTTTATTATGTTCTGCACGGGAAAAGGATGTTTTCTATGCCTGTTACTCCTCAACATGCTACTGCAGATTCTGACTCCCCAAAGAGACAAGTACAAAAATAAGAGGTATTAGGATATCCTTAGTTGCAGATAACGGGATTATTTTCATAGAAAGCCTATGAGGAAAAAGACAAGTTGTTATAACAAGTAAGTGTGATAAATTTTCCAGATATGACATCAGCAAAGTCTCATAGTGTCCCTCTACAGCAGTAATCTTGAATTAAAAGTGTAGTAGAATATAAGCTGCCATTTACAAACAAAAATTTGCCATTCAGAAACAAAATTCATAAAGTATCTTAAGGATTAACCAAAGACTGCAAAAATATTGAGAAAAATTTAGATTCTATTACATGACATGAAGAAGTCCTTCTAAATGGTTGTACATACCATTGTGCATGGATAGGGTGATTAAATATTAAAACTTTGTGAAATCTTTAATAATTAATGTATAAATTCAATTCATTTCCAATAAAAACAATAGCATTTGGGAGTTCAGCAAATAGCTAAGACAAATTTTAAAATGAAAACGAAAATGAACTGCAGATTCACTTTACTACAAAGGCATTTCCTTAGTCCATCACCATAAATGCATACTAAATAATACAAATGAAGGTATTGTGATAATGACAAAATAATAAAAAAGGAAGAAATTTAAAATAGACCTTTGGAAATTGTATGATAGATGCTAGAAATACCATCATTAGTAAAGGGCTGAAAGGTGAATTACTTAGTAAATCATGTTGGGAAAGAGAAAATATAAGAATCCCTACTTCCCAACTAAGCCAACATAAAGTTCAAATGGATTAAAAATGTAAATTTTAAAGACACATTTATAAAGCTAATAGAAAAAAATAGGTGAATATGTTAAGATCTTGGGGGAGAGGGAAAGATATTTTCAACAAGGTCCCTCATGTCAAAACTTATGTGCAAATGTCTAAAAGAAGAGGTAAGTGTCAAAAACACCTGAGAGATTCACGGAGATCAGAAAAAGAAGAAAAAAAAGGAGTAGGAAATTAACAAAAGGCAAAATCTAATTGGCTAATTCGTATATTTCACTAGCAATCAGAAAAGACAAAGATAGCCAAACTTATCGTTATTAAGTACTGAGAAGATGTGGACAAACAGGAACACTCTTTCTTGTCTCAGAAACTGCAGGTCTTGGTGACCTTAGGTAAGTGCAGGGAGAGTGATGGTCAAAGCACTTAATAATTAGTTTCCCATGCAACAACCAATCAGAACAGATGCCTGACCAATCACAGAGAAGTCATCCTGTAATGCATATGCCAGCACAACTCACACCTAGTTCCAGAAAGAAAAGTGGGTCTGGGTTTTACAACAGTGTTGTCTGTGATAGCAGAGTTAGGGGACAACCGTGTCCAGCGTTCAGGGAAATGCGTGAAGAAAATGACATTTATGCTTCAAATGCCATTCTTTTAGGTGTCAGACATGAGTTAGGTGTACATACAGAAACATGGCTAGATCTTGAAAAGTAGTAACCAGAAAAAAGACTAAGAAATTAAGTGAAAATTAAAGCATGAATTAATCTTGGTAAATTTTAAAAATCACATACCCCATGAAACACGTATTTTCAAAGGAGATATATATATATATACCACAATGAATGTATGAAAGATAATTTGAAGGACAGAAACGAAATAAAATGAATTGGATGTCTATGGAAGAGTGGAATGGGTATGGGGATGTGGGATGACAGAGAAAATAATTAAAATTCATATATCCTTGCATTCATAAATACAAAAATAAACCATGCAGAGGCTTCACATGAAGTAATAAGGGTAATATGTAGTGAATGAAAAAATATGAACTGTTTTCAGCAAAACTTAGATCCTACGCAGGAAGAGGGGATAGGAAACAATAAATAGTAAATTAATATTGCTTTTTTTTTTTTTTTTTTTTTTGAGACAGAGTCTCACTCTGTTGCCCAGGCTGGAGTGCAGTTGCACGATCTCGTATCACTGCAAGCTCCGCCTCCCGGGTTCACGCCATTCTCCTGCCTCAGCCTCCCAAGTAGGTGGAACTACAGGCACCCGCCACCACGCCTGGCTAATTTTTTTGTATTTTTAGTAGAGACAGGGTTTCACCATGTTAACCAAGATGGTCTTGATGACGCCCACCTCACCCTCCCAAAGTGCTGGGATTACAGGCATGAGCCACCGCACCCAGCCTCAAAAAATTTTTAAACAAATATGATAAGTGCTTACTATGCAAAAGTGTTGTCTAAACACCTTGGGCTACACGGATAACCAATAAATATTTGCTTCCTAGGAAAGTTTATGTTCTACAAGGAGGAAATAGTAGAATCTCAGAAAAAGACCTGTTGTCCTCCATAAGAGCATTTCAGGCCTGGCCTTACTGATGAAGAGAGCACCAAGAGGCAGGATAGTCCGTGTCCCGATTGAAGGACAAGGACAACGCTGTTGAGATTAGCATACCTTTGTACTTAATTTGCACAACACTTGAAATGGTGGCTGTAGGAAGGAAACTGAGGAAAAGGGAAGAGACAGGCAGGCAAGGTGTGTGACCTCAGAATGTCTGAGAAGATGCCACACATCCCAAACAGCACGTGGGGTGTGTGACCTGCCAGGATATTTCCTGCCTTGTGAACTCATTAAAAGGGAAAGACGTACAATGAACCATCATTAGATTATCATTTCATTTAGTTACACATTTAACGAATTGTCTTTACCAAAAAACAAATGATATATGGAACCAAGTAGCAAAGACCACACCAAGGGTGAATACATATGTGATCACATCTACATACATACCACATGTATCACACATACATATTTAATTTTTTATAAACATATATTTAAAAGTTAACATAAACTTTTTCTCAGACTGATTTTGTGGTCGTGATATTGATATTTTCTCCCCGGAGCTTGGGGCAGACGGGACACCCACTGCATTTGGTCACCCGAGGGGTCAGTGATGAGTCCTTTGGGACTCTTTCTGAAGATGAGAGTGGGTATCAATAAACCACAGGCCAAATCTTCCCACTGACTGTTTTTGCACAGACTGTGAACTAAGGACTGGTTTTATATTTTTAAATAGTTGGAAAAAATCAAAAGAATAATATTTTATGATATGTGAAAATTATAGAAATGGAAATTTCATTGTCCACAAAGTTGAGTTGGAACACAGCCGCGCTGGTTTACGTTTTGTCCATGGCTGCTTTCTCACCGCAGGAACAGAGCTGAGTAGCTGCAACAGATTTCTCATGGCCCACAAAGCCTGAAATATTTACTCTCTGGCCCTTCACAGTTAAGTGGACTGTGGAGAAAAATTTCCCATTGAGAACTGTTCAAAGAAAAGCTGTGAAAACATGTCATTTCTTTATTGGTTAATGGGTTATAAAAATCACCTCTCAGGTCACCTTGAGAAATCCCTGCCTCAAAGGGCAGCCGTCAGTTTCAACTCCATCCCCAGACCAAAGCCCCAGGCACCCTCCAGCCTCCCCAAGTGCAGATACTCACGGCAATATTTTCACAGCACTCTGTTTATACTCACTCCACTTTAAAACAATACCTTTAATCATTTGTCATCTCACATGGGGTCCTGCAGGCTTTTGCCTTTGTAGGAAACCAGGCATTTCTCTGTTTCTTCTTTCTCTTTTCCTTCCCATATCCTCCTTCTAATTTATGTTCGACTTGTTTGCTGAGGAGGCAGGAGATAGAGACTGCTGAGAGCTCAAAGGGATGGGAAGTTTATCCTTCAAGTCCCGCCCACTCATCACCACTTCTCACCTTCCCCTGACCACCCTTACAAGTGGGTTCTTGCCTGCTTTCTCTTTGGACCCCACAAGGCCCTGTAATGAGTGTGCATGACTCTGACAGCTGTGGACTTAGAGTCCTTGGCTACAGCCCCCATGTAAAATATCCCATCCAGTTCTCCTCACAAATTGTTAAAATAACCACATTTCTTAGATTCCAGCACCCAAATCAGGTCTTTTAGACTGCCCCTCATGCCCAGAAGTGGCACAATAATTCTTGGGAGTATTATTATCATTTTTTCTCTCTTTTTTTTTTTTTTTTTTTTTTGAGACAGTCTCGCTCTGTCTCCCAGGCTGGAGTTCAGTGGCACGATCTCGGCTCACTGCAATCTTTGCCTCCCAGGTTCAGGTGATTCTTGTGCCTCAGACTCATGAGCAGCTGGGATTACAGGCACATGCCACCGCATGTGGCTAATTTTTGTATTTTTAGTAGAGACAGGGTTTTACCATGTTGGCCAGGCTGCTCTCGAACTCCTGACCTTAAGTGATCCACCTGCCTCAACCTCCCAGTATGCTGGGATTATAGGCGTGAGCCACAGTGGCCAGCCTGTTTTTCTATATTTTATTTTGAAAAGCAGGATACCTATAGATTTAACTCTAATAGCCTTAGTGTGTGATAATTGCTGTATTCATCTGTATTATCCTTGATTATATGTCACTTGAAGGCAGGGGCTGGATTGGTCACTTCAGCACCTGGCACGGTGGTTGGTTCAGAGGGAGCACGTGGGAAACCTTTGTTGATTGAATTGAAAAAAAAAAAAAGTTGATGAGACACCCATTTGTCTTAATCTTTCACCTCCCCTCAAAAGCAGGAGATTTTGCATACCCTGAGGCTGCTGAAGATAGTAACACTGCACTCCACTCAGCTGTGGATTTAATTTGACTTCTGCTTTCTGCAATTTTCAAGCCCCTGTTTTTTGTCAGGGAACATTTGCTGAGCACCTTCTCTTTGCCAGGGACTTGGGCAAAAGGGGCAGAGTGATGCAAGACGCCCTGCAGCCCTTCCACAAGGCCGTCTCCCAGCCCGCCTCAGCCCATGCTCACCCCTCTGCCCTCCCACCTGAGTCCTGGCTGCCTCTGAGTCTGCCTCACACGCCAGATTGACAACTGCTGGAGAGCAGGGCATGGGGTCAAACTCCTGCGTCTGTGTCCTGAGTACCTGACACCCATTTAGTCATCTCAATAACTACCTGTCACTTATGTCATGTAGCCCATGAGAACAGAGAGGCCTAGTGGAAACCGGCTGGGAATGAAGCCAGGTTCTGTGGCCTCAAGGGCTATCCCTTTTTACTCCTGATTACCTGCAAATCAATTGTGTAGTCTGGTCTCCGGTCAGGTGGCCTTTGCTCTGGGCTGTGGTTATTTTAGAAGCTAAATATAACTTTATTAACCATGAGAAGTGTCAGAAAAATTTATCACTGGCACTCACCACAGCCATTCCTCCCCATCAGGGTAGAGAAAATCAAAGCCCTCGAAATCAGCAAATGATGCTGAAAGCCTCTGGGCACCAGACCACACGGCAGACCCCGGGCCCACAAAGACATTAAACCCCAGGCCCTGTCCTTGGCTGCTCGTGTTTGAGGAGTCCTCCAGTTGCAACTCATTGTGTGAGTCCTCATCCCATTTGCATGAAGCATTAAGATGGGACCACAGAGGTAAGCAATTAAATCTGATTAGAAGCACAGAGAAGGAAGGTGGGATTACATGAGGAGAGAGGGAAAGAGAGCAGAAAGCTAAAAAGTTGGAAAATGTGTGGGTTTCTCTCCAGCTTCAGATTAAGCAATGTTGTACTCATGGACCTGGCACCTGTTAGGATGCAAAACCTTGCTAGGTACTTCCACACTCAGCGTTTGCTTGCTCTTCATAACAGCACTAATGAGGTAGAAGTATTTATGTGATCTCTGCTTTACAGATGATGAGCTGGGACTCAGGGAGGCCAGGATCCCAGCACAGAGCCACACAGCTAATGTGAGCATGACCAGCAGTTGGATTTAGACTGGACTCCAAGCCCAGGGCTCTTTCTTATGTACTACAATTGCCTGTCCTGGAGAATGTGAAGACACCCCTGGTCCCCACAGCAGACCTTGCCCTTGGCCCACTCTCCAACTATAAGATCAGAGCTATAAGTGTGTGGCCCACTACCCCAGGCTAAGCGTCTAAACCAATAGCACCAACAGGTGCATCAGTTATCTCAATTAGAATTTCTAAGTTAGGATTAATTTCACTGCATATAATAGAAAATAAAATACATGGATAAAATAAGAGAAACATTTATTTTTCCCTCGTCAAACAAGGATCCAAAGGCAGAAAACAGGGTGAGTGATATGGTTTGACTGTGTCCCCATCCAAAGTCTCATCTTGAATTGAATTTTATTGCCCATAAACCCCACGTGTCAAGGGCGGGACCAGGTGGAGGTAATTGAATCACCGGGGCAGTTTCCTCCATGCTGTTCTGGTGATAATGAGTCTCACGAGATCTGATGGGTTAATAAGCATCTGGCATTCTTCCTGCTTGCACTCACTTTGTCCTGCCGCCCTGTAAAGAAGGTGCCTGCTTCTCCTTTGCCTTTCGCTATTATTGTAAGTGTCCTGAGGCCTCATCAGCCATGCAGAACTGTGAGTCAATTAAACCTCTTCCTTCATAAATTACCCAGTCTCAGGTATTTCTTCATGTCAGTGCGAGAATGGACTAATACAGTGAGTATGGAGGTTACATGATGTTATTAGAGAGCAGCTTTCTAACTCTCTGCTCCTTCATTCAACCGCATAGTTTCTCTATTGAATGTCACCTCAGGGCCTGAAATAGTTGCTGAAGTGCCAACCATCACAGTCATGGTCCAGCCAGACAAAGGAGAAAAGGACATGTCCACAGATGTCTTTAAGGAAGTTCCTTGTAGTTCCCACACACTTCTACTTACTTCTCATTGGCCAAGACTTAGATATATGGTGACTCTGTGCTCCAGGACGGGGTGGGAAATGGAAAGTGTTTCTGTTCTGCATGACAACTTGCCCAGCATTGTTTTCCTGCCATAAAACCAAGGCTAGTGGTCGCTACCGAATCTGGTAGGTAGTGTGAGTGCATATGAAACCAAATCAGCCCAGGACAGGAGGGATGTCTTTACCTTTTTTTTTTTTTTAGATGGAGTCTTGTTCTTGTTGCCCAGGCTAGAGTGCAATGGTGCAATTTAGGCTCACTGCCACCTCCGCCTTCCTGGTTCAAATGATTCTCCTGCCTCAGCCTCCAGAGTAGCTGGAATTACAGGTGCCCACCACCATGCCCAGTTAAGTTTTGTATTTTTAGTAGAGATGAGGTTTCACCACATTGGACAGGCTGGTCTCGAACTTCTGACCTCAGGTGATCCACCCTCCTCAGCCTCCCAAAGTGCTAGGATTACAGGTGTCAGCCACCGTGCCCAGCGATGGGAGAAATTTTTACACTGCCATGTTCCAGCAGGGTGATGTCAGGCCTGTTACTAACTTCTCTGAACCTTGGTTCCATTGTTTATAGAAAAAGGATAACCATATCTTTTCACACTGGTGTTGTGAGGATAAAATAAGTTAATACCCATAGCAAAGGATCATTCCTTAGGCAGTCACATTCTTAGGCAGGGCTGCCACATCTGGTTGTACAGGTATGGTCTGTACAGCTCCAGGAGTTGGCTTTGCATGGACTAGGATGTGAAGTTTTTCCCCTGCCAGGTAGACTTCATGGCCTCATTTTACAGAGAAGGAAACTGAGTCCTGGGGCAATTAATCAATTTACTCCAGTACACTGCAGTAAGCGGCAGAGCTGGGATAGAATCATTGTCTTTCTGGTTCTGTCTTATCCCACGCTGCTTCCCTCAAAGACTTCCATCTGCTCATAGGCTTTACTCCTCCAGGATTCCAGGAAGTTTCAAAGGTTCTGTCGTCCCAGTCAGATCATTTTTCGGATTTTGTGCTCTAACCTGTGACTATAAAAATTGTTACTGCCTCTATCTCTCCAAGCGGAACTCTTAGTCCCCAAGTACTAGCCACTCAGCTTTTCAACTCTGCCACCGTCAGACCCCTGTGTCAGTTAAGTTAATGGCTTCTTACTCCTTTCTTTCCTTCCTTTCCTTTCCTTTCCTTTTCCTTTTCCTTTTCCTTTTCCTTTCCTTTTCTTTCCTTTCCTCTTTCCTTTCCTTCTCTCTCTTTCTCTTTCTTTTCTTTTCTTGTCTTCTTTTCTTTTCCTTTTATTTCTTTGGCATAGTCTCGCACTGTCACCCAGGCTGGAGTGCAGTGGCGCAATCCTGGCTCAGTACAACCTCTGCCTCCTGGGTTCAAGCTATTTTCCTGACTCAGCCTCCCAAGTCACTGGGACTACAGGCATGTGCCACCACGCCTAGCTAATTTTTGTATTTTTAGTAGGAACAGAGTTTCACAATGTTGGCCAGGATGGTCTCAATATCTTGACCTTGTGGATCCACCCACCTCGGCCTCCCAAAGCGCTGGGATTACAGTCGTGAACCACTGGCTCCTGGCCTTTATTACCTTTTCTTAATCATGTCCTATAAGTTAGACAGTAAAAGTCCATGCCTTCCTTTAGTGTGATGTTAAATTTCAAAATTACACCAATTGGGAATGCATTTGGCTACAAGTGATAGAAAACCCAACACACGATGGTCTAATACATAAGACGTCTAGGTAGCCTAGGGTTGAGCACTCCAGGGCCAGACTACTAATTCAGAAACATTGGCTCTGTCAATCTTCTTATCCTACCATCCTTAGCATACACCTTTCATCTTCATGGTACAAACTGACTGCTGCATCTTCAAGCAATGCATCAACATTCTGGACAAGAAGTAGAAGAGCAAGAAACCCCAGAAAAGGGTGAAGGAGGGGGCACATCTGTCACACACAAGGACCTACATTGTGGCTCCCACTATCTCACTGGATGCCACTTGCTGCCATTTGCTGCAAGGGAGACTGGAGCTACAGTATTTTTAACTGTGTACTGTTTTGCACCCAAGAAAAGTTGGGCTCTATTAGAGAGGAAGATGGAGAGAAAGTATACTGCATAGACAACCCAAAGAGTTGGCTGCAAAAATAAACTGAGCAATGCATCATAAAATTAATCAAAAACAGTGATAATTCTGGGAAATAAAATTCCATTTTGGCCTTTGAAAGACAGATATTTTTACTTGATCACAAGATAGTGTAGTGATCCTTGAAGCCAATTGCATGCCTTCACAATGTGTCATGTTGAACATCAATTAAGATGCAATGTTTTATTTTCAAATTACTATCAAGCTTCTTGTTGGAGGGAACATGTGTTGCCTACTGCTGATGTTCCTTTCCGTGTGGATGAGCATCCATTAATATTACACTCCTTGCTTCTTTCTCATTGACTCTGAACTCAGGCAGTAAAAACAAGGATGTTATTTGTGACACTCCCACATATCTTAACCCCAAAACTTTTGATAATATTTCATATCCTCTTTTTCATTAAGACTTTGTGGTCTAGGTTTTTACCTCTGTAACATTTACTTGAGGAAACAAACTCTGAATTATTCTGATTCTTTATCTCCCCATCTCTTCTGAGAACAGGGCATGTATTAACCATGAGTGTTTCCAAGCCTGGCCCTCTAGTAGGCAATATGTGTGATTTTGCCCACTTACCTCAAAGTTTCTGTCCTTCCTGTCACTGCCCTACTCAAAAACCTGCAAAGGCTGAGCATTCTGGAATCAAAGGCCTGACTTCTGTGGAACAGCTTTGCTGTGCCTGTACTGAGTGTAGAACACACAAGTGAGCCTGCACTGGGTGGCATCCCTTCAGCTAAACCCAGGAATCCCCTCCGCACCCATTTCAGCCAATTCTACATACAGGAATATAATGAGGAGGTTTTATGACCAAAGAAATCTTGGTGCACAGAATCTACTCCAAGAATGCTTTGCAATGTCTGTAAAGTTCTTGTATTGGACTCTCATGTATAAAGCATGTTTAAGGAGCCTATTGTTGTCCAACACGATGCTAAGCACATCATATACAGCCATCTCCAATCTCCAAAATGACCCTGCAATGTTGGGAATATTATCCCCATTTTACAGGTGAGACGGTTGGGTTTCATTGAGATTAGATGAGTGATGTTTAGTAAGAAGGGCCTGGATTAAACTCAGATCTGTCTTATTTCAAACCCATGTGCTTCCTACTCTATATGTTTCTTTTATACTATACTGATTTATATTAAAAAGCATGAAATTCCATATATGTACATCAACAAGAGAATAGCTTTACTTTCATTGACATATATAGAATCACAAACTCCCTTTTTTCATCAAAATATTTGCAGTGACTCTTTCGTTTTTATTTCAATGTCTCTTTAAATAAATCCTTTACTCCTTTCTTTTAATTAATTAGCCGGGTTGCTAAGCTGGCACAGTGAAGTGGTGTTGAAGTATCCCCAAATTAATAGTGCCTCGTCAGCACTGGCTGGGCATTGAATTGCCATCTGAAGTGTTACCTGAATGCAGTTAGCACCCCCTGGACTGCTGACTTCAGACAAGAATGGGCGCTCAGCAGAAATATCAGCAGGTTTATAGTAGCCATCAGCAGAATCCCAGGGTCAGAAAAGGCAAAGTCCTCCTTGCCCACTAGTATCCTTCCAATCACTGTGTTCTCCTGGGTTGCACTATCCCTGGTATCTTCAGCCTCCCAAAACTCAGGGTCCAAGTCTTCCAGAGCCTGCTGTTCTGGGCTGGCACTGTTCTGTCCCTGGCTCGCACTTTTACACAGAGCACATGGCATCTCCAAGCACCTAGATAGATCAGCTATGAGGGGTGCCAGTGGGACAAGGGCAAAGTCACTCGCTGGCCCTATGGAAACACTTTCCCTGCCTTCAGTGCTGGGTCTTGCCTGCCAGGGACCCCTACTCCAACAAGAGAGGAGCTGGTGGTGTGGCAGGAAAAAGGGGAGCCCCCAAGAGGAACTTCCTTCAAGTAAGACTTCAGACAGCCCAACCTGTGGTTGGCATTGCCTGCACTGTGAATTTCCTTCCCAGCATAAACTCCAGTGATGCCCAAAATAGCCACCCTCAGATGTTTACACATTTCACAAGGGTTAATAACCCCATTGAGATGAAATTTACTAATCCAGTTTACAAAATACAGCAAACCCAAGCCAGCATCTATCTGTCCCATGGCCTGGAAATATCCTTCTCTTTATCAAAGATGGGGTACATATTTGATGTGAGGATTACAGCTGAGTGAGCCACTAGGATAAAGTAGAAAGCCCTTGTGGACTGGGTTCTCACAAACTGGGCCAGAACTTTGTACAGCCACTTGCTAGCTACATGATCTTGGGAATGCTACCTACCACCATGGAGCCTCAGTTTTCTCTTCTTCAAAATGAAGTTTATAATATCAATCTCAGAAGTTGATGTGAGGACTGAGTGTGCATATAACTATTGGCACACCGTAAGCACTCAGTAACTCTTAGCTCTCAAGAGGATAGTGATGATAATTATGATGATGATGACGATGGTGGTGGTGACGGTGGTGGTGGTGGTGATTGTGGTGGTGACTACCACTCAGTTATTGTAAAGATAGTGAAGAAAAATGCATGATATGTAAAGTACTTTAAACAGTGTGATGTAGGAACTGAATAAAGTTCAGAAACAGAATGATCCAATGTGAACACTCAATCTATAATAAACAAGAGACTAGAAAGCAGTAGGGAAATGATACTTCTTTTTTGTTTGTTTTCATTTTCAATAAATGGTGCTGAGTGAAGCACATATTTGAATGGGGAGAAATAAAACTTGACTCCTACTGATCCAAAAATTTACACCTAAAAGT
Source organism: Piliocolobus tephrosceles (assembly GCF_002776525.5). Classification (NCBI taxonomy): domain Eukaryota; kingdom Metazoa; phylum Chordata; class Mammalia; order Primates; family Cercopithecidae; genus Piliocolobus; species Piliocolobus tephrosceles. Next base: position 136,138,118 of record NC_045440.1, on the reverse strand, counting down.
TGGCACATAGGTTTTTTTTTTGAGACAGAGTCTTGCTCTGTCGCCCAGGCTGGAGTGCAGTGGCCTGATCTCCACTCACTGCAAGCTCCGCCTCCCGGGTTCATGCCATTCTCCTGCCTCAGCCTCCCATGTAGCTGGGACTACAGGCACCCACCACCATGCCCGGCTAATTTTTGTATTTTTAGTACAGACGGGGTTTCACCATGTTAGCCAGGATGGTCTTGATCTCCTGACCTCGTGATCCACCCGTCTAGGCCTCCCAAAGTGCTGGGATTACAGGCGAGAGCCACCGCACCTGGCATGGCACATAGGTCTTAATGTGAAAGATCCAACGAGAAACCTCCTAAAATAGTGTCACCTTGCTTGCACCTTACCAAATGGTTAATCCAATCCGCCTGAGCAAGTCGTTCATTGAGATATATTTTAATGGTGAACAAGATAACTGTGTCTTAAAAGCATGAATAAGGGTGGCTGCTTCCTCTTTTATTTCACTCAAGCCATGAGGTAAAATTTCCTGCTCTTCTTATTCCCATATGGTAAATCCTCCTGAGCAAAATCTGGGGTGGTTCTGGGTCTGTGCAGCAGACCTGGAGTTGGGTCCACGCATCTGGGTCGGTGAACAGTTTCATCGTCTGTTCTTCACACCCACTTGTATCCCTCAAGGAACCATCGATATCCATGTCCCAGAGTTTAGATTCAGGGCACAGTCCTTTCCCAGATGGGCCTGCTCTGGGAGACAGAGGATTTGCAGAGATGAAAGGAGCCCTTTCTTGCTTCCCATGGAATAGTGATCATTAGACATGTCAGAATCTTGGCAGAGCCAGGACAAGTATGGTGTTGAGGTGGCCCAAGTGCCTGTGAGCCCCTCTGAGAGGGAAAAGTGACCAATGACCTCCTGAGGGTCAGCTGTGCATTTGGCATAGAGCCAGCAGTATTCAGACCTCACCTTTGACCTGCAAGGAATTCCAGGAGGTCTCAAAGTTCCCCTTTTACAGATAAATTGGGCAGAGAACTTGAGTCACTGATGTTGGACCACACACAGTACATAGGCAGAGGAAGCAGGGTTTAAACCTGGCCCACACACCTCCACAGTGCACAGGCCACAGCATGCGGACAGCTAAAGAGGAACTCAGCTATCAGAGCAGGTAGGAAGAGTCCCAGGTCCTGCCTGTACCTAAGGAAAGAAATTATATTTCTTAGAAGAGTGAGTGAGCAGGACTCACTTGGCCTATCATCGCCAGTATCCCATCCCATCACAGGATTTTGGTAGGAGGACGAGAGAGGAGAGAGGCAGAGCTGGGGCTTACTGGTGTCTGCAGAGACACCTTTGTTTTTTCATTCAACCTCATGAAGGCCATTCCATGAGCTTTGGGTGTTGAATAAGCAAGAAGAGTCTTCTTAATCGATTTACTTTTTAGGGAGGCGTTATTTTAAAAAATACGATTTAAGATTTAAAATTTTCACCAACAGTAATTTAATTCAAAATGAACCTGAAAGTTAAGCTCACCAGCACATCGTTTTCATGACATATGTGGTTAAGTGAGGCCAATATAATACTGTAAAACTGATAATAACTATTACTTGTTGAACATCTACAATATACTTTTCATATTGTTCAAGCAAGTATTGATAGAGCACTTGTTATGTTCCAGGCTGAGAAAACAGCAATAACCAAAACGGACAAAGGTTTCTGTTCTTATGGAGTCTACATTTTTTTTTTTTGAGATGGAGTCTCGCTTTGTCACCAGACTAGAGTGCAGTGGTGCAATCTTGGCTCACTGCCACCTCTGCATCCCGGGTTCAAGTGATTCTCCTGCCTCAGCCTCCTGAGTAGCTGGGACTACAGGCACATGCCACCATGCCCAGTTAATTTTTGTGTTTTTAGTAGAGACAGGATTTCACCATGTTGGCCAGGATGGTCTTGATCTCTTGACCTTGTAATCCACCTGCCTTGGCCTCCCAAAGTGCTGGGATTACAGATGTGAGCCACCTCGCCTGGCCATGGAGTCCACGTTGTACTCAGGAGATAGGTAGTAAACAAATAAGCCAACAACACGGTGTATGAGGTATAAAGAAACAATAAGTGAGAGAGAGACAGGGAGTCTCACGGGGGCTGCAATGATAAATGTGGTTAGGGAGGGCTTCTTATAGAAGGAGGCATTTGAGCAGAGCACTCAGTGAGTTGTCAGAGCCAGAATGGACTTTTTGGGGAAGGGAATTCCAAGTAGCTTAAGGAATAAGAGCAAAGGCCCTGTGGTGGGCATGAGCCAAGTTCTTCAGAAGTGTGACCAGGTGGCCACATGGCTGGAGATGGGAGGCAAGTTAATTAGAAAGATGTGGTCAGAAAGTTGGTGGAGCCAAATTGTATGGCCTGGCAGAGCATAGTCAGTACTTTGCTTTTATTCTCAGTGGTGGTGTATGGGAGAGAACACTGATGCACTAAAGGTTGGGAGCAATGTGGAAGACTTTGTTTCCAAGGGTCCGCTCTAGCTGCTCTATCAGGGCAAGGGAAAAAGTCAGGGACCTGTTAGAAGGAGTGACAGCAATCCAGACATGCTGCTGGCTTGGACTGAGGGGTGGCAGAGAATGCTGGGAGAAGTGATTGGATTCTGGATACGCTTTGAAGAGAGACACATCGGGATTTGCAGATTTGTGATTTTTTTTGAGAGAAAGGAAGGAATCAAGGGTGACACTGAAGTGCTTGAGAAACTGCAAAGTGAATCAATGTTTGCAGAGATCTGGAATCATTGTCTGGGGCAGTGGGAGGTGGGGAGTTCAGTCTTGGGCATGCTAAATTTTAGTTTCCAAGGAGAGATGTTGCGTAGGCAGACAGAGCCTGGTATTCAGGGCAGAGGATTGGGCAGAAGATACTCTTTCTAATACTTCAGCAACACTTAGAGGTGATTGCTATTAGCCTCATTGTACAATCAGGGAAACTCAGTTACAGTGGTGAAGTTCAACATTCAAGACCATCCAGCCAACAAGTCAGGATTTGAACCTGGTTTAGAAATCATCTCTGAGTGCTAAATGCATTCCAATTCTATTGCAGAAGGTTTTATATGTAAAACGAAAATCCTCAAGTGAATCTCCCATTTAAAAAAAAAATTGTAGTTCAGTTCAAACTTTCCTCTAAGCTCAGATCTACAGCCAACTGGCTCCCACTCACTTGAAAAAAAAGTGTGTAAAATCCCATTTTTAGACAGCCTTTTGTTGGCTTAAAAAGCAGTCACGCTTCACAGTCCACCCAACAGAGAATCACTTTTGGCAGAGACACCAGGAGATTATGTCATTCTCTATGGACAGGGAAAACCCCACGTGCCTTTGGTTTCCCCTTCAAGATCTATCATATCTGAGCTTCTCAGAACTATTACTGTGATGTAGACTGGAACATTTTTGGAAAGAATATTTTTAAGGTATAGCAAGAATTTTAAATATGTTTATGTCCTATGACCTCAAAGTTCTGAGTCTGATCATATAACTTCAGAGAATAATCAGAATCATGTAAAAATGTCTTCTGCTCAAAGATATTCATCATATCAAGAGAAACTTCTCTCTTATTTATTATATATTTTTTTGAGACAGAGTCTTTCTCTGTTGCCCAGGCTCAAGTGCAGTGGCGCAATCTTGGCTCACTGCTACCTTCGACTCATTGCAACTTCCACCTCCCAAGTTCAAATAATTCTCCTACCTCAGCCTCCTGAGTAGCTGGGATTACAGGTGCATACCACCACGTCTAGCTAATTTTTGTATTTTCAGTAGAGACAGGGTTTCACCATGTTAACCAGGCTGGTCTCGAACTCCTGGCCTCAAGTGACCTTCCCACCTCTGCCTTCCTAAGTGTTGATATTATAGGTGTGAACTACTGTGCCTGGCCAGAAACTTATTTCTTAATGAGAATTCTGCTTGGCCACATTTCCAGGCCTGTCCCTGTATTACTGTAGAAAAAACCACTGAGGAGGATTCTGTGGTAGGGAAACTGCCAAGCAGAGAGGGGCCTACTTGAACCCAAGGTTCCCAAGACAGACATAAGATAGGTCCTGCATGTACTTGTTTACCTAAAAGCTGATCTCAGGGGTCAAGGACAAGGAGTATAGATTCCACTTCTCAATGGGAGGAGTGTCAAAGGATTTGTGGATTTGTGGTCATCTTTACCTCCCTCCATCTTCTTGTAATAATTTCTTCACATGCAAAATGCAGCCATCCCTTCCCGAGACCCCCAAGATTCCATGCTATTATAGTTCTAGCTTGAAGTTCAGGATCTCATCATCTAAATTAGTTCTGGGTACAGATGAGATTAATTGGACTCATTGGGTTTGCTTTCTTTTTTTGTAATGGAGTTGCTCTTATTGCTCAGGTTGGAGTGCAATGGCATGATCTCAGCTCATTACAATCTCTGCCTCCCAGGTTCAAGTGATTTTCCTGCCTCAGCCTCTCAAGTAGCTGGGATTACAGGCATGCACCACCACACCCAGATAATTTTGTATTTTTAGTAGAGATGGAGTTTCTCCATGTTGGTCATGCTGGTCTCGAACTCCTGACCTCAGGTGATCTGCCTGGCTCCACCTCCCAAAGTGCTGGGATTACAGGCATGAGCCACTGCGCCTGGCTGGGTTTGCTTTTTAAAATATGGTTCTTCTCAAACTGAAGGCCCATGAGCAAATTAATTACCTTCCAACCCCAAGCATACAATGGTGAGATAAGCATAAAATAACTTTAATAGACACTTCAATTCAAAAAGGGCTTTGAGGTTGTCAACTGAGTAACCTGGTGGTTCCCCAAGATTTCTCTGGCTGATTTGAACTCCTATGTCCCCAGATTGTGTGGCCTCCAGAATCTCCATTCAGCTCACAGCTTCTCTGCCATGCTCAGTAGGGTCTCATTCTTTGCATGCACAGATTAGTATTTGGTCAAAGACATAAGTGGACTGTATGCATATCTCTGGAGCTCTTTATCGGTGTAGCTTCCTCCCATCTCTCTGACATGCTGATCCACAAACTCCAGTCTCTTCAGCACCTCCTAGCTCTGATCTCTGTCTCTTCAGCTCACCAGAACCACTCTGCTGTATTTGGGCCTCATCGTCCTCTTCCGTACTCTAGAAAGTTATCCTAGGCAGAAAAATGGAACAATCATAGGTCTCATCTCATATAATCCCTCTGTATCAGGGATTATAGTCAAGCAATGTCTATTATTCACTTTACCTAGTTTTTAAAATACAGTGCAAGTCAATCAATAAAAAACAACCAAGCCCACAAGGAGACAAGCTGATATAAATTGAAAACAGAACAGGTAATGGAAGTAGAGCCATAGATGATGTGAATAATACAGTTATCAACTTCAGACTTTAAAATAAATGTACACTATATATTCTGGAAGATAAAAGAAAGGATTGAGAATTTTGGCAGTGAATCAGAAATATCAAAAAATTAAAATTTTAGAGCTGAAAAATGCAGTAACTGAAATGTAAAACTCAATGGATTACTTTAACAGCAGATTAAACCAAGCTGAGAGGAGAGTTTTGGAGTTGAAAAATATCTAGAATGAAATGGGAACAGAGAACATACAGGTAAATAAAGAAGAGAAGGTAATGGAGCCCTATAAAGACAAAAGGTCAAGAATAGGGCAGAAGCTATATTCAAAGAGATAATGGTTGGAAATTTTCTGAATCTGACTGAAGATATCAAGCTAAAGATGTAGAAATCTCTACAAATCCTAAGCTGAATAAATAAAAAGAAAGTTACCTTTAAGCACATCATATTAAAACTGCCAAAAACCAAAGGGGAAAAAAATCCCTCTTACAAAAGGGAGAAAGCAACAGAGAGGAAAGAGATTTGCACTGTGGGAGAAACGGAATCAGGAAAGAATTCGACTTCCTCTAGGAGGTGATGTTTAAGTCAGATCTTGAAAGATGGGTATGAATTTGCTTGGGAGAAAAGGAGTGAAAGGGCCTTCAAGGTGGATGAAATGACAGATGAAGGCTCAGAGAGTTGAAAGTTCAGGACACATGGTTCCGTATGAACATAAACAGAGAACAATTGATCCTGGAGAGATAGCTTGCAGACAGATTGCGAATGACCTTGAATGCCTTCCCAGGAGTTTGAACTTTCTCCTGAAGGTAGTGGATGGAGAATCACTGATAATTTTGCATCAGGGCATTTACTAACAAAGCCATGTCTTTTCCAAAGCAAGAGTCAGGCATTGGAGAAAAGAAAGCCAGGTCTCGTACACAAAATTTAGACAGAGAATATGAAATCGTCCTCTATCCTGACGTCAAAAAAACAAACAACAACAAAAAAAAAACACAGTATAGAGTTTGACATGGGAAGAGAGACACGAACAATCAATCATTTACTCAGTGCCTACTGCGTTGCCATATAATAATAAAGATGAGTGTTTATGAATACACCAGGGTGTTGGCCTTCATCATAATCTCTATGGAATTATTCATTCAGTCTGTCTCTTCTGTCCTTGCAAGCTGTTTTTCTCCTGGTGTACCTTTCTCGTGGTCTTTCATCTGAAACAACCCACTTCCACCTTTTTGGCCTGGCTAACATGTATTCATCCTTCAAGTATCAGTTCAAATGTAAATGTTTCCATAAATCTTTCCAGGCAAGTTCAGTATTTTTTTTCCATACACCTACATTATTTTGAAAATATTTCCAATATATGAATATTTAATTTTATCAGAGTAACCCATGCACCAGCACTAGTAATGTGCTAACACTAGTGCCAGTAATTCTGTGCTAAGCCGCAAGCACTTCTGGCTGGAACCATTCTTATCTATCTGTATCCCTAGCACCTAGCAGGAAAATCCAGGCTGTCAGAGCAGCCACAATCTCAAACATCATTAGTCATTCTGATAGGAGAAAAAGCAAGTGATACAAATTTCACCCTGGCTCTTAAAGCTGTAGCCCAGAAATGATATACCTGTTCTGTTTTCTTGGCCAAAGCAAGTCTTGTGGCTGCATCTAAATTCACAGGGGTAGGAAGGTATAACATTATTAGGTGTCAAGAGAACTGGGACTGTTGGATGAACAATACCAATGACTGGCATAACACACAAACCTTGAAGCAAACTAAGGGGATAATGTCATACACTGTGAGGATTAAATAATGTATGTGTAAAATGCTTTGAAAACTGAAATGTTACCCTGTATTATTTCTAAGATATCATAGAATAAAAATGTTATGGATGTTCAGATAAGAAAAATGCTAAATCCAGCATGAGAGATTGGAGAAAGACTTTATGGAGTCAATGGTAGTCCTACAATGAGTAGAAGTTGGACGTGTGAAAATGAGGGAGCAGGCATTCTGGGTGGAGGGAGCTGCAAAGACCTGGAGACAGTACAGTAAGGGACACATTTGAGGAATGGCACGTCTAGCGTACCTTGAGAAGAAAGCATCTGCCACAAAGATAATCTCCACAGAGAGGAGCTTCCAATGACCAGCTGGAAAAGAAAATGCCAGCTGTTCCATTTTTAGAAGCACAGGTGCCCCATATGCAATAACTCAGATGCCAGGGATACGCAGAAGGAACCCGACCCCAAGACCGCAGTCGTGTTAGCAATCCAATGCACCATCATCCTCTCAAAACCTCATTATGCAGTCTGGCATATGAGATGTTTCTGCTACTCATGCCTATCCAGACAAAGCTACAGAGATGAGATCATCATCATCTTTTAAAAATTACCATTTAAATAGCAGAAATGCTTAGCCTCATGCTGTCAGGAAAGCTGTCACCATGGAAAAGAAAAATAGAAAGTCCCCCAAATTAGTGTCGAATCTCTTCCAAAATCTGTCAATATTTTTGGAAGCCCCTAGAGAACAAATGCTTTCTTCAGTCTGGTAAGATCTGCAGTGTTGAAAAGAGATTGAGTCTAGGCTGATTGACGGTGGCCAGTCAGTGGGTGACACTGAAGACAGGCAATCAGTTACTTGGAATGAAGAATAAATTGCATCATGTATGAGCTGATGAGAACACACACACAAAAAAATCTTCTGGAAAACTCAGAGTGGAATATATATTCCAGACCTGTGTTTTTATATTGACAATCTGGGTTTTACTGGCTTTTGCACTGACCTGACACATGAAGCAGAATCTTAAAATGTGCCTCCCCCAAATCATGTATTTATGGGTGTCTCCATAGGTGTACCAGTCTTAGTGGTTATGAAATTTGAGAGTGAAGGCACTCTCAAATTAAGAGAATGCAAGGAGGATTTAATAAGAGGGAGTACTTGCTAAGAGGAACATCAAGTAAAAGCAAGGGAGAGTAGTAAGGGTGAGATTATTCCCACCCCCCCCACCCCCCCCAGTCACTAGCTGCCCTAGGAAAAGCTTCAACCTGAGTGAAGCAGCAGAGTCAAACCCTGAAGGCACTTACTGCAGCTGGCAGAAAGTTCTTCCTAGGAAGAGGATCTGGGAAGCACACTTACATGTATGCCACAGCTCACCCCTTGCTCTGCTTGGATCTTCTTCCCCAAATACATTGGAAGATTCTGCTTTCCATGATTCTGGTGGGCTTCTGTTCCTAAGGGAAACTTAGAAGAGGGAAATTAGTGTGAAAAACTTCTCAACTTCTCATCTTCAGCTACCACTTTGGTGATCATTCATTCTTGATTTCTTCTGCTCACATAATCTGAGTATAACCCATGTCCCCTCTATGTGCTTTGCCTCAAAGGGTGCCATATTCTGTGAACCATCTCTGTAATCCTCTATATATTGGGCCCTCTTGCCTTACAGTTGTGATAGTTGCAACTTCCGTGCTCTGGCAGTTCAGTGCTGCCACCTGACCTTCACTGTTTTATGATTCTATCATCCCCATTGCTATATGCAAGCCAAACTCTTTAAGAGCCTCTTCTACATCATTCCTGGCCTACCGAGGAGATTCACCAGTTTTTGTGATGCTGGTGCCCTCTCAGTAGAGAATATTCCTTATGTTTTTGGTAAAAGGGTTGTCCTCTGACCCTTCCCATGAGCCATCTGATGCATCTTCCTCGATGTGAACACAGTAAGTCAATTCTGGCATGTTCACTTCCATGAGTCTTTTTATTCCTTCCTTCATCACCTACCCTGGGAATGCTAGCATTTCAACTTTGCTCAGCATAAGGCATTGTTTTATCCACACTTCCAGGATTACAAATTCACACCATCTCCTGGAGACCTTGGCAAGATGGTAAAATCTGTGTCTCAGAGGAATACATCTGAGTCAAACTCTATCCTTCTCCCCACTTGACCAAGCATCTTTAGATTCCTTTCTCATGTATAATCCCCAAACTTAATAAGGCAATGACAGCTAAGTTTATATTATGTCTTTTTGTCATAAATCATTTGTACCTCATTCAGTTCCCCTAGTTTATTATAGTTAGCATATTAAAAACACTATTGATATTATTGCTGCTACTAAAATAAATACAATATGGATGAGGCAATATTTTTGTGAACCTTGGAAATTTCTCTCTTCTAAGAGGCAAAGAAGGTCCAACGGACCCCTATCTAAAGGCATGATCATAAGAAGGTGATTCAGTGAAGTACCCACAGGGCTGAGAAAGAGATAGGGATTGAACCAGGAGAAACTGGGGGAAAGGTAGCTCCATGGAGGAGATGGCCAGTCCCATCAGATGGCCATGTAGATGGGAACTGGACAAGGCTCCAGATGTAATAAGTAGCAGGTTGGTGGATCTGAGCAAGAGCAGGCAGAAGAGCCAGGACAGTAGGAGCAGCTTGAGGCCTTTCTATTTGTTAACCTCTGCCTTTTTCCTGCTTGTTCCGTGGAACCAAGGCACAGAGAGGATTAAGTGCAAAGCAGTTCAAAGAAGATTGAGTACAACTGGATGATCCAGATGGAAGCAATTGATCTCCTTCTCTGAATTATCATTTTCCATGTCTGTAACTTTTTAAAATATGAGATGACTGATATTTGTGTGCAGGTCTTAATCTCTGTCCTTCCTTAAATTGTAAATTTTACGAAAATAAAATATTTTATTTACTCGTGCATTAGCTTAAGAGCCCAGCACAGAGTCTTGTACATATTAGGTGTTCAATAAACACTTTTTCAATGAATAAATGAAGTGGAGTAAATAAGTGAATGAGAGGTCAATGATGACCCTGTATATGGCAGGCTTTTTAGTAAATATAACTTACTGAATATACACATTAAACCAATGTAAATGTTTATGGGGTGAAGAGGAAATGAAATATTAAATATTAAGGAGAATTATCTTTGAAAAGGATTTTTAAAGGTGTTTTGTAAAATAAAGCCTAGAAAACAGAAACTTTTTCCACCTGCTATTTCTCATTTATCCATTAATTACCCCAAATTTCTATTTAAATGTTGTTAGTGTGTCTACTAAAATTATCTGTTGATTGACATAATAAGGTAACATCTCAGACCTCATGCTTCAAAACCAGCAAGCTAGCTTCTTCCACACTTAACAGCTAATTTCAGAGGTGAGACTAAGTATCCAGGTCTGTGAATATTTGGGACTTTAAAAATTTTCCCAGATTCTCCAGCAGCACCCACACTATAGTTTATGTGGAATACACAGAATGATGCAGGCTTGGATGGGGCATCTTGTTTCCATGTTTTGTGTCTTGGTCTGCACAAGCCCTGATGAAATATGAATTTACCAATGAGACTTTCAGTTGCAGGGGTTAAATCCTTGGCTTAAGGTCATTAATGCTTAGAGCTAGAGTCTGAACCTAGGTCTTTCTGATTGCAGAGTGTGTTCTTAATCCCGCTATAACAAGGGTGGGGTGGGAAACTCTGAAGGCACATTTCCTTACAGCAGCCCTTTCAATGCTGTGGCAAATATCTATGAAATGCTGTGGTGTGTAAAGCATTATTTTGGCACCAGAACACACCAAAGATTGCAGGAGAAAGAAATATTATCTGTCTGTCCTCAGGGAGCTTGAAGTGTGGCAAGGTGGAGGATAGAGACAGATAATAAAGAATTAAGTAATAGGCCAGGTGTGGTGGCTCATGGCTCACAACTGTAATCCCAACACTTTGGAAAGCCGAGGTAGCTGGGTGTGGTGGTGAATGCCTGTGAGCCCAGCTACTCAGGAGGCTGAGTCAGGAGAATCGTTTGAACCCTGGAGGCGGAGGTTGCAGTGAGCTGAGATTGTCCCACTGCATTCCATCCTGGGCAACAGAGCAAGACTCTGTCTCAAAAAAAAAAGAATGTAAGACACAAATAAACTATGGTATAAATGGAAATGATATAAATGGATATAAATGAAAGCAGAGAAGAGTAACGGGAAGTAACAAGAAGGTTTGCATCTAGATAGGGTTCCCAGAGAAGACCTCACTAAGAAGGTGAGACTGGTAATGACCTGGATGAGGATGTCTGATAAAATAAAATGCATGCCAGGTAGAGAGAACGGTGGTGCAGAAACCCTGAGCAGGGAATGCTTGATGCGTGTATGAAGTGTAGCTGGAAGGTCAGGGTGACAGGAGCCAGGTGGGCATGAGGAGGTAGGAAGTGAGGTCAGGAAGGGGGTGGGGTGGGGAGGAGGACTAGGTTGTATAGGACCATAGATGTCTTCATGAAGATGTGGCTTCTACTCGGAGTTCAATGGGAGACCCATGGAGGGTTAGGCAGAGAGGGGACATGATTTAGCTTACGTTTTATCAGGATCCCTCTGGCTGCTCTGTTGGGAGTGGACTTCTAGGGAGCAAGAGTGGAAGCAGGGAGGCCAGGGAACAGTGACTGCTCTAATCCCGGTGAGAGATGGCCATGTCTTGGATGAGGGGGATAGCAATAGAGGTGGTAGGAAGACATCAATGATGATTTGCTGATAGATCAAATATGGGGTTTGAGAGAGAGGAGCCAAGAATGAGTTCTACAATCTTGGCCTATGGATATAGGGAATAGAACTGCTCTTTATTGCAAGGGAGAGACTGTCAGAGGAGTTTGAGGAGTTCAGTTTCAGATATATTAGGTGTGAGATGGGCATTAGTGGAAATGTAACACAGGCAGTTAAATATATGAGTCTGGAGTTTATCGGAGCATTAAGGACTGGAGATAGGAACTTGGAATCATCCACACATAAATTGTAATTAAAGAAATAAGATGGACCAAGTCACCAAAGAGAGAGGATAGACAGAAAGGAGAATGGGTTGCACCATTCTGACTTTTAGAGAAACTGTGATATGAGGTTATGTGCACAGGAATAAGAGTTAGAAATTGTGCAGAGATGAAATAAGAGTGAAAGGGAATTGGAAAGAAGAAGAACAATCCTTGACAGTTGCCAGGAAATTTTTCTAGTAATTTACTCCTTTAGTCATTATTTCATCATTCAATAAATATTTATTAAAGATCCATTGTAGGCCAGGCACTCCAGGATACAAGGGTAGATATAATGAGGTAGCCTGCCACCCACAGGACCTTTACATTCCGCTTGGGCTCAGGTCAGTAAACAGATAAGTGCATTGGTATTGTATGCAGTGCATATTTAGTTGATGCTAGGAAAAGACAGGTTAGAACTGTGTGGGTCCCTATTTATACAGTTTCTTCCACCTCTGCCAGCTCCCTGAGACAGAGACCAGTCCCTCCTCTTTCTCATCCTCCTCAGCCTACTCAATGTGAAGAGGACTAGGAGGAAGACCTTTGTGATGATCCACTTCCACTTAACAAATAGTGAGTATATTTTTCTTCCTTATGATTTTCTTAATAACATTTTCTTTCTCTAGCTCACTTTATTATAAGAATATAGTATATAAAACATATAAGACACAAAATATATGCTAATTGACTTGATGTTATCAGTAATGCTCCAGGCAACAGAAGGCCATCAGTAACTAATGGTGGGGGAGTCCAAAGCTATATGTGAATTTTTTTACTGTGTGGTGAGGTGGGGGGTTGGCACCCCTACCCCCTGTATTGTTTAAGGGTCAAATATAGGCTAGAAAACGAAACAGCTATAACTATTGCAGGTTAGTTACACCAGTGATGGAAGGATTGAGAGACCCAACAGGGGATTATCACCAGCAGAAAGTGCCCAGCACTCCCCAGATAGAGGGAGAGAAAAGGAGGGTATGTTATGGAAACTAAGGCTAGTGTCACACAGGGAAAGCTGGAATTAGAGAGGACCATCATGAGGAGAGAGACACAGGATTGTTGGAGAGGCTGCCTGAGGTGGGGGTGGAAGGAAATAAGAGGGAAGAGAGAAATGCCAGGGCTTCTTCCTTCCTCTCACCCTTCAGGCTTCCAGCTGACAAACAGCCTGCAGGGGTCAGCCCTCCTGCCACTTAGAGACTAGCAGAGGAAGAACTGGGAGTGGGTCTGGGAGCAAAGAGGCCTGGGACCATTTAAAAACAATCTGGCAGTTGCTCTAAAGGTTAACCATAGCCTTAGCATACAACCCAGAATTTCCACTCCTATATTCAAGAAAATTAAAAACTATGTCCACACAAAAATTTGTACATGAATGTCTAAATAACATTATACATAATAACAAAAAGTGGAAGCAAATCAAATGTCCAACCAACTGATGATAATAAATAAAAGATTGTATTTCCATGCAATGGTTATTCAGCAATTAACAAAAAGAATGAGGTACTGATGCCTGTTACAACATGGGCCAACCTTGGAACCATTACGTTAAGTGAAATGAGTCAGTCACCGAAGACCACATATATTGTATGATTTCATTTATATAAAATGTCCACAATAGACAAATCTATAAAGACAGAAGGTTGATTAATGGTTACTTAGAGTTAACAGTGGGGAGGTGAGTGATTGCTAATGGGCGTGGAATTTTTTGGGGGGGAAATAATGAAAATGGTTTAAAATGGATCATGGTAATGGTTGCACAACCCTGTGAATGTGCTAAAAACTGTTGAATTGTGCATTTTAAATGAATGAATTGTAATGGTATGTGAATGATATCTCAATAAAGCTGTTATTTTTTTAAAAGGGGTGGGGGAAGTTGGCTCTCACACCTGCAGAGATGCCCCCAGAGGAGGGGCCTCTAAGAGAAAGAACAGCTATGGAGGGTCCGCACCTGGGGAAGGGCAGAACTAGGGACAACCCAGGCTATTTCAAGAGCCCACATTTGGAACCATAATGCTATATTGCCTCCCAGGAGGTGGCATTTTCATGGAAATAGGAGTAGCCAGGTAAAGCCTGGGGGAAGCATGCCTGTTCAGAGGCATGTATGAAAGCCCAGCATTAGATCTGGAGAAATAATGGAAGTTCAGAAGTTCAGAAACCTGGAGCAGAGAGCTCATGGTAAAATAATGAGCATAAAATAAGCCTGCAGAAGAAATCAGGCCAGTGTTGGCCACAGTAAGAAGTTGAACTTGAAGAGCAGTGAAGGACTCTTAACAAGTTTTCTCAAAGGTGAGGTGGCTGATGATACAGAGCAGGGGCACCTCTTAGGGGCCTGCATGGTCCCCCAGGCATGGAGAAAAAAGAAAATCTTGAATTCCTTCAAGGGAAATTTCAGGTACCCAGCTAGCCTTGAGAAGTAAATTAGCAAACTGAAAAGCAGGAAGTAATAGTAGCTTACAACAATAACCAAAGATATTAGAGCCACAAAAGCTTGGTTTCCTATAGAAACTGAAGATAAAATCATAACATATGTCCCTGAGTTACTTTTCAGAAACCCAGACCCCTACTAAAAAGAAAATACCATCCACCGGCGTGTAGACCTCAGATAAGAGGAAACGGATAATTGCACTTTGACTAAATTTTTTGTTGTACTATTTCATTCTTTGTTCTAAATATCTTCCTTGGTGGGGGTCTGGAGGAAGTCACACCCAAAGGAATGGGTGAAAGAAACATTCCTTTCTGCTGATCCAAAGTTTTTAGACAAAGTTTAACTAAACACAAATCAAATTCTTTTAATCCACCTATAACCTACAGGCCCCATCCCCTTTGAGATGTCCCACCTTTTTAGGTAAAAGTAATGGATAGATTCCATGTATTAATTTATGACTTTGCCTCCCTGCCTTTAAAAATCCTGGCTGGATGCCGTGGCTCATGCCTGTAATCCAGCACTTTGGTAGGCAGAGGCAGGTGGATCACCTGAGGTCAGGAGTTTGAGACCAGCCTGACCAATATGGCAAAACCTCGTCTCTGCTAAAAATACAAAAATTAGCTGAGTGTAGTGGCATGCACATGCAATTCCAGCTACTTGGGAGACTGAGGTAAGAAAATCACTTGAACCCGGGAGGTGGAGTTTGCAGGGAGCCAAAATCGTGCCACCGCACTCCAGCCTGGGCAACAGAGTGAGACTCCAACTTAAAAAATAAAAACAAATAAAAATAAATAAAAGCCCTTACATCTAAGCCATTGGGTAGGCTGGGTCTTAAGCATGAACTCCCTGATTCTCCTTGCTTGGTGCCCTGCAATAAATGCCTCACTTTCTCTTGCTGCAAATCACAATGCCAGCGTTTGGCTCTGCTGCACTGGTTGGATGGACGCATGTCCAGTTTGGTGATACTGGGAGGACAGGACCAGCACAGGCAGGCAATTTACATTCTCTCACATCAGTATTCAGCTGACATTCAAGGTGGTTTTGGCCAAACTTATGGAAGCAGAATACGTGTTCTGTTTAAGCATTTTCTGGGTAGTCAGTATGCTCATATGGAAGGCTAAAGCCTCCTCCTCTTATTCTCAGAATGAACTTCCTAACTTCTCTGCCCATAGCTCTTTTGCCTCACCAGTGGCCAACTTTTCATGTCCCCCAGGCATTCAGTCTTATTAGGTACATTTTGGCAAACTCTCTACATGATAGATCAAGCCTTCGGTATGTGTTAAGAAGCAAAACACTGATGTTTATTAGAAGTTGTTCTTGAAATTAATGCATCTTTGAGGGTTTCCTTTCCTTTAAATGCAAATATCTCTAGGAGAATAAATACTGTAAAGATAAATAAACAGAGCCTGTGTCATCACAGAGATAATAGGGTGGTTGGGGAGGCAAATAAGTAAATGTATCATTCCAGGGAAATGAATAAATTTTATGCAGGTGCTTAGAAATCTAATAAGACTTGAGCATAAACTCCATGCACCTCCTTCTGACCATGATACACACACACACACACACACACACACGTAGATGTCTTCTGGTCCTTTCTGAGCCCATATTGAGAGACTGATTTCTCTCTCTGTCTTTCTCTTTCCCTGAGGGTCCTCTATGTGATTCTGTCCTCCCCTACTCCACATGCCCCTTGTCTCTCTAAGGCATGCATGACCACCCCCTTTCACACACACATATGTAACACCACCCCTAGTACTTAATTCTTGCTTAGCCAGATATACTTCCCTGCACCAAAAAGAAGTATTTTGTGGTGTTTCCAGGAAACAATAAAGGGGGCCACCTGTCTACCCTCTCCATCAGTGTGTAATTTTACTGACAACAGCATTGTCCTTTGGGACATACCCTGTGCTTCCTTCCATGTCCTAGGACAGGGTCAGGGGACTGGGAGTTGCATTGTGACTTTGCTACCACTTGGCTGTGAGACCTTGGGGAAGTCATTTGGCCTCTCCGTATTCTGTGTGTTTTATCTAAGTTGGAGATAACAGTACCTGCCTTGTGGGGCTTTGGCAAAAGAAATAATAGACAGAAAAGTGTTTTGGAAATATCTGGGCACTGATTCTTATTGGCCACTTATCACTGGGTGAGCCTGGCAGGCTGCTCTGGGTGTCAGTGTCCTCCTGTGTCTAATGAAGGAAACAACATCTGGTCTGTACAGAGACTCAAGGACAATGTGGCAGACACAGGACAGACATCAGCAAGGCAGGTGACTAGAGTGTAGGGGGCAAAAATGTAGATTCCTGAGGCAGATTGCCAGGGCTACATGGACCAAGGGGGCCACTGGGAAATTATTTAATCTTCCTGCACTTCAGCTTCTTCTCCACCCCTTGGAAGCTCTGCTTCTTCATCTATACCACAGAAAATGATGACACCACCTTCTAGATTTGCTGTGAGTAAGAAAGGAAAGATTTCCTGTAAATAATAGGATTGTGCCTGGCAAATAGGCAGCACTTTGTAAATGTCGGCCATGACTAGTGTTGCTTCTGATTCTCTCAACAACCTTGGACTATATTATACTCATTTACTGACATGTAAGCAGAGGCTAAGGAGGTCAACTGATTTATCTATGGTTACTGAGTTAGTTAGCAGGAGCTTAGAATTAAGCCCTGGCATTGTAAGATGCAAGCTCAAGCTCTGCCTACCCTGTCAGGCCACCCTGTAAGAGGATGTGAGGATGAAATGTCAAAGATGGGTCTGCACAGCCTGGTGCCTCATTCTTGGAGGAGCTCACTTCTTGAAAACAGGATCCTAATTCTACCACCCAAATAAAGTGTTTTCATAGTAACCCCATATAACACTCTCCTCTATCCTGGGGGAAATGACCATAGAACATAGAAGCTGCATAACTTCAAAGTGATGCAAGTGATCATTTGGTCTGTAGCATCCTCCTAGAGAAAACAATCAGATATAGTCACCAGAGATCCTGTTCTTCATGGTGCTAGAGGAAGGTTGGAAGTGGGGACAAGTGTGGCTCTTTGTCCACTAGCTTAAGACAGATGGAGTGCTTTGTCAGTGCCCAGCTCCAAATGCCATAAAAGGGGATTGTTGTTAAACCATTGAAGCCTGTATTTTCCACTTAACTTCCCTATTGTAGACATTTCTTCAAGTGTCCTCATCCTGCCCCAGAGACAACGCCTTGGTCACACACATTCACAGAGGTGCAGAGCTCCATTGTGGGGGGTTGGAGCTTCTTTGCCTTTTTTTTTTTTTTTTTTTAATCTTTCTGCTATTTTAAAACTAGGTTTATGACTTAAAAGTGAGACATTTTCTACCTCTTTTTTAAGAGTGACGTTTTTATAGGCGACTGAATGTAATATCTCAGTGGAACCTGCCATCTCAGTGATCCTGGTTATTTCCAGGGAAACCAGGGTGATCCCCCAGAGCTTCTTTCACAAGCCACACTCTGAGTTGAGGAGTCTGCATGAAAACATCATGAAGATGTTTGAATTCTGGGGTTGATGCTTTTGGTGGAGGACGTGGGGATGGAAAAGAAGTCCAAATGCCTCTGTATGAGAGAGGGAGAGAAAGAGAGAGAGAGGGAGAGAGAGAGAGAGAGAGAGAGAGAGAATATGAGAATCTGAGGGAGAGCATGACTCCTGGAGACTATTCAGAAACAGAATGGGGACACAGGTGCCTGCCTGGGGATTCAGTCACATGAGTTACCTGATTTTGCACAAATTATCTAGCTTCTCTAGTTATGAGCTCGGGTCTCCAAATCCTTTGAGATCTGGATTTGTTGAATAGAGCATAAGCTATGATGCTTTGAGAAAGAGATAAACAAACTCAGAAACTTTTTTTTTAAGTTAATTTCTCCCTTTCTTACCCACGAAATGCACTGAGGAAGGTGGATAGCAGGTGATGAATGGGCAGGTGAGGATGCTCTGCCAGGATGGAGAGGAACCCAAATCCTTCTGTTTGGATCCTCCATCATCCTTCAGGTTGTTGCTTTTGTCCCCCTGGTCGAAGCTGACTCACCAGCACCAGCTGCATGTTGCAGCCTGTGGGACAGAAGAAAAAAGAGGTAATGAAGGCAACAAGCTTCCATCTTAAAGACCTGAAACTTAGGCAGATTTCTTGTGCTTCTATTCCCTTGGCCAGACCAAGGATATGGACACGTTTAGATTCATGAGAGGATTGAAAATATAACCTCTAGCTGGTTGGCCATGGGTTCAGTAAACTCAGGGGAGATGCTAAAAGGAGGCAGAAGACAATAAGTGTCAGAAGATAAGCAGCAGGATCTCCTCCCATAAGATTGGTTTGATCCCCACCCCATCACAATCACATGGTCCATGGAAATCAGAAACCCACACAATAGTTTGAATAGTTTAAATTCCCTTGTTACTGTGATCACTGGGATCCTTACTCTGTCTTCCTCTATACCATGCTATGTTGATCCTGTCAACTCCCTACAAACCTCTCACTCAAAGGTTTAGGGAGTTACAAACAGGGAGGAAGCATCAGTTACTGTGTTGCATGGCAGCTTAAAACCATGTATTAGCCCTGGGTTAATACACCTGTGTGGTGGCTCATGCCTGTAATCCCAATACTGAGAGGCAGTGTGGGAGGGTAGCTTGAGTCCAGGAGCTTGGGACCAGCCTGAGCAACAAAGAGAGACCCCATCTCTACAAATAATAATAATAAATTAATTAATTAATTAGCTGGGCATAGTGGTGTACATCTGCTGTTCCAGCTACTCAGGGTGCTGGGGCAGCGGGATCACTTGAGCCTTGGAGGTCGAGGCTTCGGTGAGTTGTGATCACACCACTGCACTCCAGCCTGGGTGAAAGAGCAAGACCCTGACTCAAAACAAAACAACAAAACCAACCAAACAAACAAACAAAATGTATTAGGTGTGAAAATCTAGCAAAGAACCTGTAGATACAGACCATCAAAAATGTACCTGAAACTATCAAAGTTGGCCTTATTAACTTGCTGCAGCAAAGGAGACCACACACCAGAGAAACCTGAGGGCACTTCTTTAGGCTGGAGAGGGAAGTTCTTTTTCTTAGGGTTTGGGCTTGTGCTGAAGGATTGTAAGGAGGAATGGAGAGAGATGAAGAAGAAGCAAGGATTGGCTCTAGACTGGGGGCTGCCATTAAACTGGAACAGTTTGGTAACTGAGTTTCTCTTTGTTTAGGAGTGAGAGAAATAGAGAGGGCTGGGGAAGTCACTTGCAACAAACTAGCAATCACTCATAAGAAAGGGTTGTTAGTAATTTTGAGCCGCAGTTGACCTTGGGTAAAACATAGTTTTCTGCTGGCGTTGTCCCTGGCTTTGTCTGTGTCACCAGACGCTTTGCTGGTCAAGTCTGACATTTTACTTTCTCGTGTCCTTTTGGTCATCCCATCACTGGGGATTACTCTGGCAATGCCACCCTGTGCTGTTCCCTATCCTTCACCACTTGCTTGACTCACTCCCCATTCTTCCCTTATTTCTCTTCTCCTTCTCATGAGTGAGTGTATTTGGCTTATTTTCTATGCAAAGTGACTTAATCTCTTTGTTCTTTGGACACCCAAGTCCTTAGATAACCTTACTAAGGAATATTTCTTCCATTTGAAAAATTCTGGAGAAGCTAGTTAAGATGATATTATTTTTGTCCCATTCAAATAATATGAGGAAAATGATGTCCACTTGCAGAGAGGTTGTGAATACAGAATGTACTAAAACAATATTAGTTCTCTCCTATCTTTAAAATTGGAAAATTTCTACGGCAGACCTTTTGGTGCTCCAAACAGATCCCCTGAGATTCCCTGTCCTGCTTCCCAGAGCCCCTACCTGATTTCTGGGTGTGTTGTACTTTTTCTGCCTTCAGCCAGTACCTGAAGTTCTCTGCCCTTAGGCTACCGAAGCCACCTGCAGTGAGCAGGAAGTAACTCTGAGTTGGGTCTCCCTGAGGTGGTCCTTAGCCAAAGACTGACTGATGCACAAATACAAAAGCTCAGTTTTCTCACTTGAGTTGATCCCAACTCTTGAGTTTCCTGCAGGATTTGACTGGAGACCTGGCCTGAAATTGTACCCCTACTTGGTTTCTTTCCTGCTCCCTTCCCAGGTTCTCCTGGAAACATGTCCACAAACATCATCTGCACATGAATCTTTGTGTCAGCATCTGCTTCTTGGGAAACCACGATTTTCTTAGGTAGAAAATGCATTTGCCAAAGTCAAAGGACTGGTCATTAAATACCCTCTCCCTGGATGCAGAGAGGCAAAAGAAAACTATTGCAGAAGTCCAAGTGGTAGAACATGAACTTGAGCAGGAATAATGCTGGAGGGATGAAGAGGAGGCGGAGGGCACAGAAAGTGTCCATAGAAACCATACATAGCATCAGATGACTGAAGTGGCAGCCAACGGGAGGGGGTGAGTAGGAGCCAAGGATGGCTCCTCATTCACTTGGGAGATTGGGCAGACAGTGAACCTGGAAGCAAGGAGGAGAAGATGGGGTGGAAGGTGAGTTTCCTGTGAGCATGCTATGCTTGTGGGGCAACCAGGTGGAAACTTTGCCACCACGACACGGAGAAGGGAAGCTCCAGGCACAGAGACAGTGTGTGAAGTTTATGTACCTGGCCATGAATCTGGGCCATGAAACTGTTGAAGTAGCAAATATGAAAACCAGTGGGAAGGAAAACACACAGGAGCGGTGGCACAGGAAAATAAAAGTCGAGTATAAACAAAACCCTAAATCCCATAGGGAAAGTCCTTCCCAGCGATGTCTGATTCCCTTTCCTCTACCGATTTCTCCAAATCATCTTTCTTCTGGTTGAGCTGAGGCTGTCTTTAATCTTAACATTGTTTTAATTGGTTGTATCTGCCCAGTTCATAAATTGTTCTTGTTGCCTCCTTAGTTCTTTGAGTCTCATTTTCTACATTTCTAAAGTGAAAGTATCCATCTCATAGGGTTACAATGAGGATTCATGGCATCATTCTCGTCAGTTGCCTACTGTAGCACTTTGTATACAGCACATGCTCAGTATATGTTGCTGTTCACACATCCACCGACTCTAGCGCTTCTTTTCTATGCTGACAGTATCAGAAAGGCAGAAGTAATGTTCCACATTGTGTTTATTTACACCGACTATGACCTAAGTTCATGAGAGATTCTCCTGAATTGCAGGACACCAGAATCTCTAGCACACAAACTCAGCCAAATTCACGTTTGGAGAAACCTGAGTTCATCCCCCTTGTTTCCCTCTTTGTCTGCTATACAAAACTATCTGAAACTCCTCCCCGGGAGTCCACCAAGCCTCTGGTTTCCATGTATCCCCTTCATATGTGGCTTTTCTCACTATGTTATGGACAGGAGAAGGGGTCTTGTCAAAAACAAGGGAAAACTTCAGTCTCAGCAGGACCCTCCACTTCACATGGATCAACCCCAAGTCTATTCCTGGAAATCATGTGTATTGAGCATTAATGATGTGCCCCTACTTTTGTGGTCACAAGATGATCACTGCCTTCTGATATTCCTCTGAAGTATCTTAGCAACCTGTTCATAGTACCTGGAACACTTTGACTTAGTACATTTTAATTCTAAGTCGAATACACTGTCTGATTCAAAAATAAGCAAACTCTTCTGGTTAGTATTACCGAACATACTGCTTAACAAATGCTAACTCTTGGTCTTATTGTTGTTGCTATTATTGTCGTTAAGAGTCCAGACACTTTGGGAGAATCAGAATTTAGATTGCCTTAATCATTGTTTAGAAAGATAAAACAATCAAGGTGATGAGAACTCACATTTATTGAGCATCAACAATGTATCAGACGTTGTGTTAAATAGGTAACAGGATGTAGCTTTTAATTCTCATAATTATTTTATGAGGTAGTTACTATTCTACTAGTCATACAGAGGAAGAAACTTCAGTTAAACCACTTGCTTGGGGAATATCAGTCAATGGTATAGGCAAGATTTGAACCCATGAGGCTCTGACTCCAAAGAATGTACTCTTTTTACTTTTTCTGAAAGAGGCACTAGAGTTCCTCACAGTAAAAAGGAGGCAGCTGGAGCCCAGCAAGGATATGGTTCATCCAGAAGCCCAGAACTTGTCACTGGAAAGGCTGACCTTAACTCCAATGTTCTAACTCACAGGTTCATGCTTATGACCCTGTACAGACATGGAAATCCCAAAGCTGACTGAGACTCAGGAATTACGGGTTTACATGACATGATTACAATGAAGAATTTATTAACCCAGTAGACAAAGGAGGCTAAATGTAGGTACAAGAAAGTCCTTGGATTAATAACACAATGTAGTAGGAAAACATTGGTCTAAACACCAACATACTCAAAAGAAATCTATTGCTGAGAACCTCCTCGTGCAAGCTCCAGATGTTCCTTATTCATGTTCTTGCTCATACGATTCCGTTTATATAAGATATCTCATACGCACACACACACACACACACACACACACACACACACACACACACTCGGGAGTGGCTCCCAGTTTCTATCTTACTTTTTTTTTTTTTGGAATGAAACAAATGACTTTTTAGCTGGCACATGGCTGCCCAGAAAAAGACATTTCCCAGCCTTCCTTGTGTTAGGTGACTAAATGCTGGTCAATGAGATGTAAGCAGAGGAGTTGTATGCTCATCTTTAAAGAAAGAAGAATGTGCCCTTTTTTACCCTTCTTTTTTTTCTGTTGGAAGATAGACACAATGGCCAGAGTTTGGGCAGCTGTATTGGACCATGAGGCAGCATACAAAGAATGGTGAGGCAACAAGACAAAGAAGTGTGGCTCCCTGGTTATGGATTCGCCACACCAAGCCTGGATAGTTCACCACTGAGTAACTTACTTCTGGACCTCATTTAAATGAGAGAGAATAACCTTTAATCTTGTTTATTTAACTATCTTATCTATCACATGCAGCCAAATATAGCCTTAATTAATTTAACATGTGCGTATTTGTTGCTGTTGGTGTGTGTTTTATGTGCATATGCATGAAGAAAATAAGCCGATAGGTATCTTCAGTGGATTTGTAGAGATTTTCAGGATATATTTTAAAGTGAAAAAAAGGAAGTTGCAGAGTAATGGGTATGTGATTCTAATTTGCTAAAAAATGAAGACAAAACCTGATTATATATGCTTTTATATACTTGAGTGAATTATGATAAAAATGTGCTAATAACATTGGTTACTTCAGGGAGACAGGATGAAAATGAGAAACACGGAAGATGATTATCTTTGCCTTTATAAATCTTTGTAATCTATTCTTTCATTTGTTGCAGTGAGTGTATGCACACACAGACATACACTTCATAATTTAAAAAATACATTTACAAAACTTTTAAAATAAATGATCAGGTGATGAAGACAAGGATAATGATTTAAGTCTTAAATTCTAGTTTAATTAAGTTGCTGTTCACATAACATGACTTTGCTGATTAAATATGGGTTTGGTAAAATACTGGGTGGTTGGAGGAAATGAGGGAAAGTTCAGAGAATAGATTACCCTCAGGAAAAGCACATCTAAATACAATTTGCCCATGGGTTTTGTAAAGAGACATTGAAGCAATAAAGAAAAGAAGGCCCACAAAGAGGAAGTCACACATCACTGCTTTCACTTTATTTTTATTTTATTTTTTTTAGAAGGCTGGGCCATTTTCCACACCTTCTATTTACAGAGAAATTTGTGTGGTCATTTTTTTAGGTCAGATTGGAAATTGTGACATTGTCACATTGAGTTTCACTCCTCTTGCAGTTTCCCTAACATGTCTGCTGAGGTGAATAGCTCCCTGACCTAGACGTGGAAATCCTGAGGAGGTGGGCAATGCCTTCTTTAGTTTTGCATCTTCAGTGCTTACATAATACCTGATAATTAGAAATTTTGAGTCAATAAATGTGTGTTGAATGGTTGAATAATTGAATGAATGAAAGAATAGACAATGAGATTCATTATCCCCAAGAAAATTACATGGGGAGAGAGAATCCTTGGAGATAAAGTTAGGAGAATACAGGCAAGTCTAGGGCATGCCTTTTGGAACTGCAATCTGTACTTTATGTGAGAACAATGCTGAGGTGGATAATTTGTCTACCAGGGCTTCATTCGCCTACCAGGACTGCATTAAAAATTAAATTTGCATTGTATATTCATTCTATGGCATGTTTTGCATCCAAGACAGTGCTGGCAATATCTTGAAAATTATTATTAACATTAAACTAGAATTTCAGCACATTCTAGCTGGAAAGCAATGGGTTTCTGGGAGATGTTACAAATAATTTCAGAAGGCACTTTTACCAAAGGGAATAACTTCAGAGTTGAAGAAAATTTAAAGACCTTCTGTTCCTTCTTCCTATGTGAAAAAAATGAGGAAACCAGGCCAGAAAGGGTCAAGGTCCATGTAATATTGTCTAAGTGCTGTCTGACTCACTTTTGAGACCCTGGCTAACAGCCCGTCAGTTCCCCTTCCTAAGCAGCTAATTAAGCCGATTCCCCCAATCCTCTCCCTCATCGGCCTCTCACAATGCAGCCACTATACACCCACCCTAATCTCCCTGGAGCTAGGTACCAGACAACCAGGGAAAACACTGATGGCCTTGACCCTGCTGAAATTATTCAAATTTTCCAATTCTACACTGGCTTACCCTGCCTCACCCATTTCCTTCCCCCGGAAACCAAATAAAGATGATTCCCCACAGTTCCCTTTCTCCCTCTGCCTCATGCCCAACACTGACTTCTCCAGCGGCCCTGTGTGGCATCCTGTGTCTTCCCCAAGGAGCTGTGAGTATAACAAAACTGTGAAACTCTTTTCCATTTTTCTCTTTGGATTTGCGTCTGGCCTCACTGTATCTCACCAAAGGTGATATGGTTCAGTCTCATGGTAAACTGAGGCCAGAACTAAAACCCTGCTGTAGATTAACTGAACCAGGACATAGATCACCTGTCTTGTGACCCAAGGATGTTTCCACCACCTTAAGATGCAAGTTATATCATTTCTTCCTTAAATATACTCTTTAAAAATCGGCTTCATTGAGCTTATTCTAATTTCTCTAAATGCCATTTGACCTCCTAGGTAAGAAGGTAAACATATTCTCTAAAACAAGTTGCACAAACATGAGGATGAATGCCAATGCCCATATTTCGGAAGGGACTTCAGCCTATCCAGCGAGAGCTGTCAAATTTGACAGCACTTGCTCTCAGAAAGTCCTACTTAGGGGCCAATTTGAATAGCTTCTGATGCAGGTTTGGACTGCTCCCTGTTTCATTCAGCTCCTGAGTAGAGTTCAAGAATGACCAACCACCTGTCTCCCTAAGGATTTTATTTTCTCTTCCTGAAGACTGCCTGACATCATGCATGCTTCACCTTAGTTGACATCTAAAGTTCAGGGCCATGTGACACTTGAGTGGCCTATGCAAATGGATTTTTAAGAAAAAAGTCTTATATAAATGTCAGTGACAGATACATAGACAATTGAATTACTAAATACAATTTCCTCTTTCTTAATGGGCATGACCCTTATATATTTGTTAAATAATGCATCTCTTAGTGACAAACTAAATCACACACACAAATCTTATTGTTGCTAATAGCTTGTTTATGTCTCTTCTTTGTTTTGTGAAATAATGTCATGTTAAATGTGAATGCTTAGAATCCAAGAACTGGTCTATCTTAGCCTGTACGAGTTTCTAACAAAATACTGTATACTGGGTTACTTATAAACAATAGACATGTATTTCTCACAGCTCTGGAGGGTGGGAAGTCCAAAATCCAAGCACTGGTACATTTTGTGTCTGCTGACTGCCTGTTTTCTGGTTCATAAATGATGTCTCCTCACTATATCCACAATTGGCAGAAGGGCAAGGCACCTCTCTGGGCCTCTTTTTTTTGAGATGGAGTCTCACTCTGTTGCCCAGGCTGGAGTGCAGTGGCACAAACTTGGCTCACTGCAAGCTCCACCTTCCGGGTTCACACCATTCTCCTGTCTCAGCCTCCTGAGTAGCTGGGACTACAGGCACCCGCCACCACGCCCAGCTAATTTTTGTATTTTTAGTAGAAACGGGGTTTCACCGTATTAGCCAGGAAGGTCTCCATCTCCTGACCTTGTGATCTGCCTGTCTTGGCCTCCCAAAGTGCTGGGATTACAGGCGTGAACCACAGTGCCTGGGGCCTCTTTTATAAGGGCACTAATCCTATTCATGAGGACTCCACACTCACCACCTTATCACCTCCCAAAGGCCCTGCCTCTTAGCAACATCACCTTGGGGGTGAGTTTTCAACATATACATTTGAGGCGGGACACAAACATTCAAACCACAGCAGGGAAGAATGTAAATGTCATCCGATTTCTCTCACCTTTTGGGAATGAGACTCTTTCAAGAATGAGAAGTCACCTTTCAGGATTAGAAAATTTCACAAACTCCTGCATAACATTAGTTTGGTTTTTAGTGTTCATTGGTTGAGACATTATGCTACTACAAACTCAATGATCGTTTTAAGTGAAATTTTATCTTATGAATCACAACAGCATTTATAGTACATTTAACAATATGTATTTGTAAGAAAGGTGGAGGAGGACGAAGCCCATGGATTCAGAGACTCTGCAATTACTCTAACAACACTTCCTTTCTGTTGACACTCCACCTCCAGACTCACACACCCCATGTTGGTGTTCTAAAACATTCCTGCCAGTTCTGGTTTCTGCTTGTATAGTCCCCGTATTGGGCAGCTCACTAGTTCATACAGCAGTCCATTATATCTTTGAGTTATTTTTCCTAATATTGAAATTTCTCCCTAAGTTGAGCTGGACTGTGTCTCTCTGGAATTTCTAGGTTTTCATCTTATGGGCCCACTGAAGGCAATTATAATCATCTTTCACACATCAGCTCATCTTAAGGTGGCTCTCATGCTTTCCACCCCCATTTAAGGCCAGAATATAGTGGGCACAGAAGGGACTTATGTGAGAGAAAAATGAGAGGATAAAAGCACTAGGGGTTGAACAACAGAGGATTTTGCTGTGGATCCATCTTTGGAAGTACCAGACTATTGCTATCAGGGGAATGAAGGAACAGAAGCCAGGAGCCCAAGGTAACCATTAAGAAGCAGAAATATGACAACCCCAAAGCTTACGGGGCCCTAGAAATTGCGGGCTGATATGAGATTATTGTAATGAAGAATTTGCTAACCTAGTGGCAAAAAGTGGCTTAAGGTAGGTGCAAGTAAATCTCTGAACTATTATGTGAACATAATGGAAAAAGCAATAACGTAAAAATCACCAGGCCTAGAAGAAATCTGTTATTGAAGACCTCCTTATGAAATCTCAAAATGTTCTTGTTCACATTTTCACTAATATAATCCCATTTATATAAAATTACACATATGCAGGTATGGCTAGTACATAGCTTCCTTATTTATGAGTAGAAGATCAAAGGGAAGATATTACCATGCAAATTTTTATCTCCTTCCTTCCACTCTTCCTCTGACCTCGAGACTTCCCCTTTTTGTAGCTTCGTGAAAGTTTTCAGGCCACTCAGTAACAGGGTGTTAGAAATAACCTATTATGGGATTCAGATGTTTGCTGGAGACTTAGGAGTGGGTATAAAGAAGCAGAGATTTTCTCTAGGTTGGCTTCTATCAGAAAGTGGGGTAACTGTATTATGGAATATCTCAATAAATCTTGTCTATAGGAAGCACAGACTGGAAAAGATAAAGATGTAATTGAATGATTAAGAAGTAGCAGTCATTCATTTTAGGCAAGAGAGAAGATATATGATATTTTGTGGTTGGCACAGCTACCTTGTTTTTGTCTGTGCTCAGACAAAATTATGAAGTGTTCTTGTTTTGTCTCACTTTCTCATGATCTCAGAGTAACCTTGTCTGATTCTGGTATTCATTGAGATTGTTGATGTTCAACAGGGGAATGATATGCCTCGCTGGGAGTGCCCAGTTGGTTTCTAGATGGTAGGGGCTGCTTGTTTTTCCCAATACTAGACAATGGAGATTTAACAATAAGTCCTTGTATGCAAGGAGTTCACAGCCTGCAGGGAAGCAAACATTTACAATACCAGGTGAGGATCACAAAACTGGAGATGCTATATGTAGAGAGAGGAGGGCTTATTAGGAGCAGAGGGGAGCATCAGATAAAGCTTCACAAAAAAGAGTGTATTTGATCTGGGAAAATGATGAGCATGTGAGCCTGTGTGTGTGAAAGGAAATCCTTTATGTGCGTGGCAGTGTATATGTTCCAAATTAGAAATTCAATTCAAGCCCAAGCAACTTTGCAACTATAGATGTTTTCTTCCTTTTCTTTCCTGGAAGAAAATTAGCCTTTCTATTTTCATCATTGAAATCGCCATTTGTCATTCTCAAGGTGCCTCGGTGCCTTTGTCTCTGCTGTCAGCTGGCAGCAACGATGCTAAAAATAGCTGGCAGAGGGAACCGCTACACACTGAACATTAAAAATAGAAAGGGAAGCACTGGTGTGAATAATGCATGGGAGAGAATCCCGTTCACGTTGGCCTTCATGTCCTCTGGGGGCCTGGCTGCTGGGCACAGCCCTGCAGGACGAGGGAGGATTAAGGCATTTTTGTTACTCACACTGCAGTGAAAGGGCAGCCCACAAATTACAGCTTCCCCCTCGGCTTGCAGCGGCCAGGGAGGGATAGGAGAAAATGGAGGCTGGACTAGCGTTCTGCAAGACAAATTGAGAGTCTCATTTGCAGATACAAACTCAAATGTGTTTTCATTGGGAGCCAAGACAAAGGAGAAAGCAGGCCTGGGACACATCAGGGAGGGCACACCCTCTCTAAAAGCACTTGGATTCCCTGTCTTCTGTAATTCACACTCAGGCAACTAGAGCTACTCTGCAAGGGGGATTTTACTCATAAATTATCAGATTATAATCTCTGTAAAATCCAGAGCTGCTCAAAGTTGAGCCCCATACTACACTAGCTGGAGCAGAACTCTCCCCACAGCCATAAAGATTGTAGGCTCTTCTTCACTGTTGCTGAACAACTGAATTTCCCTTTACATTGATTTATTCCTCATGACCAGATGTGTTATTCTTGGAAGTCCTAGATTGTCAGAGCCAAAGCAACTCAGAGACTGATAGGTAAATTAAAAGGTGCTGAGGTCCAGGGAGGGGAAGGAAATTGTCTGAGGTCACACAGCACTCCAGCTTCAGAGGCAGGGTTGGCTGCCTTGACTTTGCCTTCCACAGCAGTCTGCTGCTGAGTCACCTCTCCAACTCCTTGGTGGAATAGGGACCTTGTTCCCAAATGCAGACTCCATCTGCACACCCAAGCCTTGAGGCGGGTAGAATTCATCCTGTCTGAAACAGGGCACACTTCTGGCTTGGTATGCAGTCCCTTCTTCACCATGAAGTGTGAAGCCCAAAAAGGCCATGGGCTCCTGACATTGCCCCCAGAGTAATAGGTTGGTCTCCACTGCACCTATCTAGGGATGGAGGGTTTGATTTTATCCTAGTACTGCTCCCAGTATCGAATTAAGTGTTCCTAGCTCTCCTGAGAGAAAAATAACTCTGATACTGAAGAAATTGTCCTCTTTCCTCAAGGAAGGTAGGGGTCTCATCCTGAACCCAAGCCTGGCACCTTTGCCTAATGGGTGAGAACACAACTTTGAAATCAAGCTGGGCTCAATTCCGGTTCTGTGGTTTACCATCTTTTCGACTTTGGGCAGTATACCTGATATCTCCAGGCTCGTTTCTTGCTTCTGAAGCTGGGCCAATAATACTGATCCACCAGGGCTGCTATAAATATGTGCCCACTAATAAGAAACGCTGACCGCAGTGATCACACACAACCGGCACTCTAAAAACGTGAGTCCCTTCCCCTTCCCAGAAGACCCTTTCTTTCTGTCTGCATGCTCCGGAATTTTCTACTAGGTCTGAATCCTAGGTCTGTAACACACTTTCTCTGTAGCCTTTAAGAAGCTGGGAACCTATGAGTAAGAACATGTGGTGTTTGGTTTTCTATTATTGCGATAGTTTGCTGAGAATGATGGTTTCCAGCTGCATCCGTGTCCCTACAAAGGACATGAACTCATCCTTTTTTATGGCTGCATAGTATTTCATGGTGTATATGTGCCACATTTTCTTAATCCAGTCTTAACAAACCTGCACGTTGTGCACATGTACCCTAGAACTTAAAGTATAATAATAATACTAATAAAGAAGCTGGGAACCTCAGGGCATCCACTCGTTTGCCTGCACAGGAAGATGATCTAACTTCCTGTGCTGGCCGCCTGGAAGGTTAGTGAGATAATGTAGGAAGCCGGTTGCAGAGTAAGTGCTCAGTAAAAGACAACTGTGATCACATTTATTCCCTAGGTCCTGTCCAGCCTGGTGAGGCGCTCATGGTGCTCCATCCCATCTGTTCATCTGCACAGGCACGCGCTCAGCACGCAGGCACGCAGGTATGCACGTATGGGCGTATTCACATTCAGTTAGAGGCAGAGAAGGGCTTCCACTTCCTGTCCTGTGGACTCTGTTTTGAGACTAAGCTTAGGCCTTGAATTGCTCTCCATTAATCTCTAAAAGGCTAAAGGAGCCACACAAGGAACCAACAAACCTGCTTCCTTCTCCAGTTCAGCCTTCCTGGGGTTCCCTGCCTCCCGTTCCCCTGCCTTCCCATCACTCCCTCTGTAGTAAAATGGGCCTTTCCCTGCAGGTCTTGGCTGAGAGTGACTATGAGGCTTGAGTCATTCTTAGTGAGAGTCCTTTTTATGCTAAACATAAAGTTCCTGCTTTCACAATTCTTTCTTTTAGCAGTCATTTTTAAAGAAAAGTGATTCTGAGAAGGGTGAGCCCCAGGCTTTCAAGGATGTGAAAACCCGTTTCTGTGCAGGAAGCCATGAAACCAGCATGGAATATGCTTAATTTGGTGGCATCATCTTTTGTTTTCTTTCTTTCCACCACAGTTCATTTATTCAGTTATCCATTTAATCATTAATTGATTCATTCATCAAGCCTCCAAAACAACTCCTGTTCTGTGCTGGGCAAGTTGTCACTAGAGAGAGAAATGAGACGTTCCGTGACCTTCAGAGGAGTAGACCCCGAGGAAGCAAGGCCACTCTGGTTAAAATGTTTGTCAAGAATCCTGCAGATTCCGTGGCCTTCTCCTACACCTTTCCTGTTTCAATTTAGTCTCCTTACAAGCTGGTATAGTGGGCATCAATATTTTCTCCCTAATTTGCACGAGAGGTAACAGATTCAGAGGATTATGTGGCATATTCAAGATTAGATGATTATTAAATAAAGATTTCCCCAAACTCACTCTCTGGTGATGAATTTATCATATATTCTATGTGAAAAAAAGCAAGTGCTCAGTTTCAGTCCTACTTTCTCCTTGACTATATAAGCCCTCAATCTTCCTCCTGATAATTAAAGCAAGGAGAAAAATGAAGCTAAGGAATGAGCAACATTTTAAATGTCCTGAACATGGTTATGATTATAGAACAAAATATGGATTTGCTCACTCAGTAAGCTTTTCCCTACTTGGTAGGCAAGAGGGCACCACCTTGAGGCTTGAAAGGGGGGAATTTGGAGGAAATACAGACAATCCTACTATTTCTATTAGGATTGTGTTACGGCGTTAAGCTGTAGTAGCTAATCCTACCATAGTGACTTATGCAAAAAGTCCAGGAGTAGGTACAATGACTCAAAGATGTCATCAAGAGACCGGGTTCCTTCCCTCTAGCTGTTCTGCTGTCTTTAATATGTGGCTTTCATTCTCATAGGCTTACAGTGTCTGCTGACTCTCTAGTACCACATCTGCATTCCAGGCAGGAAGAAGGGAGAACAGCAAAGGGCATGTGGCTTTCTTCAGGAAGCAATGTTTTACTCAGGATCTTCTAGCTACATCTCACTGGTCAGAGCTGGACATCGCCTCCTTGCTGAAAATGTGAGCTTTTCACACTCTAGATTCTACAGAAGTTCAAGGCAAGAGACAAGGGGTTGGAATGGCTGTTGAATAAGTATAT
Organism: Piliocolobus tephrosceles; assembly: GCF_002776525.5. Classification (NCBI taxonomy): domain Eukaryota; kingdom Metazoa; phylum Chordata; class Mammalia; order Primates; family Cercopithecidae; genus Piliocolobus; species Piliocolobus tephrosceles. The sequence goes on along the minus strand of NC_045440.1, from coordinate 136,105,646 downwards.
CTGCAATATATGCCTAGTCCTATCAATCCTGTCAAAATAATTATTAGTCAGCATACTCCTGCAATGCATGTAGAAAATAGATTTGCAAAGGCTGAGATAAACAAGTAAGAGTGTCTGGATTTGTTTGATTGCTAAATGGGAAAGAAACACTGCAATATTCTTGGCCCGTCCTACTGTAATGATTCTTTCTTCTTGGATCAAGAAAGTAAAGTGCGTGTCTTCCAACTACCAAGGATATACATCACTGTTAAGATGTCACAGGCTAGGGAAATGATCATAGTGGACCCACTATGGATGCTAGACCCTCTGTGGTCCTCTGGACCCACCGAACCCGTAGTGAGATGAACCTGAGCCAGTGCTACCCTTGAAATCTCTCTTTCATGTACACTCACCCGAACAGGGTGGGCCATAGTGATATTTTGACTGTAGTAACATAGAGACTCAAAGTATTATCAGTGCCTACTCAGGTTCTGTATGCAACAACATTCAAAAGATCTGAGTATTTCTCTTTCCCTAGTGGACATTTACTCTACTTAATGGCCTTTGGCCCCTCTGAGAAAGGATTTGAGAAATATTAATTGTATCTACTTGTGCTGACTTTTCAGGGTCTTTTCTTAAAGAGTCTGGCTTCCCCTACAATCAATTGTACTGTTTATCTGTAACTGTCTAAGTTTGGAAACTTGATGGGGACCTCAGATTTCCTTTGAGGTGGCTAAAACTGGCCTTCTGCTTCCCAGCTCTCAATTATTTATTATTATAAATAATAAGCAGTACTTACAGGTTACCATTTATGATTCTAAACAGGAAGTAGTACATCTGTCTTGCTCATAAGATCACCATGATCTCTTAGACAGAGCCAGGGATTACTGTGGCTGAAAACACTTTGGTTACCAGCCCTGCCAATGGAGTAATTAAGTTCACCTTTTTTCTAGAGGTTAAATACTGCCACTGGGTCAGTGCTTCAGGAATCCCATCATTCCCATTGATGTTAGTAAACCCAGGTCCATGACAATATCTTTAACTCTCAACCGTGTCTTTTAGAGGGAGGTTACTACTGAGCTTGCAAGAGATTTTACTCTCTTGCTCACCATGGCACCCCTTCCTTAATGAAGAAAGTATCCTCTGAGTCCTCTCAGGATATGGAGTCAGGTGGTATGTTATCAGGTCTTACATAGTAAGTCTGTTATAAAACCCTCACTTCTGTGAGACTTCTCACACATTCCTTATTATAATGCCAGGGAATTTATGTTTTGGTTCTTGTTATCTGGTGTATTATAAAACTTTGGCATATCTCACACTTTAAGGAGCCAGTCCAGCTTTGGTAAAAAGAATAATTTCTATCCAATCCAATGCCCAAAGATGTTCGTGTCCAGATCCCAGAAGGCTGTGAATATGATAGATTATATGACAAAAAAGACCTTGAAGATTTGATTACGTCAATAACCTTGAGATAAGGATATTATTCTGTATTGCCTAGATGGATCCAATGTAATCACCAGGTCCTCATAAGAGGATGCCAGGTGGGTCGGAGTAAGAGAGAAGATGTGACAATGGAAAGACAGATTGGAGTGATGTGGGGCCAACAAGCCAAGTAAGGGGGACAGCCTCTAAGAGCTGAAAAAGGCAAATAAATTGATTTTCACTCTATTTGTTTCTTAGGACTGCCATAACAAAGTATCACAAAGTGCACTGGGTGTGGTGGCTCATGCCTGAAATCCCAGCAGTCTGGGAGGCCAAGGCAGGTCAAGAGTTCAAGACCAGCCTGGTCAACATGGTGACACCCCGTCCTATTAAAAATACAAAAATTAGCCACGCATGGTGGTGTACACCTGTAGTCCCAGCTACTCGGGAGGCTGAGGTGGGAGAACTGCTTGAACCCAGGAGGTAAAGGCTGCAGTGAACCAAGATCATACCACTGCACTCCAGCCTGGGTGACAGAGCGAGGCTCCGTCTCAGAAACAACAACAACAACAAAGTGGTTTAACACAGTAATTTATTCTCTCCCAATTTGGGAGCCCTGGAAGCCCAAAATCAAGGATATCATTAGGGTAGTGCTCCCTTCAAAGGGTCTAAAGAAGGGTTCTTCCTTGCCTCTTCCCAGCTTCTGGTGCTTGGTGGAAATCCCTGGCATTCCTGGGCTTGCAGCTGCATCAGTCCAATTTCTACCTCCAGCTTCTCATAACCATCTTCTCTGTCTGTGTCTGTGTATCTGCTCTCCTTTTATAAAGACATCAGTCATTGGATTTAGGTCCCACTCAAACCCAATACGACTCAATATGACCTCATCTTAATTTAATTAATTATATCTGCAAAGAACCTGTTCCCATATAAGGCCATATATTTTGCCTCTGGATAGACATGCATTTTTTCCCAGGTGGGAGGATGCTACTCAGCCTAGTGCACTCCCCTAGAGCCTCCAGAAGAAATGCAGCCCTATAGTTTTAGACTTCTGACTTCCAGTACTGTAAGATAATAAATTTGTGTTGTTTTAAGCAACTAAATGTGTAGTCATTTGTTACAGTAGCAAGAGGAAACTAACACCCCAGCCAACTAATAAGAATAGCTGGAGGAGTTCTTGTCAAAACATGGAGTTGATGAATTTGCAAGTGCTTCTACATCAGTGACTTGGAGAAAACTATCAAACCCCAAGAGCACCTCTTTAAAGGCTTAGAACATGTACCCTAACCAGGTGGAGCAAACAACAAAATATCAGAGAGAGAGAAACTTCAGATATATTAGTAAAAATGAGCTAGCAACTCAGTGAATTTTTCCACAGTGTGTGTGTTTATGTGTATGGGTGGGTGGGCAGAGGTGTGTATATGCATATATACATACATGTGCATCTCAGCTATTCTCTCCAGTTTTGATAAATGGAAAGACAATCTAACATCCTTTCCTCACTCATACTGTACCTGAAAGGGAAGGTTAACTAGAGTCATATACAGCGAGAGAAGGATCAATAAATCAGCCCCAAAGTATCAGAGCAAATAGAACATCTGTACGGAACTGTTCAGGCAGGAGACAGATGGAAAGAAATGACACAATGACTAAGCAAATATAGTACAGAAGAAATAAATACATGGGAAAAATGAGCACAGCATACAGAAGTAAGACAAAGATCCCAACCTATAAGAAAGCATTAGATATAGAGGAGAAGGAAATGTGTCATAATTGCTAGGATACCTAAACAGGAATATTATTTTAAAATAAAAAAGCCAAACAATAATTCATAAAACAACAGAATGAGATAAACAAAGAAAATGCAGGCTTAGTGTCCCAGTTGAAATTAGAAAGCACTGAGCTAGGATTTTGAAGAAAATTTAAGGAAGAGTCCATTAACAGAGGCCAGCTCTGGGTGAAGGGTACCGTTGAAAGATGTCGAAGAACCCAGTACCACTGACAGTAAGCCTGGTGGTAACCCTTCACCTGTAAGGGCGTGGAGAGGAACCAGTGTTAGTGGAATCATGGGGGAAGTGATTTCCAACAGGGACTTAGTCACAGAAGGATGCAACCACTGCTGGAATCACAGCATCAGTCAGGGAGGGAGTGGGAGAAACATTTTTCGAGCACTCTTTACTCTATTTTCTGATCTCTTCCTAGTGTCTCCCATTGGCTGAATCCAACCAGAAGAGACAGGGAAAAGCAGATAGGATAAGGAAGTCCTTAGGGCTAGCCTCTAAAGGTACAAACCAGAGTAAAAAAAGGAAATGCATAAATGTGGAAGGGGCAAATGGAGACCAGCTAGCACACAGGTATACTGGCCCTGTTTATGCAATACTTGAGGCCCCCTGGGTCTCTCCAGGAGGCTCCTTGCTCATGCCATCCTGGTGGTGAATCCCCTGTGGCCACAGTCTCATGTCATAACACTGCCTTCTATCAACCTAATTTTAACCAGGCCTATTCTAGAGGAAACCAAAGCTGTTCCACCACCCTGGACCGAGCCAGCCAGACCCATCCTGATTATGGCTTCCCTGGTGGATGCCTATGGAAATCAGCAAAAAGTAAATGCTTAAGTGTGTTAATGTGTTAATACCCCTATGGGATGAATTTTGACCAGAAGCATGAGATGAGAAGAAGTGAGAGATAAGATGAGAAGTCTACAAATATGTATATATCGCTTGTTCTTCTCCCGCTTGATGCAGTGATTCCATACAACCTCCCCAGAGAAATCCCTCATGACCAAGTCACCAACTGTATTTTCTTGAGAGGCTAAGGTCAGCTGGCATTTACTTTCTTTTCTTTCCTGCCTCTCTCTTGCTCTCCTCAAATTACACCCATTCAATTAAGCTTGGCCTCCATCTTTACTTTTAAGGGAACCCATGCTATGATAATTGGTTTAAGAAGTGATATAAGAAAACAGACCTTCCAGATAAAGTATTGGAGGTAAATTTCCCATGGGTCTGAAGGCAAGACAAACTCTGTTCCTTATGGTAAGTGCAGTAATAACCTTTCACCGTAATCACCGTTACTAAAGTTTCACTTACATTTAATTGGAATGAAGTGCCAGTGGAATGCAAAACTTGGGAGATCAAATGGCAGCTGCATTTGACCAGTGATATGGTTTGGCCACATCCTTGCCCAAATCTCATCTTGAATTTTAACTTCCATAACTCCTATGTGTTGTGGGATGGACCTGGTGGGAGCACGGAGGTGGTTTCCCCCATACTGTTCTCATGGTAGTGAATAAGTCTCACGAGAGGTGATGATTTTATAAGGGGTTTTCCCTTTCCCTTGGCTCTTATTCACCCTTGTCTGCTTCCATGTAAGACATCCCTTTGCTCTTCCTTCGTCTTCTGCCATGACTGTGAGACCTCCCTAGTCATGTGGAGCTGTAAGTCCATTAAATCTCTTTTCTTTAAAAATTACTCAGTGTTTGGTCCGTCTTTATTAGCAGCATGAGAATAGATTAATACAGTAAATTGGTACCAGTAGAGGGGGGTGCTGCTGTAAAGATACCCAAAAACGTGGAAGTGACTTTGGAACTGGGTAATAGGCAGAGGTTGGAACAGTTCAGAGGGTTCAGAAGACAGGAAGATGTGGGAGTTTGGAACTTCCCAGAAATTTGTTGAATGGCTTTGATCAAAATGGACAATGAAATCCAGGCTGAGGTGGTCTCAGATGGAGATGAGGAACTTGTTGAGAACTGGAGTAAAGGCAACTCTTGCTACGTTTTAGCAAAGAGACTGGAGGCATTTTGTCCCTGCCCTAGAGATTTGTGGAACTTTGAACTTGAGAGAGATGATTTGGAATATCTGGCAGAAGAAATTCTTAAGCAGCAAAGCATTCAAGAGGTGACTTGGGTGCTGTTAAAAGCATTCAGTTTCAAAAGGGAAACAGTATAAAAGTTAGGAAAATTTGCAACATTATGATGCAATAGAAAAGAAAAACCCATTTTCTGAGGGAAATTTAAGTCAGCTGCAGAAATTTGCATAAGTAATGAAGAGCCAAATGTTAGTCACCAAGACAATGGGAAAAATGTCTCCAGGGCACCTCAGAGATCTTTGCTGAGGCTCCTCCCATTACAGATCTGGAAGCCTAGGAGGAAAAAGCAGTTTTATTGGCCAGGCCCAGGCCCCTTTTCTATGTGTAGCCTAGGGACTTGGGGCCCTGCGACCCAGCTGTTCTAGCCATGGCTAAAAGGGGCCAAGGTACAGCTGTGGCCATGGCTTCAGAGGGTGCAAGGCCCAAGCCTTGGCAGCTTTCATGTGATGTTTAGCCTGCAGGTGCACAGAAGTCAAGAACTGAGGTTTGGTAACCTCCACCTAGATTTCAGAGGATGTACGGATGTGCCTGCATGTCCAGGCAGAGGTCTGCTGCAGGGGCAGAGCCCTAATGGGGAACCTCTGCTAGTGCAGAGCAGAAGGGAAATGTGGGGTTGGAGCCCCCATACAGAGTCTCCACTGGGGCACTGTCTAGTGGAGCTGTGAGAAGAGGGTCATAGTTCTCCAGACTCCAGAATGGTAAATCCACCAACAGCTTGCACCTTGCACCTAGAAAAGCCACAGACACTCAATGCCAGTCTGTGGAAGCAGCCAAGAGGGAGGCTGTACCCTGCAGTGCCACAAGGGTGGAGCTGCCCAAGACCATGGGAACCCACCTCTTGCATCAGCATGACCTGGATGTGAGACATGGAGTCAAAGGAGATCATTTCGGAGCTTTAAGATTTCACTGCCCTGCTAGATTTCGAACTTGCATAGGGCCTGTAGTCCTTTCATTTTGGCCAAATTCTCCCCTTTGGAATGAGTGTATTTACCCAATGCCTGTACCCCCATTGTATCTAGGAAGTAACCTATTCACTTTTCATTTTACAAGCTCATAGGTGGAAGGGACTTACCTTGTCTTAGATGAGACTTCGAACTTTTGAGTTAATGCTGAAATTAGTTAAGACTTTTAGGGAATGTTGGGAAGACATGTTTGGTTTTCAAATATGAGGACATGAGATTTGGGAGGGAATGAGGGTGGAATGATATAGTTTGACTCTGTCCACACCCAAATCTCATTCTGGATTGTAGCTCCCATAATTCCCACGTGTTGTGAGAGGGACCCAGTGGGAGATAATTGAATCATGGGAGTGGTTTTCCCCATACTATTCTCAAGGTAGTGAATAAGTCTCACGAAATATGATGACTTTATGAAGGGTTTCCCCTTTTACTTGGTTCTCATTCTCTCTTGCCTGCTGCCGTGTAAGATGTGCCTTTTGCCTTCCACCATGATTATGAGGCCTCCCTAGCCATGTGGTACTGTGAGTCCATTAAACCTCTTTTTCTTTACAAATTTCCCAGTCTCAGATATGTCTTTATCAGCAGCATAAAAATGGGCTAATATAAAGGGCTTCATAATTGGGCTTCATATTATGGGCTTCATAATTATCATTATTCAGTATGTGAATAATGATAATTATGAAGAATGTGGTATGGAGTGACCACTTTTGATGGCACTTAAGCCTTTTGATGGCACTTAAGCCTTTAAAAATGAAAAAAAAAAAAAAAAAGATCAGAGGTGTTAATTGCCAACTTAAAGTTTCTATGAAAGTCAGATTGGTCTCTGCTATAGTTTGGCTATTTGACCCTCCAAATCTCATGTTGAAATTTGGTACACAGTGTTGGAGGTGGGGCCTCTTGGGAGGTGTTTGAATCATGGGGATGTATCCATTATGAATGACTTGGTGCTATTCTCCCAGGAGTGAGTGGGTTCTCACTGACTCTTAGTTCTTGCAAGAACTGGTGGAGGCTGGCACCTCATCCTCTCTCTTGCCTCCTTGTTATCATGTGATCTCTGTATGGTGGCTCCCTTCCCCTTCCACAGCGAGTAGAAGCAGTATGAGGCCCTCACCAGAGGCTATGCAGATGCTAACACTATGCTTCTTGTACAGCCTGTAGAACCATGAGCCAAATAAGCCACTTTTCTGTATAAATGACCTAGCCTTAAGTATTTCTTTATGGCAACATAAATGGACTAAGTCTCCATGGCAGTTTTTAAAGGATAATTTCATCTCCTACTGTCACAGGGCAGACTTCGCTGGAAACAAAGCCTAGGATCTGATTGTTTAAAAAGAACTTGCATAGAGCCTGTAGTCCTTTCATTTTGGCCAAATTCTCCCCTTTGGAATGAGTGTATTTACCCAATGCCTGTACCGCCATTGTATCTAGGAAGTAACCTATTTAAAGGAAACTATATATAATCTTGACAGGTCTCTTACATTAAAGACTGGGCCATGATAGGTAAAGATTGAGACTATGAGACCTAGGATAGGGATATTTGGACAGAGGAACTTGAGAATCTTAAAATCTCAAATTCTCCTAAATCCCTCTGGCTGACAAAGAAGTCTCTTTTCGCTTAAAAGAGAAACGGTCTCCTCTTACAAGGACATAGTATTAATAGAAAGACTTTACTTGAAGCTCTTGCAAGAGTGCCTCTCAAGATGTGAGTTTTTCTCAAAGTCTGCCTCCTTCATTACCTTCAGGCTAATAAGCAGGGTCAGTGTGATGGTTAATATTAAGTGTCAACTTGATTGGATTGAAGGATGCAAACTATTGTTCCTGGGGTGTCTGTGAGGGTGTTGCCAAAGGAGATTAACAGTAGATTAACATTTGAGTCAGTGGACTGGGAAGGGCAGACCCACTCTTAATCTGGGTGGGCACAATCTAATCAGCTGCCAGCATGGCCAGAATAAATGCAGGCCAAATAACACGGAAAGATGAGACTGGCTTGTTCTTCTGGCCTACGCCTTTCTCCCAGGCTGGATGCTTCTTGCCCATGAACATCAGACTCCAAGTTCTTCCTCTTTGGGATTCCTGACCTTCTACCACAGACTGAAGGCTGCATTGTTGGCTTCCCTGCTTTTGAGGTTTTTGGACTCAGACTGGCTTCGTTGCTCCTCGGCTTGAGGACAGCCTATTGTGGGACCTTACCTTGTGATCGTGTGAGTCAATAGTCCTTAAAAAACTCCCCTTTATATATACATCTATCCTATTCTGTCTCTCTAGAGAACCCTGAGTAATACAGTCAGATTTGCCTCAGCCCAAACCAGGAAGTACAAGCCTTGCTTTGGAAATAAAGAGACGTTGTACTAAAGGAACTGAAGATTTCTCTGTGTCACAGTGAGTCAGGTCTGTCAATAACCTTCCCTGGTTCACCGGTCACCCATTTCTCACCAACAAAGTTTTCTAGCACTTTTAAGTGAGAGGATACATTATGAATACCCACTCAGATTTTGTTTTGGTGTCTTAATTGTAAAGATATATTAATCCTTTATGACTCAATTTTAAAAATAGGAAACTGAAAGAGTTGTAGTTATAGGAGGCGAACTAGGAAGCTTTTTTTTTTTTTTGAGATGGAGTCTCACTCTGTCACCCAGGCTGGAGTGCAGTGGTGTGATCTCGGCTCACTGCAAGCTCCATCTCCCAGATTCATGCCATTCTCCTGCCTCAGCCTCCCAAGTAGCTGGGACTACAGGTGCCCGCCACCACACCCATCTAATTTTTTTTTTGTCTTTTTAGTAGAGATGAGGTTTCACCGAGTTAGCCAGGATGGTCTTGTTCTCCTGACCTCATGGTCCGCCTGCCTCGGCCTCCCCAAGTGCTGGGATTTGGAAGCTTCATTTTTAAAGCTAGTTAACAGGAAGGTTTATCTAATTTTCACCGATTAGTCAGTTATACACACACATCTTTCTTTATTCAAAGAGACAGTTGATCATAAATTAAAAGTAAATCAACTATACATAACACATATAACAGGAAAACCCCATATAACACTGTTTTAAACAGAATGGCTTACTTCTCTCACACATAAAAGATGTCAGGAGGAGGCAATCCGGGCTATAATGAAAGCTTCACACTTTCTTCTGGGAGCCAACTGCTTATCTAATTTGCCATCATCACTGAATGATTTCCAACCTCAAGGTGGGTCATAATGGAAGAAGTCTGTGCAAGTTCAGCATCAAGTACCCATTCTGAGCAGGCTGCCAAAGCATCTGTAAAGGACAAAACAGTGCTCCTCCCCACTGGGTCGGCTCCTTTGCTCCTTGAAACCGCTTTCCCCATAATGCTTTTACCTAAATCTCCTTGCCCAAAGTTAGTCTCATGGTTTCATCTAGTTGCATGGGAAGCTGAGAAGTGTTGCTTGTTAGCTGGGTGCATTGCCACAGTGAATAAAATTGAGGTTCTGTAGCTGAGAAAAAGGGAAGACATGCATATTAGGGGATTATGAACAGTCTCTGTCCCAAGTAAGACAGTCTTAACTCATTCAACAAATGCCAAGTACTCTGTAAAGGGTGAGGTAACATGTGTTTAGAAAATGAAGACAAGGTCAGGTGCAGTGGCTCATGCCTGTAATCCCAGCACTTTGGGAGGCTGAGGCGGGCAGATCACCTGAGGATGGGAGTTCAAGACCAGCCTGACCAACATGGAGAAACCCCATCTCTACTAAAAATTCAAAATTAGCCAGGCATGGTGGCATGCTCCTGTAACCCCAGCTACTCGGGAGGCTGAGGCAGGAGAATCTCTTGGACCTGGGAGGCAGAGGTTGCAGTGAGTTGAGCTCATGCCATTGCACTTCAGCCTGGGCAACAAGAACAAAACTGTCTCAAAAAACAAACAAACAAACAAAAAAGGGGATTCACAGTGTGATGGAAGAGCTGGCTATGAAATAAATGAGTTTATGAGAGAATGCCTGCTGCCCGCATGACAGTGTGTGTCAAAGAGGCCCTTGACAGTTGAGCCTAGGGTTTGGTGGAGACAGGTTTTCCTCAGGCAAACTGGAGAGGTGGTGCAAATGAAAATAAAAGACAAGAGGTGGCACCCATCTCTGCACACTTCTGTTCCTGCAGCTCCTGGAGTTTTTGTTCCATTAACCCAGAAATTCCCCTTCTTAAGCCAGTTGAGGTAGTTTCTGCAATTACAGTACGAGTTTTGAATTATATAGTCATCATGCAGAACAGGCCGTGTAAAACAAAATAAAAACAATCTGTGCATCAGGTAACACCATTAGAAAAAAAAAAAAAAGTAGAGTTATCAACTCTTCTGGTTTGCGCAACTGTCCCTGTTTTAGCACTGGAAGTCCCTCACCCTGAGAATTCCCTCCATCCCTTGAAAATCCAGATAGTTGGTCACTGGAAAGTAAAGTGTTATCCATATTTTGTGTGGAAAAGAGAAGACTCAGGGGGAAATAGGGAGTATTTTCAAATAGGTGAAAGTTTCTCAGATGTAAGAAAAAAATAGATGCTCTGTGAGGTTCCAAGGATTACATAATAACTTAGTAGATGCTGAAGAGGTGAAAGTATTAAAAGGCAGATTGTCTTTATTATAAGGACAATTTTGTAAATATCAGAACTTCCCAAGGGTGGGACTGGCTTGCCTTGGAAGGGGAATTGTTCAGGGGGGTCATGTGGTCGGAGCTGAACTGGAACCCTAGCTCTCCCCCTCACCAGCTGCATGGCCTTGGGCAAGTTAGTTAATCTCACTAAACCTCAGTTTGCCCTTCTGTGAAATGGCAATGATAATTGTATCTACTTCACCGGCTTGTAAGGATGAAATGAGGTGAAGCCAAGTAAATCCTCAGTACTTTCTAGTTACACGCAGAGAGAAGTAATGAGCTTTCTTTTCAGTAGTAAAGGCAGAATGACCCCTAGTGTGGATGCTACGGAGGACGTCAAGGATGGATGCCTACAAATGAGAAGGACTTGGAAGACTTGAAATTTCCTTTCTAGGCAAAGATTCCGTTTTGATTTGATTTTGTATAAAAGATGTTGCTGATAGGGCTATTTTAGAGATGGATGCTTGCGATGGTTTTTGACAGACTTTCCTTATAAAGCTTTTTAGGGCTTCTTTAAAATACATTTTGCTGAGCTTTAAAATGAAGAGCATCTGTCTGCTTCCAGCTGTCTAGACCTGGGTTATTTCTGCCCTCAGCCACTTTAATGAGGTTGTTAGAGTGACAGGGTGTGTTACTGGCCATAGCTTCGGAGACTCGGGTCAGGGAGACTGTTTTCAGCAGCAGCCCTGTGACGAAGGGACCAGAGGGGCCATCAGTCTCCCTCTCCTCCCACTGCACACAGCTCTGGGGCTTCAAAGTGCTGTGGGCAATTTAGTTACAGCAACGTGACACCATTGCTAAGAAGATAAAGTACCATCTTTTGCTGAGAGGATAGCACCATTCTGAAATAATTAAGTATCATCCATTAATGTTTTATTTCCAGTTTGATTTTTCAAAAAATCAAGGTATGACTTTCATAGAGAAAAGTGTACATAGCTTAAATGTACAGCCTGGTGATGCTTTTTGTAGATACATGCCCCCATGTGACCACTGCCAACGCCAAGATGTAGAATCTTTTCATCCCTTCAGAATCTTCCCTGGGGCTCTTTCCCAGTCATCAAACCCACCCACCCAGCAGAGGTAACCACTGTTTGGATCTCCAAAACCATACATTGGTTTTACCCATTTTTGGTCTTCATATAAATAGAACTATACAGCATGTATTTTTGGTGTGTGTTTAGCTTCTTGTAATCAACATAAGATCTGTGTATTTGTCAAGTATACATCTAAATCATAATTTTCCTAAGTTACAAACTTGACTCTTAGGCAAATATAAATTGACCATGTATCAAAGATTTTATTCAACAGATTCATTAATAAAGGAATCAGTAGAACACTACAAACAGGTTTCAGTAAGAATGTATTTGAATTACTGAGATTTATATTCTCTACCAGACAGACTTTGTTTGCTTTGCTGTGGACAGGAATCCTTTTCATTGCTATGAACAGGAAATATTGGCACTGCTATCAGTTTTCTGTAACTTAAAGTGGTTTAGGCAATAGAAAGAAAAGCATACGCTCTCTACACTCAGCTAATCTTGAGAGTGCTGTAGACAGCACCTAGCATTGCCAGACAATGAGAGGACATCCAGGATCTCTGGCCCTTTTCTAAAACCTAGCGATTATTTCTTGATGATACAAACACACCTCAATTTATTTCTCCATTTGCTTGTTGATGAGAATTTGGGTTAATTGCAGTTTGGTGTTATGAATAAAGCTTCCATGAGCATGTTTGTCTATGTCTTTTGGTGGACATGTGCAATCACTTCTCTTCAGTATGTACCTAGGAGTGGAATTGCTAGTTCATAAAAATAACATATTTATTATTAACAATAAATCGCTAATATATTACACTTTAGTAGATATTTCTGAACAGTTTTCCAAAGTCATTGTATCATTTTAAACTGCCAGATATGTATAATAATTTCAGTTGCCCTACTTCCTCGCTAACATTTGGTGGTATCAGTCTTTATAATTTTAGCCATTTAGCTATTATCACCTACATTAAAAGTTTTAATATTTTAACATGCATAAGAATTAGCTGGAATGTTCATTCTGAAGTTTTGACTTAATCGTTCTAAATGGAACTCCGAAGTCTACATCATGACCAAGTACTTTTTGTATTAGGGAATTATTCTGAGAGACGCTGGCTTAAATGCATCTTTACTGTGTAATCTGTGAGTTGTTGTGGTTGTCTTCCTTCAAAGTGCAACCTGCCATGAAAGAGGGTGAGAACTTCGGTCAGCTCACAGATTTCTGAAAGTGAAATAACAACAACCGCCAACTCTTATCTCAATATTCAGAACAATCCTCCAAATTGATACTTGGTTTTACCATTTTGCAGTTGGGGAAATGGAGGCTCTGAGAGGTAAGGAAATTTGCACAAGAACTCACAACATGAGAGCAGGACTTAGGTCCAAGGATTTTTGAAATCCTCTATCAATCAGGAATGTTTCTGATACGCCAATGGTTTTGACACTTTTTTGTTCCTTAGTTCTACTAGCAGAAGCCCTGTTTTTGTCCAAGATGTAGTCTTAAGAAGAATCCAGTATATGGAAACAAATCATAATTAAGCTGCTAAGGTGGAATGGACAGCCATGAGGACAGTGGCTTGCTTGTCTGCGTGAACTCTTTGAGCCCCAGCATCCTCCTACTGTCACCTGCTGCAGGTCTAAGACCCTCCCCTGGACATGCAAACCATGGAGGCGCTAGGACCATCCTCATAGCCCCCAAGTACAGATGCATAGTTTGTAGGAACACTTTTTTATTTTTTTAAGAAAATATCCATATCTAAAATTTGAAGACTCTCTTACTTAAACTCAAATATAACTCAAGAGCAAAATATAGACTGGGGAGCATAGACTGTGTGCCGCTTAGAAAGGCAGTAACTTTGTGAGAAAACTGGATGATTCTATTGGCCCCTGTCTCCCTGTGGCGCTTTGAATTGGGAGTCCCAGTGGCAGTGGAATCTCCTGGAGCTTCACTGCTAAAATGCAGGAAGCAAAGGAAAGACATATTTTTCATAAGTAGACTTTCCCCAAAGCTCAAATAAATCAATTGTGTACACTGGTATTCTGTCAGCCTCACATGGAAAGCTGATCTGATTGAAGTCAGAGATCTCTCAACATTCCTTGCCATCTGGATCTTTGGAAGAGGTTCGAGATATCTCTTAACATTCCTTGATTTCACCCTAGAAGCTTAATTATGACCCTTGGAATGTTAGGAGATCTCTGACTTCATTCAGACAAGCTTACCATCTGAGGATGGACATCCCCTCATTGTCCAGCTATGTGAACTTGGGCCAATTATTTCATATCTTTCAGCTTCAGTTTAGTGTCTGTGCAACTGTGCCAATGACCACAAAGAGGGAAGAAGTGAGGATTATGTGAGATGCATAGTGCCCATGAGAGTTCCAGGTTGTGGGAGGTGCTCAGTAAAAATGTGTTTTCTCCCCTGGCTCCTCTGTTGAGTAAAGCATACATCCTGCAGATCCACCAGCCATTTGAGAAATGTGTCATGGTGACAGTGGTGTGAATTCGCTTTCTGCTTTCCTTCTGCTACTGAGATAAACCATTCCATGCTTCCGCACAAGGCCAAGGGAGGGAGAGCAAAGATGACATTGGTAGGAGGGACTGAAGAGAAGCATATTTGTGCCATGAATTCTATAAACATGAGAGGATAAGATCATTGCACCAGCTATTCCAGGAGTAGAATCAGCACTCTAGCTAGAAAAGGGAGCAGGTCTCTGGAAAGCTGCAATTTTAGCTTACTTGTAATAGCAATAATCACTAACATTTTTTGAGCTCTTAATGTGTGCCAAACATTGTGCTAAGCAATTTACCTGCATTATCTAATTTATCTTCACATCAATTCTGCCACATAGGTGTCATGCTATCTCATCTTAAAGATGAGGGGATTGGCCGGGTGCCAAGGTTCATGCCTGTAATCCAAGCACTTTGGGAGGCCAAGGCGTGTAGATCACTTGAGGTTGGGAGTTCAAGACCAGCCTGACCAACATGGTGAAACCCCGTCTCTACTAAAAATACGAAAATTAGCTGGGCATGTTGGTGGGTGCCATAATTCCAGCTACTCCAGAGGCTGAGGCAGGAGAATTGCTTGAACCCGGGAGGTGGAAGTTAAAGTGAGCTGAGATTGCACCATTGCACTCCAGACTGGGCAACAAGACCAGAACTCCATCAAAAAAAAAAAAAAAAAAAAAGAGGGAATTGAGGCACTGGGATCTTATGTGCCCTTCCCAACTTCACTCAGCCAGCAAGCAGGTTATTTATATATTTATGTTCACCTAGGCTCTCACAACAGTTCTAGCTGGAGTATCAGCTTGGTGGCTGTAACCAAGGTTCAAATACAGTGGCTTAAACAAATCAGAAGTTACTCGTTTCTCATGTGTCAATCTTCCTGTCTGCTGTCAGGAACCAGGCTCCTTTGATCGTCTCGCTCAGCTGCCATCTCCAGCGTGTTGCCCCCTCTGCATGGTCCCTGAAGATCCACCTTCACATCCCTCGTCCCAGGTGGCAAGAAGGAAAGAAGGGAAAGAAGGGAAAGAAGGAAAGAAGGGAAAGGAGAGGCTCTTTGCCCCCATTAGCTCTGCCTACATACCATTGGCCAGAACTGGGGTTCTGGTCATACCTAGCAGCAAGAGAAGCTTATGAATCACTCTTTTGAGTTAAAATGTATTATTGTTGTTACTAACATAGTAGTAAAACAGAAATGGTTAGTGGACACCCAGCACTCTGTGCTGTAACCACTATGCTACCTTATTTGTATTGAGAGGTATTGGGCAGACTATGACTAGAACTTTGGTATCCAACACAAAACATAATTTTCAGCATAAACAAACATTTTGTAGACACCTGCCACCTAGAGAGAAACGAGAAGTCATGCTGTAAGACACAGCCCTGCAGACAAGGAGATAGCATGAATTGAGTACCTGCTATGTACATGGAGCTGGCTTAGAGACTTCCCATACAGCATATCATATTGTCTCAACAAAACCATTCAGAGATGAAGACACTAGGGACTCAAGGAGGTGAAATCATTCACCTAAGTTAATGTGTTTAGTAAATTGTCAGGTCAAGATTCAAAATCCCAGAAGTGTGACCCTGGGTAGGTTGTTTAACCTCTCTGTGCCCATGACCTCCTCAGCTCTAAAATGGAGCTACCTATAGGATTGCCAGGGGCTGTGGATGCTTTAATGCAGTTAAAGCCCTGGGCACCAGCACTTGGGGAGGCCAAGGTGGGCAGATCACAAGGTCAAGAGATCGAGACCATCCTGGCCAACATGGTGAAACCTTGTCTCTACTAAAAATACAAAAATTAGCTGAATGTGGTGGTGCGTGCCTGTAGTTCCAGCTACTCGGGAGGCTGAGGCCGGAGAATCACTTGAACCCGGGAGGCAGAGGTTGCAGTGAGCCGAGGTCGCGTCACTGCACTCCAGTCTGTGACTGGAGAGAGAGAGACTCTATCCAAAAAAAAAAAAAAAAAAAAAAAAAAGCTCTTAGGATAGGACCTGGCATGTAGCAAGCACTCAGTGAATGATTAGACCTTGTTAATTATTACTATTATTGTGGTTATTGTTAATAACTGTACTGATATTATCTTCCACTCTACTCACCCTGCACTTAATCCTAATCCTAGTGTGATAAATGTTATATTGAGAATGAAGAAGTCTAGGATTGTCCAGAGAGAAGATAGATTCTTTTTGACTCTAAAACATATAAAAGGCCTCATAAAGAAGCAGCATTTCATTGGAGTTCGAAAGAAGGGTAGGATTTTAACAGGCAGAGGTGGGAGTGAAACTGGACAAAGAGGTTATTCCAGGGAAAGGGATCAGCTTGAAAATAAGCATCTAGAAAGGGAATGGCAAGTGTGTTGTGGGACGCGAAATCATGTAGGTGAGGACAGTGTGTGGGAGTTAAGGCAGGGAAGGGGGTAGGCCAACGCCTGGAGATAATTTAGGGAGGTTGGGCTGTTACCTGAAGGCAGTGGGGAGCCCTGGAAGGTTTTGATCAGCACTGTGCCAGGGGGAGATTGCCATGGCAACAGCTCTGGGGGAGGACAGGAGGGTGGAGAGGCCAGCTCACTAACTAGTGCCACGGGTTAGGTAATAGGTAACGAGGATCCAAATTAGAGCTACAGCTTTGGGAGAGGCTAGGAGGAAACAGAATAAGGACAACGCGTGGAGGGAGAATTAAAGGGCCACAGTGGCTCTGTGTGCAGAGGGCGAGGCAGATAGAGTCGTGAAACTGCAATGCCTAAACCCACTGTTTGAAGCACAGCCTCCAAATAATTTCAACCTCATAGGATACGATGCTATCTGCCTGTTGTGACAAATGACTCATGTATTTTTTCTAGCTGGTTCTGGTTAGACCTTGAACTGTTGACTCACTCATTCATTTCATTAGCCATGTGTTCAGTGTATATGCTAAACAAGCTCCATCAGTAAAAAGATCATGTCTGCTTGAGACACCATTTATATGAGCCAGGTACAGGGTAGGCTGCTTTAAGAAACAGGCCCCAAATGCATTGGTTTGAATCAACTGTCCATTAATTCTTCTTTCTCATGTAAGTTTAGACACAGTTCAGGGATGGTGTGAAGGCTTGATGATGAAGGGAAGTTAGTCTACTTTTAATTTGTTGTGCCACTCTCAACTTGTAGCTTCTCTCTCATGATCCAAAAGGGCTGCTCCCACTCCCACTGTCACAGGCATATTCAGACCAGCAGAAAACGGGTCAAGAAAAGGAAGGGCTCCCTTCCTCTTTGAGATCAAGACCTAGAAGATGCACACATCACTGACACTCACATCCCATTAGCTTGAACCTGTTCGTACGACCACATAATTGCAAGAGGGGTGCCAAATGCAACCTTTAGTTGGGTGTCCATGTGCCCAGATTTAAAAATCTACCGCCATGGAATAAAGGGAAGTGGACAAACGGTGCAGTCTCTGCTATCTACTCTGCCTGCTGCAATGCAGGGAACTTAGCCGCCACTTAAGGAATTTTTATCAAATAAACGAATGGCAGTGTCATCCTAGGTACTGGGGATACCAAGATGAAATAACATATTTCTTGTTTTCAGGGAGTTTTTTTGCCTATAAGGGGCAGGGGCTAAGCAAGTAAAGAAATAAATGCAAAGAAATGTTCCATTGGGTAAGAGAGCAGCCTGTGTGGAGCCCCATATAATCAGTTACAAAGGACAAAAGCAGCAAAGGTCAGAAAAGGTCTTCATGGAGGAGAGGATGCTCAGCTGAGTCCAGAAAGATGAGTAGGTGTTTTCCTCGTGAGCCAGGTGAGGAGAGCTGATCAAGGACAAAAGGAGAGCATCAGCAAAGACCAGAAGGTTTAGAAACAGCTGAGCATATTTAAGAGCGAACAGGCTTGGGCCAGCAGGGGAGGGAAGGGAATAGCAAGGGAAATTGGAGGAGGTGGGTGGAGTCAGGTCAGGGGACCTAGTCTTTCTCTCATAGAAAGTGGTACCTGTTGAGCCATTTCCAGTGCAGATGTTTCAGGTGGCAGGGGTGTGTGTGAGTATGTGTATGTGTGACAGAATGACATTTTCATTTTTAGAAAATTGCTTTGGGTACGGGCATGGTGGCTCATGCCTGTAATCCCAGCACATTCAGAGGCTGAGGCGGGTGGATCACAAGGTTAGGAGTTCAAGACCAGCCTGGCCAAGATGGTGAAACCCTGTCTCTACTAAAAATACGAAAATTAGCTGGGCATGGTGGCGGGTGCCTGTAATCCCAGCTACTCGGGAGGCTGAGGCAGAGA